>NW_022145606.1:6551884-7105478 GCF_000002235.5 Strongylocentrotus purpuratus | reverse complement strand
AATGCCCGACTCACATAGTCCTCTAAAGATAATGCTATTGATTTGGTTTAAATTGTCACGACTGCCCACAATTGATTTGACCAACATCAGGTATAAATGTAAAGTTTAGATTGTTACTCACCAAACATTCCATTTGGAATTTCAATTCCATACTTTTTATCTCGGATCATTCTGGATGTTACTATAGATAGGAACAAAAAAGAAAACTTGAATTTAGGATCACACCCTTACCACTCAGTATCAATAACTCTTTGAACTGCAGTATCAGTCCAAACCATTAAATAACAGTGTCTTGAACATTGATTTCAGAAGAACAGATCTAGGAGGTTAGAGTTAGATATATTCATCAAGACTGTTCTAGAATTTCAAAATAAAAATTGCTGATTCGGGCTTCATCTGTTGAACATACATGTTTAATTAAAGTTAATGTCCTAAAGAAAAGGTTTAACTTACTCTTCTTGCTTTTGCCATGAACTCCAACAATGTGCCTGTGCAGGTTAACAACCTTGGCATTGCAATGGGGGAAAAAACACCTAACCTTGTCTACATCATCACCATCGTTTCTGCCTCTACCCTGACCGTCTTGATGAAATAATGCAGTGGAAAGTGCGTTAGCCTTTTCATTGTCCATGCGATGGATATTCATCAGATGCCTCGGCAACTGCTGGGTCCTTATCCCACAACCTTCTTTGGGACAAACCCTTACACGTCTTGGGCCTCTAACTTTCTTTGGTGCCATCTTGACTGTATCAGCTTTATGAATGAACAAGACAGTATAAACTTTGAAAAGCAGTGTAATTCAAGATATGTTCTTTTTTCTAATCCTTGAGGTACATTTGAAAATATTTCATTGATAGGTGTTTCTGGTAATAAATCTCAACTGAACTTGTGGAGAGCTACAAAATATGTCAATGTCGGGGACAAAAATCACTTCTGATATATATCTAAGTTGCTACTTATAGCATTTGTTTCAATAAAGATTCTTATAGGCATGCCGAGTAAATATACAAATTCGTTTTTTGGGAGTCCAGATAAAATGTGGGCTGTTGGTGAAAGATTATAAAGAGGGAGGTCTATTAGGCAAGCTTAAAAACTTAAATGGCAGACACACACACATCCACATGTATCCACATGTTATATGCCACCAAACACACATAAAAACATAATTATAATTCGAAAAAATGAATAAAAGTAAAGTACTTACTTTACGAATCAGCAATTCCTTGTAAAATTTGACTAAAGCAGCTTGAGCAGACAAAGTATAGGTACTAGCTTGGTGATGGTCTGAACTCTTCTCCTCTCAGAAAGCCAAAACATCTAATCTTTATAAAGGAGGATACAAGTAATATCAGCGTAGGTTATGTCAAAGGGACAAAGACAAGTTCCCTCTCAAAGTCATTTAGCTAATTACACATGTATACCACCGGGGCTGTTCTGGGAAAGGGTCTTATCAAACAAAGGGGGCTTTGGTTATTGGGAGAAAGACAGGAAGTCTTTTGTTTTGGAGGTTTGGGGGCTCTTATCGAGTGTATACAATTTTGGGTTTATTTGAATAAGTTATTAAACAAATGTCTTGGAAGGAGGTCTGGTATATCGCAGGGTGGGTCTTATCTGTATTGGGGCATACTGAGTTATATTACATATTATTACTGAGGGGGGAATAGACTTGTACTACCTTTACACAACACAAGGGCCACTGTTGTATCATCCATCAACAGCTGCCATCATAAAAAAGAAATATTTAAAATATCTCAAATTGCACTAGGATGACATAGGGCATATAATAGCTGACCAGGGCAAAAATCAAGGCAAAAAATGAAACGGATAAAGTAATGTTACATACCATGTGAGTCAAAAAAAGTTTACACCTAGAAAATTGCTAATTATTTTAAAAATCATCAACAGTAAATTATCATACATCTTATCAAAGAGTGTTTTATCCCAAATCATTTGGTATCATTTTTGTGTGGTATGTATAATGATTTACTGTTCATAGATGATTTTTAATATAATTATCAAATTTGTAGGTTTAAACTTTTTTTGGACTCACACTCTATATAAAAAGAAAGAATAAACATGAAGTACATACCATAAAATATACAAATCAAAACATAAATATCAGTGTTATCCACGCTAACATTTGTGTACAGAGTTAAGATATAGAGGTGGGGGGATGGACGTCACAAAGTAATGTAGTTCATTAATAACAACTTAATGGAATAACTCATTACTAGGTGTCCGAGAAAGCAATATCCATCAATTTGGATCACTTGACAAACAGGTCTATACCGTGGTCACTTAGGTTATTGTTACAAAGAAATTAAAAGCCTTGTTCTAAACTGGATCCAGAACAACAATTCTAAATTGTCCTCTTATGTCTCTAAACAAGTGCCTTATACTCAATTAGTATATCTTTGAGTTCTCTGCCAATTCCGAGGAGATGTCCTCTTTACTTTCAACATTTGTATCTGTATCAGAAACGTGCACGTTGAATGCTATAGAACCAAATGATATTGTACTGGCACCATGAAAGCTCTTGTGCTAAAAACAGCTTCGCGGGATTCGAACCCACCCAAGTACAAAACAAAAAGATTTTACAGCATACATGTAGCTATTCAAGTTCAGTAATCATATCACTTTGTGTCATATGTATGAAACATTAGAGGAGATGATAGAAGGACAATAAAGAATAATGAGAGGAGAGATAGAAGAAAAACAATGAATAACATAAGAGAAGATGATCAATAGAAGGAAAATATCGAATAATAAGAGGAAAGAGAGAAGAAAAACAATGAATAACATAAGAGAAGATGATCAATAGAAGGAAAATATAGAATAATGAGAGGAGAGATAGAAGAAAAACAATGAATAACATAAGAGAAGATGATCAATAGAAGGAAAATATAGAATAATGAGAGGAGAGATAGAAGAAAAACAATGAATAACATAAGAGAAGATGATCAATAGAAGGAAAATATAGAATAATGAGAGGAGAGATAGAAGAAAAACAATGAATAACATAAGAGAAGATGATCAATAGAAGGAAACTACAGAATAATAAGAGGAAAGAAAGAAGAAAAACAATGAATAACATAAGAGAAGATGATCAATAGAAGGAAACTACAGAATAATAAGAGGAAAGAGAGAAGAAAAACAATGAATAACATAAGAGAAGATGATCAATAGAAGGAAACTACAGAATAATAAGAGGAAAGAGAGAAGGCAAACAATGAATAACATAAGAGAAAATGATCGAAAGTATTATAGTTTAAGATGGCCTCAGAAAGATTGTACAATAGAATAGTAGTGTACAAAACCGGTTTCTATGAGAGTATGTACATTGCATACAGCTTCTTGTAAGTATAGTGGCCTTGGAGGCCTGTTGCCATGACCACCTTTAATGGAATGTGGGGTTAATTGAATGGGTCAAATAGCTCACTGTGAGAATTGGCACTAACAGTATATTAGCATGTGTGGCTACAAAACCTCAGAAGTCGCAAATGAAGACTCGTTTTGAAATGCTCGTAGCTCCGTTATAAAATGAGATTTTCAAATGATTGTTTTTGTTTTGAAGAGATAAAAGTTAAAATCACGGAAATATCATCTTTATTTTTTCAGAAAAGTGGGAAAAAATTATAAAAATCAGTAGTTAGAACAATGACTTTTTTTTGGAAATTTTAAGTTTTTATTTTCGTCTTAAATTCCACAATTTTTTCCGAAGGCCCCAAAAGTAGCTAAAAATTATGAAAGGAAATTTATTAAGCTTTAAAAATATGGTAAAATAGTAACTTGAGGACTTTTAGATGGGTCAGCAGCCAGCTAAATACATACCGATGTCGATTAATTTTTGAAATCTTCGTATTTGCCCACAAAACGTCCTCTTATCCTTACAATAAGGATAGACTCCCCTTAAATTAGCATGGAAACGATCACTTCTTAATACTCTTTAATTATATTTACACATGTGCGATAATAAGTCGTCATTCCTTGTTCCTAAATATACATTGGTCCCATGTGTCCAGTTTCGTGTATGTATTACCTCTGCCCATTGTTCGACGTCAACCTACACGTCGCTCATATATAACCCTATAAGAAATGTATAAACAAATGAAGCAATTAATTATAATTGAAATATTAGCAAGTGTAATTGATGGAGCACATGTTGAGGTCGATGTAGTTGATGGACACCTTATACTAAGATTTTCTATAGAATTAACATATCGCAGTGGCTAGTATATTAAAGTCGTTAAAAAAACCCCATAAAATTAGAACAAAAAATGGTGTCAAACTAAATTGTGTATCTTATCAAGTGCACCAGAAGGCAGAACTTTAACAACGAGGGGCCGTTACTCAAAACCATCACTAAGTTTAGTTTGTAGACATCCTTGAGAAACGAATGTTAATTCTGTATCATACATTTCAATAGGACGTCCACGAAGTTGGAGTTAATGACGGTTTTGCGTAATCATCCAATTGAAACGGCTAAATACTTGGCAAGGGAGATCGCCCTTTCAAGTTTTTCTGCTGGAAACAAAACATATCGCAGGGCCTTTTTGTCGAAAAAACATAACTGTCAAAAATAAATGGGTCAATCTAAATTTTGTATCATACCAAATGCACCACACATTGAAAAGTATCATTTGTTTCAAGTTGAACACCTAATGAAGGGTGTTCAGCTTGAAACAAATGAGATTAGTCAAGCAATTTAATGTTAGCTACGTGGATGGACACCGTAAACAATGATATTCAAGTGTACTTAACATATCGCAGGGGCTTTTTGTCGATAAAAAACAAAACGTAAGAAAATAAATGGGGTCAATCTAAATTTTGTATCATACCAAATGCATCACTTTTTTTCACCAGATAACAGCCGAATGCTAGGCCAGGAGTTGTGGAGCAAATTGCCATAGGTTTTCCACTCAAAACAAATGAGATTTTTCAATCAATTTCATCTTTGCCAAGTGGATGGATACCATAAACAAAAACTTTCATTTGTACTCAACATATTGAAGTGGCTCTTTTTGGATAAAAAGTATGAAATAAGAAAATAAGTGGGGTCAATCTAAATTGCTTACCATGTCATTGCACGTCATTGTATACCAGAAAACAGCCGAATACCAGGCCAGTACTTCAGGCGGAAAAGTGCCTCGGTCAAATGAGATTTGTCAAGCAATTTAATGTTTGCTACGTGGATGGACACCGTAAACAATGATATTCAAGTGTACTTAACATATCGCAGGGGCTTTTTGTCGATAAAAAACAAAACGTAAGAAAATAAATGGGGTCAATCTAAATTTTGTATCATACCAAATGCATCACTTTTCTTCACCAGATAACAGCCGAATGCTAGGCCAGGAGTTGTGGAGCAAATTGCCATAGGTTTTCCACTCAAAACAAATGAGATTTTTCAATCAATTTCACCTTTGCCAAGTGGATGGATACCGTAAACAAAAACTTTCATTTGTACTCAACAAATTGAAGTGGCTCTTTTTGGATAAAAAGTATGAAATAAGAAAATAAGTGGGGTCAATCTAAATTGCTTACCATGTCATTGCACGTCATTGCATACCAGAAAACAGCCGAATACCAGGCCAGTACTTCAGGCGGAAAAGTGCCTCGGTCAAATGAGATTTTTCAAGCAATTTAATGTTTGCTACGTGGATGGACACCGTAAACAATGATATTCAAGTGTACTTAACATATCGCAGGGGCTTTTTGTCGATAAAAAACAAAACGTAAGAAAATAAATGGGGTCAATCTAAATTTTGTATCATACCAAATGCATCACTTTTCTTCACCAGATAACAGCCGAATGCTAGGCCAGGAGTTGTGGAGCAAATTGCCATAGGTTTTCCACTCAAAACAAATGAGATTTTTCAATCAATTTCATCTTTGCCAAGTGGATGGATACCATAAACAAAAACTTTCATTTGTACTCAACATATTGAAGTGGCTCTTTTTGGATAAAAAGTATGAAATAAGAAAATAAGTGGGGTCAATCTAAATTGCTTACCATGTCATTGCACGTCATTGTATACCAGAAAACAGCCGAATACCAGGCCAGTACTTCAGGCGGAAAAGTGCCTCGGTCAAATGCCCTGTCAGTGGTGGTCAGGAACAAAGCTACTTAACGGTGATGGCACAGATCGGCAACAGCACCCTGAATTTTTTTGAATCGGTTTTCGTAGTAAATCGACAAAAATGCTGATATTTTGTTATTCAAAATACAAAATCGAATATGCAAACACTTATAGATTGATGAATCTATAAGGAATTGATATCTTTCATTCATGAAGAACAAAACGATTGCAATTCTAAGATAAAAGGGATTAAAGTGAAAGAAAAAGGTCCTAAATCAGACAAGTTTCGGTAAATTTTACCAAAAAAAAACATTGGACACTAAAAACCGTCATATTTCACTAAAAACTAATTATTTTCAAACAAAACGTAAGTAAATGGTAAAATGGAAGTTAAATATAGTTTCTTACCTGTAAAAACCAATGGGCAGCCCATAACTTTGAAGGAAATCTACTTTTAAGAGGAGTAAAATGAAAAGAAGCCAACATGTAAGTTTTAGGGTAGCATGTAGCTTTACGGGCGCCGAGCTGTAGATAATAGGACGCCATCTGTGGCTTTTCAGACGCCATTGTAGAAACTCAGACGCCAATTGTAGGTTTTCAGATGCCACTGTAGATACTCAGACGCCAATTGTATATTTTTAGAAGCCATGTATTTTCTCGGGCGCCAAGAGGTAGTACAAAAATAACCCTAACCCTAACCCTAACCCTAACCCTAACCCTAACCCTAACCCTAACCCTAACCCTAACCCTAACCCTAACCCTAACCCTAACCCTAACCCTAACCCTAACCCTAACCCTAACCCTAACCCTAACCCTAACCCTAACCCTAACCCTAACCCTAACCCTAACCCTAACCCTAACCCTAACCCTAACCCTAACCCTAACCCTAACCCTAACCCTAACCCTAACCCTAACCCTAACCCTAACCCTAACCCTAACCCTAACCCTAACCCTAACCCACTAACCCTAACCCTAACCCTAACCCTAACCCTAACCCTAACCCTAACCCTAACCCTAACCCTAACCCTAACCCTAACCCTAACCCTAACCCTAACCCTAACCCTAACCCTAACCCTAACCCTAACCCTAACCCTAACCCTAACCCTAACCCTAACCCTAACCCTAACCCTAACCCTAACCCTAACCCTAACCCTAACCCTAACCCTAACCCTAACCCTAACCCTAACCCTAACCCTAACCCTAACCCTAACCCTAACCCTAACCCTAACCCTAACCCTAACCCTAACCCTAACCCTAACCCTAACCCTAACCCTAACCCTAACCCTAACCCTAACCCTAACCCTAACCCTAACCCTAACCCTAACCCTAACCCTAACCCTAACCCTAACCCTAACCCTAACCCTAACCCTAACCCTAACCCTAACCCTAACCCTAACCCTAACCCTAACCCTAACCCTAACCCTAACCCTAACCCTAACCCTAACCCTAACCCTAACCCTAACCCTAACCCTAACCCTAACCCTAACCCTAACCCTAACCCTAACCCTAACCCTAACCCTAACCCTAACCCTAACCCTAACCCTAACCCTAACCCTAACCCTAACCCTAACCCTAACCCTAACCCTAACCCTAACCCTAACCCTAACCCTAACCCTAACCCTAACCCTAACCCTAACCCTAACCCTAACCCTAACCCTAACCCTAACCCTAACCCTAACCCTAACCCTAACCCTAACCCTAACCCTAACCCTAACCCTAACCCTAACCCTAACCCTAACCCTAACCCTAACCCTAACCCTAACCCTAACCCTAACCCTAACCCTAACCCTAACCCTAACCCTAACCCTAACCCTAACCCTAACCCTAACCCTAACCCTAACCCTAACCCTAACCCTAACCCTAACCCTAACCCTAACCCTAACCCTAACCCTAACCCTAACCCTAACCCTAACCCTAACCCTAACCCTAACCCTAACCCTAACCCTAACCCTAACCCTAACCCTAACCCTAACCCTAACCCTAACCCTAACCCTAACCCTAACCCTAACCCTAACCCTAACCCTAACCCTAACCCTAACCCTAACCCTAACCCTAACCCTAACCCTAACCCTAACCCTAACCCTAACCCTAACCCTAACCCTAACCCTAACCCTAACCCTAACCCTAACCCTAACCCTAACCCTAACCCTAACCCTAACCCTAACCCTAACCCTAACCCTAACCCTAACCCTAACCCTAACCCTAACCCTAACCCTAACCCTAACCCTAACCCTAACCCTAACCCTAACCCTAACCCTAACCCTAACCCTAACCCTAACCCTAACCCTAACCCTAACCCTAACCCTAACCCTAACCCTAACCCTAACCCTAACCCTAACCCTAACCCTAACCCTAACCCTAACCCTAACCCTAACCCTAACCCTAACCCTAACCCTAACCCTAACCCTAACCCTAACCCTAACCCTAACCCTAACCCTAACCCTAACCCTAACCCTAACCCTAACCCTAACCCTAACCCTAACCCTAACCCTAACCCTAACCCTAACCCTAACCCTAACCCTAACCCTAACCCTAACCCTAACCCTAACCCTAACCCTAACCCTAACCCTAACCCTAACCCTAACCCTAACCCTAACCCTAACCCTAACCCTAACCCTAACCCTAACCCTAACCCTAACCCTAACCCTAACCCTAACCCTAACCCTAACCCTAACCCTAACCCTAACCCTAACCCTAACCCTAACCCTAACCCTAACCCTAACCCTAACCCTAACCCTAACCCTAACCCTAACCCTAACCCTAACCCTAACCCTAACCCTAACCCTAACCCTAACCCTAACCCTAACCCTAACCCTAACCCTAACCCTAACCCTAACCCTAACCCTAACCCTAACCCTAACCCTAACCCTAACCCTAACCCTAACCCTAACCCTAACCCTAACCCTAACCCTAACCCTAACCCTAACCCTAACCCTAACCCTAACCCTAACCCTAACCCTAACCCTAACCCTAACCCTAACCCTAACCCTAACCCTAACCCTAACCCTAACCCTAACCCTAACCCTAACCCTAACCCTAACCCTAACCCTAACCCTAACCCTAACCCTAACCCTAACCCTAACCCTAACCCTAACCCTAACCCTAACCCTAACCCTAACCCTAACCCTAACCCTAACCCCCCCTAACCCTAACCCTAACCCTAACCCTAACCCTAACCCCTAACCCTAACCCTAACCCTAACCCTAACCCTAACCCTAACCCTAACCCTAACCCCCCCCCCTAACCCCCCCCCCCTAACCCTAACCCTAACCCTAACCCTAACCCTAACCCTAACCCTAACCCTAACCCTAACCCTAACCCTAACCAAGGTGATGCTCCACAATCCGGCAGACAACATCGTCGGTGTTTTCTGAGTACGTGCCCACTTCACCTTAGATAATTGCCCTATTCAAATCTGAGAGGTACGTGCCTCTTTTACTGTGACATGTGCCTCTTTTCCCTTGTAAGACGTGTCCATACTAACCCATTTTAACTCGGATAAGCGCACCTCATATTTTCACATGTGCCCCTTAACATTTCTAATTAGTGCCCCGTTTCCTAATAAATAGATGATAAGAGTCCCTTCCCCTTCTCATAAATGTCCCTTTCCATCTCTGGTTAATGAACTTTTTCAGGTACGAAAATTCACTCCTTTTCACTACAGATAAGTGCCCCCTTCACCTCCGAAAATGCCCCTTTAAAATCTGATCGGGGCCCATTTTCAAGTGCGATAAGTGCCTCTTTTCACCTGTAATAATTTCCCTTTTAACAATAATACGTGCCCCTTTCCTTTCTTATAGGGGAGCTAACCCCTTTTCATAAATGCCCTTTTCACCTCTTATACATGCCCCCGTATCATAAGCTGATGGGGGCTCCTTTTTCACTTTTGCTGCTCTACGTCTGTGATTCTGATACTTGCCCAGTGTGTGAGATAAAGATTTACATTGACCTTTGTTATTGGTGAAGTGCAAGGATATGGGGATTAATATGCTCGTTACTCATTATGTGTTAGTCATGTAATGTTAGAACTAATTGGAACAAATATCATGAGGTTTGGGTGTCAATTTATCAAGTTAACGATAAATAGTGTGTCTTACATTTTATAATAGCATGCGCATTTCATAATCGGCTGCTATATTTTATTTTATTCAGGATTCGTATGTCCATCATCTCCTCCGTCACTCTGTTACTTGTATGCCTTAAAGGGATAGTTGAGTTCTGTTGCAGAGGGCGCTACACACAATATTTTATTGTGAGATAATGAACAACTTAGTGTCAAATTTGAAAGAGCATACAATTGAAATGACAAAAACACCTTTGTTTGATCAAAATCGGTTTGGAGACGGCTGAAATATCGATAAATATAATGATTTATAATACTTGTGTACCACCACAAATATTAGATAATTTGAAGGAAAAAAAAGAATAGCGCCTTTTACGTCGTATTTCAGCCAATGTCGATGTTGGGCACCCAGAAATGTCATAGATAAGAATAAGAGCAATAACCATGCACTTTCAAGGCATTGCCTTCTGAAGACAAAAAACTCAACTATCCCTTTAAGGCATGAAAAGCACAAGAATGATAACGACACAGACATGCTATAATACACCTTCCCCCTTATAATTGTTTATATCTTCCAGTATCCTTTTATAAAGGCTAAAATGATTAAACAGTTTTCTTCTTTTCCAAGTAGCTTTTGTATTAAAGGTAAGGATTCGTCACATGAAGTCTTCGATAATTACGATTCCTCTGTCTTTCCTATTTAGGGCATGATAACATAAAATGTTCGATAGTTTCGAAAATATGACAATTGTCATAAAGGCCCATAACATGCCTATTTGTAGAGTAATTGTTATAATTAATCAAATCAAATCAAATTAAATCATTTATTTTTTAATTCCAACATCAATTAAAAACAAAGTTTACAAAACAGTCAATGGGTAATAAGACATGATAAAAATATGATATTTCAATCAAACGATTAAGAAGATAAAAAACAAACCAGGTACAGCATTAAATGAGAAACAAGGTACAGACTATATATAGGTTTTCCCGCCCAATTTCATCAGAGTTGCACTCGAATTCATGAATAGACGTTCAAGTTCGAACGATTTTCGTCAACTCTCTGCTCTCATGGTTCATTTTCATTCTTTGAGTATTCAATTTCGTTTTATCTCATTCCTTTTAAATTTTATTTCATTCAGTATAGAGAGAAGTCCGTTCAATTTAGTTGTCATTCAATTTCGTGCCTGCTGGATAGACGTTCAGTTTCGTCCTCAATACCAATTTCAATTTCATTTATGGGCACATACTTTCGCAGTTTGAACGTTCGAATTAAATTAACATAAACAAGTTCTGTCTTTCTTTCACGTCATATTTACGTTTTTTTAAAACTGTTTTTAATCATATAATTTCATTTTCATTTTTTAAGTTTCATAATGTTTATTTTAATCATATTTTATATATTTATTTTCTTTCTAAGCTTCACTACCATTTTTTAACTTAATTTTCAAATACAAAATCGCTATAACTCATCATTTTTGTACATGTAAGTGTAGTATGTATATTTTTGTAATAGATTGTGCTTTATGTTACGTTTGGGGTTGGATACATTGGGACATTCTTTCTTTACATAATTATTCATAATAATTGATGTACAGTCTCTCATTCTCTTCACCCGTCAATGTGTTGACTCGCCAGGCACCTTGGCAAGTATGTCTGAGAGTGATTGTACCATTGTGTACACTTTCCGGGTGTAATGGCGTCAATGTTCTGGAGAGCAGCATCTCTGAGGATGTCACAACGCCATTGCTGTAGGTTGATTCCTGCGTCTTGAGCTGCCTGCCTGTCCCCAGCACGAAGCTGCCACACTGGCTGTGCCAAGGTCCTCTTCACGGCGGCCTTAAAGGCCGAGTGAGCCATTTCTGTCATGTTGAGGAATGGGGAATAGGGAGGGAGTCGCTTCGTCTGGATGATGGGATTGGCTCCGTCGGGCAGCTGGGCGCGGACATGAGGTCTGGCGTTGTCATAGATGAGGTAGATGGGTTCATCGGCCGGGAACATCTGGTTGCATTCCGCGACGGTTTCAGCAAGGAAGTCCTCGAACCTCTCCCTGGTAACGGTTTCGAATGCGATTCTGTGGTGGACAAGACCGATGGCAACGGACACTGCAAATGTCACGTTGCAATTGCGACCTCGCTGGCCGTGCACCACCCTCCTAGCCGGCACACCCCGTGGAGCCCTCCCACGAGTACGCCTGGTCCAGACGTTGTACCCTGTTTCATCGATAAATACACAGTTTCCCACAACGCCGTGTTCGAGGAACCATTCAGCATACTCCAGTCGCTGTTCTACTACCCTTGGGGCGTTCCTGGCATCTGGAACATCCTCTGCCATCTTCAGTGTCAACATCATTCCATCCAGTGCCCTGGCTACTGATGATGTTGAGACTGCGGGCTTGTCAGGGAGGTTGTGCGCAAGACTCTCCTTCATTTGTCGTAGCGTTAGGAGTGGGTTTGCATCTATGATGTTCTCCAAATGGTTGCGCATGTCCACATCCATTTTCACATTTCGGGCCCCACCCCTTGGTAGCTTTTGGACCCTCCCCGTGTCCACATACGTCGCCACAATCGACCTAGCCGTAGATCTGTTTATTCCCAGAGTGTCGGCCAGCTCTAGGTAATCTTGCTGGTTGTCAAATGCTTCAGCCAACCTAGCTCTGTCCGTATTCGAGATATCCATGTACTCTCCTCGCGCCGCCGCCATAGTCATGTATAAATTAATGTAATGATGAGTTGTACTAGCTTTTGCTTCGATGACGGTTTGTCAGAGGAATGAGATATTTCAATATAAGGCAAAGGTCCCATTTCAAGGTACATACAGTTTGCATAATTTATTCAAACAAATGCAGATTGCAAAGAACATAAACAGTATTAAACAAAATAAAATGAATTCCCAAATGCTATAAATGCTTGCCTATTCGTGAATTTGAACACCTTAACGTTCATCAGGGCGGTGCAGGTGCGAATTTGAATGCATAAACGTGCATTTTGAATTTGAACGCACTTTTTACTCGTTTATGTGAAAAAACCATGAAATCGCATGCTAATACAATTAAATTGAATGAACAAGTTAGGCTTTTGAATGTTGATCTCGGTGATCATTCAAATTCGCTCGAAATTGAATGATCGCATTGTTAAATCGGATGCAACTCTGATGAAATTGGGCGGGAAAACCTATATCAAAAAAACATGAGTGGATAAGTGAAAAATGGTGAACACAATGAAAGCCAGGTTTTCGGCTTGTTAGGGTGTGTTTACCTATTTTGTGTATTTGTTTGTTTTTACATTTTTATTATAAAAAATAGACATTTGTCAAACATTACATAAAACATAGAACATGAGATCATAAACATGAACAACATTATTAAAACCAAACATATTAAAGAGCATCAAACAGTATGGTAAGTCTACCCTCACCAAGACGGAATTGGTGTGAAATTCTTTCATCCTTACGACAAAAACCTTTTATCATACACGTATATTTTACATCTCGTCTGCCTTTCTCAGCAGTTTCCCATAATTTCTGCCACGCAGTTTTGTAAAGATAATCTAAATCACTCGAAAAATTCATGTCTGTTTTTATTGACAAAAATGTCTATATTGTTTTTTTAAGCCGCTTGTTTAGCTATTAAAGTATCTGCCTCCTCATTGACTGCTAGGCCACAATGCGACAGAAACCCATACGAAATTTACTTCTATTCCAAATAGATTAATTGCCATTAGTTTTCCGTATATCTCGACTATCATACTGCTTTCATGGAAATGTCGGATGGCTTCTCATGATATTAACTTTACACATTTTGTACTAATGTCTTATTTTTAGTTTCGGGATGTAAAAAGCCAAACCTGTACTTCCATCGGTACGATAGTGGATTGGAGGCGTCCTTTCCTTTCTTTAAAATTGAAATGTGTATAGCTTCTGCCCATTGACACGGCAGTAAGCCCAAATCCCATATTTCATTGAATAACTCTAAGACAATGTTAACTAACTTATCTGGAATAATCCATTTTGGCTTGTATGTCATCCTTACTTGGCGCAATGGCCTGTATTACATTATCTCTAGTCGGCTATAAGTACTCGTGAAAAGAGTTTGGGACTGAAGGAATTTTTGTGCTTATTTTAAGTGGATACCCAATAAAATAATTATTAAAGTAGTCCTAGGGGGGCGCCTCAGGAGTGCGGCCGCCCCTATCATTTTCCACAAAAAAAGGAAGAGGAAAAGGAGAAGGAAAAGAAAAGGAAAAGAAGGAGAAGAAAAGAAAAGAAAGAGAAAGAGAAGGAGGAAGAGAAGTATGAGAGGGAAAAGAAAAAAATATTGAAAAAAATAAAGGAAGAGAGAGAAAAAAACAAATATAACAGATATATTGATATAGATATAAACAAAGTGATTGACGCATTTGCCCCAAAACATCCTAAATTTGGGTTCCTTTTGACAAAGGAAAATTAAAAATAATACGTGTTCGTATTGCTGTAATTAGCAATTCAGGTACTACGCCAGCCCACATTTGATATGAGCTTGTTCTTGTTAATTGAACTTAAAGGTAAAGACCAGTTTTGGAAACGCCTCCATTTAAAAAAAAATGAAATGGAAGCTCTTATTACCAATCATGTGAAAGAACATATGAAAGAACAAATTTGGCCGGAAAACCGCCTACTAATTTATATATTTGGTAAATTATTATATCTATCTGATCTAAAGGGTAGTCCCATATACATCTTTCTGTGTACAGTGTTTGTAACTTTACCAAGACTGGGCCAAATTTTGTATCATGTTGATGATTCCAGAACCTTGCATTTCATACCAATACTTATATGCTAGATGATCAACCTTTTCTGATCGATTCCACAACGTTTCTTTCATTCCAGAACCTTGCATTTCATACCAATACTTATATGCTAGATGATCAACCTTTTCTGATCGATTCCACAACGTTTCTTTCACATTGCAATCTCATGACGAATACTGGTCTATACGTTAAGTGTTTTTCTTTTTATTTTGGAAAAATGTATGCCCAAAATCGAGCCATTATGCAGTATGCAATTACAACAACAAAAAATCTTCACTTCTGAGGGGGGCACATCCCCCGCGACGTGCAAGCACTGCGATGGTGCTGGCGAATCGCCCCCATGCGCGTTGCCAGGGGGTTGGGGCTTGGCGGAGGGGGTGGTCCCCCCACAAAAAACGTATCCCCCCCACACAACAAAAAAGAGAGAGAAAGAGAGAGAGAGAGAGAGAGAGAGAGGGAGAGAAGAGAAAAAAGGAAGAGGACGTAAAAATAAAAAGGAGCATACATGGAAATTTTTTTTTGAAAATTCAGACGAGGATTATGAGTCGAGAACGCGCTAAAAAAAGGGCACTTTCTGAAGAAAAAAAAGAGCACCTTCGAAGGGAAATCTCAAAGGGAAAGTATACAATTTTTTAGACATTGCTATATACCCCTATTTTGTAATTACATTATCGGGGAGGATTTCAATATTTGTTTCTATTTATACATCATATCTCTGCGAGACAAAATCAATCACAAAGTCATACGCCAAAAAACAAAGGTTAAAGACATCATGGAGAAAGTCAGAGAATCAAAGTGGAGATGGGCTGGGGTGTAGCAAGGCTTCGGGACAATAGATGGACAAATCGTTTAACAGAATGGCAACCAAGGATGGGAAAGAGAAGAAGAGGAAGACAGAAGAGAAGATGGAGAGATGACCTTACATCATACACGGGAACGGCCACTTGGACTAGGACAGCTAGAGACAGAATAGAATGGAAATGTTATGAGGAGGGCTTTGTCCAACGTCTGAATGAACTATAGCCTGATCGATACATCATATAATATTTTGCTTAAATATCATCTTTGCAGTTGAGTGTGATGGTCTAAAAAGAACGAGCGAGAATTTTTTAAAAAATTTGTGAGGTCGCAGTGCGAAAAAATTAATCTTAAAAAAGAGGAATGACCCAATCCTGATGGGGTTATATAAGCACATTCTCATAACGGAAGACTGAAAAGATGTTTGATAAGTTACATAATTAGAACATCTATAACTACGCAGGGGCGGATCTAGCTTTTTGCCAAGGGGGGGGGGGGGGTTGAACAATAATAGTCCGGCAGCCAAATCCAGATTATTGGCCTAACCTTGTTTTAGGGTCTATAGTTTTTTTTTCAATGGATTTTGATTGCCTAGACCTTCTATTTCAAGAATCCGATTGCTGACACTCTGTCAGCCTTGAGCAATTTAAGATATATGACGTCATACAAAATGGCCGCCAAAGTACATGATTTCCTTTAAAAATGAATAATAAATATATAATAAGGATTTTTTAAACAATTTTTGGCAGCCAAATGTCTGTATCTCTCTAGGAATATTACTAAAAAAATGTTTCGTGATATTGCATGGCCATAGATGACCAGCTTATTTGCATATTTTGAAATAGCGCCCTCTATAAACATTAATTTGAATAAAATATGTGTGCCAGCCAAATGCCAATTTCTTAAATCTATGTCACGTTGAAATCATATTAAAATGCTTTTTGGGGGCAACAATTGCAGTTGTGCTGCATTAATCTTTCATCGTGTTTGGTACAAATTTAGATAGGGTAGGTGTGGGGAATGGAAGAACCTTAAGCACATTTGCATAATTTACATAAACATGAACAATGTTACACATACAGACATTTTTGTATTCTCTTTAGTATTTTTCTCTTTATTGGGTAACGAAATTGTGGTCATGGTGTAACTGATTAATAAGATAACAATGATTAATGACGCCATCACCAAAGGTCTCTCATTACCTACATGTGTAGGTAATAAGGGACAGTTACAAATCAAGACATTTTAAATACAATTTGAATGAAAATGGGATTGTTATAGTTAGTTCAAACACTTTTTGAAAGAGATACATGTAGCCAATGAACTTACTGTAATTTTGAAACGATTTTAAAACAATGTGGCCCAAAATATTTCTGTAGTTTCTTGTTTACAGTAATAAAGGTGCTCTCAATTATGTTAAAATACTTTCAGAATAATGTTCTGGCAATATGACTTTTACATTGATCAAACTCACAGCATAGAAACAACTTCTTAAAATTAAATGCATTCAAAATAGAATGGTGACACGTACAACCAAATATGTTTCATGATAGTGCCTTTCAACATGAAATGGACAACTGGGGAGAAGTAGGCTCCCATCTTGGACCTGGTGTCCCCCATTACCTACACACATTTATGATCAGACACCATTCATAATGTGAATTGCAACACCCATTCACAACACACAATGGCCATAAGCTTTCTGTGATGGTTGGCACATTTCATAAACTTCCTTTTAAAACTAATTTTTAAGAGCCACCCCTAAATATTTGCATACACCACAACATTCAGTGAAATTTGTGTTTTTATATCAGAGCAAAATTTTACGATCAAAATTGCTTATCTTGGTCAATTTTGCCAATTTTCTCGGAGAGAGAACGCATTGTAGTCTTCGAAATAAATTGGATATATGCAGTAGTGTTGTTGAAGGCCACATATGTCGCTATATCAATATTGGAGCCAACACCGACAGACAGTGATGGGTTCAAGCTTGGTGGTCTCCAATTTCCTACATCTACCTTACATATGTCAAGGGAAAAAAAATGGTTATGAAAGAATTCATTTTTCATGAAATCGGTGAGAAGTGGTTTTACGGCACACATTATTATTCAATTGATAGGCTTTATTTAGACCAGCATTGCTCCAACGTCAGTAATGTGGATAAAGCAGTTGACATCTATACTAGACAGATGCATGATTTTCAAAAGAAATTACCTGGTGGATTCTATGACACAATTTCCAAGAAAGTTCAAACCGTGGCAGCCATGAAGAAGTCAATGTTGGGGTACGAAAGTCTATGAAAAGTTGATCTACTCCAGAGTAATAGGACTGCAGACAAGTTCAAGAGAGGTCAATGTCAAGGACATTTTGTCATAAGAGCTTTCACCAGTCCCAACAGCACTTTTTGATGATTCTGGAAACGAGCACTCCCATGTCAAAGACGGACTTATAGAATTTGACAAAAGTTGAGATGTCAGCCAGGCATGAGACACTGGAACAACCTTGTACAGTCATTGATGGTTGTGCTCTGCTGTGGATGAAAATCTGATGATTTTTGCTTGGTGTTTGACAGATCCGAGAGTATCGAGAGGTCATAACGGGTCGAGAGTCTTCCAACTGAGTCCCGCGTCACTGCTGCCCTCCAAGAAACTCTTACTGTTCGTCGTCGTCGTTGTCATATAGATCATGGCTCACCCTTGTGACCCGTTTGATGAGACCTTTTGATCGGCATCTGTCTCCTGCAATCCGGTAGAGTGTCTTTAGTATTTAGAGGGTGGCTAGTGATTTCCCTAAGGTCGTCAGTCCATCTGAGCTTGAGTCTTCCTTTGTTACGTGTTCCTTCAAAGGTACCTTGAATGATAATTTGTCAAGGTTGTCTCCTCATCTTCTGCTAACGTGACCAAACTAGTGTAGCTTGTACTTGTCAATCCTGGTAGCAAGTGGCGGTTGGTCTCCGATGATGGACATTAATTGTGTACATTGGTGTTGTAATCTCTTCATGATATCCCAAGTAGCTTCCTCCAACACCACATTTCAAAGGCAGATATTGCCGAGCTTCCACCCTCCTTGACAATCATTGACCCAAGAACATTATATATACTTGTCCACTTGATCAACTTCTTCTCCATCAACCACCATGCTCTGTTGCATGTAGTTAATTTCCACCAATCAAGATCTTGGTCTTTTTCACATTGAGGTAGGGTCCAAATTATTCACTTGCATCCTTCACTCTTTTTTAAGGAGTTCTAGTAGTTCTTCTGATGTTCTTGTTATAAGTGTTGTCAGTGGCAAACTGAGCAAAAACACTTAAGAGGGGCAGAAAAACAATCTGCATCACCACCACTCATACATGTTACATGCAGGCCCCGCGGAACTTTTTTTAAAGCGGGGTGGGGGGGGGGGGGTGAAGTATTTACGATCAGGAAGAGAGGAGCGCAAATTGGCGTGGTGTTCAAGGGGCACAGCCCCCGGAAGCCTAAGGGTTTCAGGCATTTATTAACTGTAAGATGAACACATTTTGATACCTCATTTCACCTCGGGTCACTTTCTTTCTTTCTTTCTAGTTCTCTTTAACATAATTTATACAAAAAGTGAGGGGGCTCGAGTCCCCTGAGCCCCGCTGTTCTGCGGACCCTGACATGTAGGCTTTTAAATAAGCATAGTTTTTGCTTGACTGTGAATTTAGGATTTGTCATTTTCCAACATACGCTTAACAAATAATAATTTACAAAAAAAAGAAGAAAAAAACCCAGGAAAATCATGTCATTTCAGCAACATTTGTAAATCAATGGTATCGAATATATAGAAAAAACAGTTTGAATTTTGTTTGGGGGTTCAACTGTCCCCCCCCCCCCCCAACCCTTCCCCATCAATACGCCAGAGAGTGTTGTATTGTCGGCGTATCTTAGGTTGGTGATCGATCGTCCACCAACAGAAACTTGACCATAAAATGCCTTTCTCATGATGAATTCAGCATAGATGTTGAAAAGTTATGGTGATAGGATGCAGCCTTGACGGACAACTTGACCAATAGTGAACCTTTCGGTGTAGCCATTCTCTGTTCTTACTGTTGCTTCTTGGTATTGATAGAGAGCCTGGATGAGTTGAATTATATGTGCTGGAAAGCCCATCTAGCTCATAATCTTCCATAGGCGTTTATGTTGAACGCAGCCAAAAGCTTTGGAAAGATCAATAAAGCTAGGGAGAGAAGTTGTTGAAACGTGTCTCTAGTGTTGCTAACTTCACTATCTTTTCATGACAACAAACTACAGTTGATCGACATCATAATTATATGCGCGAGTCTGCAGGATGATTGTGTGCTCAGAAATAGGCAAAAGCACAAGCAGGCCTTTACCGTCAAGATGAGGTTCCTGTTGAAGTGATTCCAGGCAGTGATGTCATGCCAAGGAAAGGTCTGTCCACAACATAGTTATGATGAAGCAGGCAACATCAAAGTACAGCAAGCGATTTGAATTGATGCTAATGAGAAGATGTATGTTAGGGTCCTAGTGGATGACACAGACGTCTACGTACTACTTTTGCATCATTATCTATATGACGGACTTATAAAACGCCAATGACCATGGAGACGTCCCTTCACAAATCGAACTGTTATTGATGTTCTTGCCAATGTAGACAAGTTAGGAGATATCATTCCATCGATGTTGGCAGGATATGCGTTGACGGGATGCGACACTCTTGGGGCATACTTTGGCATTGGATAGGGCACAATGCTGAAAGTGATGAAGCAGAAGATTCGACTCCCTTAGGACTCAGTTGGCAATGTTGATGCAGCATGGTCATAATTATGTCATCACTCAACCTACTCAATGCTTTGCTTCATGTTATGGACAGTCAACAACCAACTGAATGGCAGAGGCTCGTATCAACGTGTGGCTATCAAGGGTCCGAAGACTAGGAGCTCCAAATACCCCCAAACCTTGCCTCACTACCTCAAACTACTGAAGCGTTTGTAGAAAATGTTAAGAGAGCTCATTTGCAAACATGCGTGTGGAAGCACGCATTACAGTCACGACCTCATCTTTGCAGAATTAAGTGTTAAATGACACCCTCTTCCGCATGGAATATTTTAGGGTTCCCAACACTTTAGAGGGCTTTTAAACAAATTTCAAGATTTTGAAGCAAACTTATAAACGGATATAGTCCTGTATCGTATTGGTAGTTCGTAATTTTTAGGTTAATTTAAAAGAATCTAGTACCTTAGAATACAAATCTAGTTTCTTAACGCTGTCACTGAAAATGGGCATTTATCACCATATGCCATCTCATATCTATGGGACAGAGAGCATAAAATTCAACCGTGTTTTCTTCGAGTATCAAATTACTAAATAAAAATAAATGTGCAGCACAATTTTTACTCATTGTATCCAGTGCATCTGACTCATGACATATAATCTCATGTTAGAAATTGGTATTTGGCCATCATTTTGAACTATGCAAGTTAATGTGTCTATAGAGGGCGCCATTCCGAATTATGCAAATTAGCATATCATTTGTGATCATACAGCATCGCAATTTTTATTTAGTGATGATTTTAGAAAAAATGAAGATATTTGACTGCCATTTAATGTAGTGAAATGCTGTTAAAACTTTTTATATCATTAATTTTGGTTAAAAAGGGGATTTTGGCGGCCATTTTGTATGACGTCACATATCTCAAATTGCTCAATGCTGACAGAGTGTCAGCAATCGAATTCTTAAAATTGATGGTCTAAGGAACTATAATCCGAAGAAAAAAAACTATAGACCCTAAAACAAGGTATATCGAGATGGCTGCCGGACTATAATGACGATGCGGAGCATCGTCCACGAGCCGCGAAGCGGCGAGCCGATTTTTTGGGGGGTGTTTATTTGAACCCCGTAAGTGATGTTTTCCTGGCATCTATTAACACAATGGAGACCATAAAAAGCAGTGCATGAACACGTCCGTATTACACCCCCATGTATGGTAATTTACCCTGTATGCCAACTTTTTTGCATGATTCAAACATACCTTCCAGTAAAAAAAGATGCGAGACTGGATTGCCGCAACTTCTTTGCCCTGTTTGCTTCCATATTGCTTGTCACTACACTCAGACCAGACTGATAAAAAAGTGAGCAACTTGAACAAGTAATCCAGGAAATGAGCAGCCCAGCTCAGCGTGCGTTGCCAGGTTAAATCTTCACAAAATCCGGCACCCACACGACACTTAAAATATCCCCAAAGTTGCCAAATTTTGACAGAAAATCCCCAAATTCGTTTTTCATAAAACTCAATATTATTTTCATTCCCAAATATTTATTTTTCATCCCCAAAGACTTCAACAATCCCCCAATTTTTTTTTTTTTTTTAATGTGGGGATTTTGGGGATGAGAATCGGCAACGCTGGCCTAGCTTGTCACTTCGGCGATGGCCCGTGTCCTCAAAAAAGCTGATGGGGGGGGGGGGGGGGCAAGGGACTCTGTGACATTTGTTCGCCCAACCCCCCCCCCCCCTCCCCCCAAAAAGAAATAATAATAATAATAATAATAATAATAATAATAATAATAATAATAATAATAATAATAATAATAATAATAATAATAATAATAATAATAATAATAATAATAATAATAATAATAATAATAAATGAAATAAATACATAGAAATAGAATAAAATAAAATTACAAGTTTTAAAAAAAAGATAAGATTTAAAAATATGGTCCCCGGATTTTTTTTTTTGGGGGGGGGTTGCAACCCCCCAACCCCCCTCTAGATCCGCTTCTGCTACGAGCGAGCGTAGCGAGCGAGCTTTTGGGATAAATTGCTTTTAGTCGCTTGAAATAAGGGGCACATTTAATGATGAGAGGAAATACACCTGTCGAAAGGGTTAAGACAGTTATTAGAAAAGAAAAAGAGCACGTGTGAGAGTACAAAGGCTAATTATCAGAGGTGAAAATGGGGCACTTCTTACACCTAAAAAAAGAGGCATGCACCAGGGATGAAAAGGAAATGGGCATTTGTCGACGGAAAAGAGGCGCCCATCAGATTTTGATAGGGGGCATTTATAAGAAGTTGAAAGGGGCATTTATGAAAAAGGGATAGGGTCCTTATAAGAAGGGACATTGGGCACATCGTTGTTAAAAGGGTAATGAGAAGGGGAAGTGGCTCATATTAAAAGGAAAAAGGGGCACATATTAAAATAAACGGGGACTTATCAATTAAGACGAAACATGGTAATTATGAGAAGGAGAAGGGGCACTTATAAGAAAAAAGAGCATTTATCAGGAAGTAAAAGGGGGACGTGTAAAAAAAAAAACTAGGGGCATTTATAAGAGATGAAAAGAGCACTTTTCAGGAGGGGAAGGGGTACTTGTCAAAGTGAAACGAGTATCTCTCAGAATTGAATAGGGTCATTTACAAGAGATGAAAAGGGGCATTTATGAGAATGAAAAGGAACTATTTTCATATTAATGAAAGGTAACTATTTTCATAGATGAAAAGGGGCATTTATGAGGAGGGACAAGGGCTCTTCTTTAAATGGGGGCACTTATAATAAGCAAAAGGGGCACTTATTAAAAGGGAAAGGGGGCAAATGTGACCCTATGGGAACCTCTCAGATTTGAATAGGGCAATTATCAGAGGTGAAGGGGCGCTTATCAATAGTGAAAAGGTGCAATCAGCCATAAGGTTTAGGAGATACAAGGGATTAATTTAATTTCTTTCAGTTGGCGAAAGGATTTTCATCGTAAATCAATATTTGAACTTCCAGTAATGTGAATGTAATAATGACGCGTCTAACTCTGATCGCCTGATTTGGCTTGCTTTTCTCTATCTCTACCCCCCCCCCTCCCCCTCGCCCTCCCTTACGATATATTTTACATTTATAGTTCTCTTTCTCCTGACCTTTCTCCTTCTCTTCCCCTTCCTTTTCTTTTATTCTCCTTCTTTTCCTTTCTTCTCCTTCTTTTCCTTCTCCTTTTCCTCTTTCTTCTTCCCTTCCTCTTCCCTTTTTCAAAATGATAGGGAGGGCGCCCCCCGCCAGTGTGGCGCCTCCCATGTAAGCGCTATATAACAAAGCGTGGAAGAAGTGTTCGTATATCATTAGCATTATCCAACAAGTACACATTCTGCCAATCAGTCACCAGAAAGCGCACTTTGAACTTCACGATTCTGTCATCTTTTAATCTCTTTAAAATGTTTTTTATCATCTTTACGTCTAAAGAAATCCCCCCTTTTCACACACAAAAAAAGGCGTACGTATGATCATCTAAAAGATCATCATCATTACAGGCGCGTAGCCAGGGGGGGGGGGGCGGTGGGGGCGGTCGCCCCCCCCCCAAAAAAAAAAAAAAAAACGCCGGCCAAAAAAAAAGAGAGAGAAAGAGAAGAAAAAAAGAAAGAGGACGTAGGAAGAAAAGGGAAAAGGAGTCGAGAACGGTACAATGAATCGTCAAAGCTTCCGCGCTTCGCGCGGGAAGGGGGAAACTGAGTTCAAATTAAGAAATATGAGTCGGGAAAGGTACAACGAATCGTCTTCTTTCTCTAATAATTTAATGAAACGTCAAAGCTTCGCGCGAGAGGAGGGGGGGGGGGGGGGGAACAGAATTCAGACAAGGATTAAGAGTCGAGAAAGGTACAACGAATCGTCTTCTTTCTCTAATAATTTAATGAAACGTCAAAGCTTCGCGCGAGAGAGGGGAGGGACTAAATTCAGACAAGGATTATGAGTCGAGAAAGGTACAACGAATCGTCTTCTTTCAAAGCTTCCGCGCTTCGCGCGGGAGGGGGGGAAACTCCCCCCTCCCTGCACCCACCCCCCTAGGGAGCGCGCTTCGCGCGCTCTTTAAGTGGTTCGCCCCCCCCCTAAAATGAAATCCTGGCTACGCGCTTGCATCATTATATACAGATCTGATTATATACCAGCATTAATTAAATGCAATTGGTGAACATGTTGTCTATTTATGGAGCAGAATTATGTGAAAATACAAGTTGGCTTTGTGATGGGTGAAAATAATCCATATGGATTCATTTAGTTTACACAACTTCTCACTTTATCATCATGATTCATCAAGTTTAAATTGACATCTCCCATTTGATCTGTTTAGTTTTTGTAGTCGTAAATCAAAAATTTAATAAAAAATGTACTATTACAATTTGGTGCTCTATACACACATCCAATTCTACAAATATGGCTTCATAACCTGGCTCACTAATGCCCCAAACGGTGCACGTAATGTTACACATAAAACGTGTAACTTAGTAACTTTAGTAACTCCCTAAAGGATGTACCTGGAAATGTATTTTTTGATGATGTTAACGTTGTGAGAGTAACTTCCACCAAGTTTCTTGGGCTACATATTGATGAGAAGCTGTCTTGGGCATCTCATTGTACTAATATTTGTAAAGTCGTGTCTAGAAATACTGGTGTAATTTATAAATTAAGTTCTTTTGTCCCACAAGAAATTTTGCTTATTTTGTATTCTACTTTAATTTTGCCTTATCTCAATTATGGAGTGCTGGCATGGGGGAAGTCATTGAAAACACAATTAGATAAGATTTGTGTTGCCCAAAAGAGGGTGATTAGAGTTGTTTTTAATGCGAGCTATCGTGCTCATACTAGTGTTTTGTTCTATAGTAATAAGCTTTTGAAGGTTGAAGACATTTACTTTATACAGTTAGGCGCAATTATGTATGGTTTTGAAAATGGTACTCTCCCAAATGCGTTAGTACAAATATTTCGAAAGAACAATCAAATTCATAGCTATAATACAAGGCAGGCAACTGCACTTCATATTCCACGTGTAAGAACTGCTTTTGCTCTGAAGACGCTGGCTTGTACTGGTCCCAAATTTTGGAACTCACTTCCTATCAATGTAACTAGATCTGTCAGTGTCTTTGTTTTTAAACGCAAATTGAAATTACATTTATTGAGTAACTATGTCGACAATTAACGTAAAAATTATATCACCAGAAATGATATTAGGTAATAATTTGTCAATTGTTATCGATAACGTGCATTATCTTTTTTTGTTGTTGTTATGTTTGATTATTCAATATAAATGTCAGCATTTCACATTCTCTCTCTCCCCCCCACCCCCTCCTCTCTTCTATTTTTCTTTTTCTTTACACCAAATATCATTTCCCCCTATATACATATAACTTTCTTCTTTCTCTGTTTTTCTCTGTTTTGTTTTGTTTTTCTCGTTCCAGTTTGCTTTTTTCCTCTCGATTCCTTTGTATATATTTTCATCCTCTCCTTTTCAAATTTCAAGCTATCCCTTTTGTAAATATTTCCCCCATATTTAATCATGTGTAGTTTTGATAACTTTGAAACATTTGTCAAAAGTGAAACATTGATGGATTATTTTATATGGGGACCTTGCTCTTACAAGCCCAGCTTTTCTATAAGGTACGTCTCCACTTTCTTTCATTTGGATTATATATCGACTTAAAATTGCACTTAAATTGTTTTTTCTTATGCTGTTTTTTATTCTATTATTATATGTAAAAATGTTGTGAAAGAAAGAAATAAAATGAACCTTGAACCTTGATTACATAACGAAGATTTCCTCTTTCATTGAATACATTTCTGAAAGTCACCTTCTGGGACACACCCACAAATTTAGAGTGAATACCAGTCGTTTTTTAAAACTATATAAATTATGTACGCTGTTGCACACGCGAAGAGTCTGCTTCGGCGCATGGTGTCCACTCTATGCTTGGGCGTACGTTTACAATCTTCGATCATTCGATCTTTTTGCTCTAGATATAGCTGCCGTGTAGTGAATCAGAACGTTCTTCACTCAAAGTCACTCGTTAGTCAAGCATTTTTGTGACTGTATCGCAATATTCCAAGAAATATCACCATGTCTAAGATTCAAGGTAAGGGATTACACATTTTTACGAAACATTTCCAGCTCGTTAGAATAAAAAGAAAAGGGCAAGATTAAGAGAACAACTCGAGACTCAATCGAGGCCCTGGATAGCTGGATTGAAAAGGACGGGAGCGTGAGTCCAAAGCCAAGGCCGGGGAAGGTTCGGGCGGAAATGTAGATTGAGAGCGGCGCGGCAGGGCTATGAAATGTATGTGTACGGCTTTCATTCAATTCAGTTGACTGGGTTTGGCCGAAAACATTAGTCTCTGATATCGATGGTTGTTCCGCTGAGACTAGATCTAGTCTATTCTATGTCTAGCTCCAGCTGTGCTGAGCTGACCGCCTGAGAGACTTACTGAATACTACTAGATCAGATGTACTATGGAGAAAGTTGACAAATGTTTTATTGTCTTCAGATCCATTACCATAATGCATGGCCCTTCAGAGGAATTAGTCTATTAATAATTTATCGCACTTTCTTTGGTTTTTTGTACAGTCATGATTCAATGGCTAATCGGCCTCGTTACTGTGAGGCCCCAGGAAAAAACGGTGTCGATCAGCTATTTAGTGCCCTTTTGTGAGGCATTAATCCTCATTATTGTCAGTTATGACTTAGGACGTATCTATAATCTAGGTCCCCTAGTTCATTAGCATACTAATAGTAGCACACACATGCAGTGATGCAAAACATATAGATTCTTGCCATTTACAATATAGAATCTAGTCTATAGACTATTATTCAATAAAATCTGAAAATGTAGAAATGTATATCTAGGCCCTAGATCTACTATTATTTAGAAATCGTTGTCAAAATCATTCCATAAATTGGGGGTACAACAAATTATTGCACCTTTATGACGTACAGTGTACATCTAAATATGTGCATCCAACATTGATGTTTAATTTTTTTTTTAAAATGTTTTCAAACAGAGAATTTGATTGGAACTGTAAATGCTGTTAGTCTTGTGTGATTAATTTTTCCCACTGAGCAACCATAAATCATATTTGCAGGTTCTTAGAATCGCATTTCACGCAATTCAGCCTGTTTAAAACTTGCATCATAAGTCATGCTTATATCATGGTGGGTGTAAATATTCGCGGATACAGACTTTAGCTCTAAAACCATGAAAATTAAAACACCGCAAATATTACCTCGTTAACAGTATTGTATATTGGCCCTGGTACAGAAATTAGCTCTCACAAATGTGCTTTTACTTTGATTTTTCAGGAGGAACCGTTGTTGAGATGCAAGGAGATGAGATGACAAGGTATTTAAATATAACACTAATATTTTCATTCATGTCTTGATTCCAAATATTGCCTGTGGGAAGGGGGGGGGGGGGGAGGTTAAGGTCACTCTTGTACACAAGTGCTACCCACAGTGTCCATCAACCTCTGAAATGGACCCTAATGGGGTATCGCACCTTTTCTGAAATGACCCAAAGGGCGTGTGTTTCAAACCAGGGTCACCTAAGTCAGTTTATAGGTGAAGCCAGAGAGCTGATCAAGCGAAGGTGCTGCTAGACCAACTCACATCACCCTATCTGCTTGAAAAAAACACCCCTTTTTAAGGAAAATGTCCATGAGGCCATATATATCTGAAAAAGACACCCTTTAGGCGCATTTTCTAGACGCGGTGTGTAGCCAGTCATGTTGGGATGGGGGGGGGGGGGGGGGGGGGAGGGGAGAAGTAGCTCATACCTTAAATTCACAAGTTTAAAAAGTCCCCCTCCCCCCTCCCTGTGAAACAAAAATTGACAAATGCATCTGTGCAGACTGGTCACTTGTAGTTTTAATATTGCAATGCTTTTATTTTTTTTCTTTATCTCTCTCTCTTCCTTTAAAGAAAAAACCTGTTGATGATACGTGACATTGTATCAGAACATTGGATTTCATTTATTCCTTTGCTCTTCTCAAATATTACCCAATACATGCAGTATTCTAAGTCAAAGTCTAAAGCAGTACTCAAGAAGAACACTAAATTATTATATGAATGCTAGTTTTTGTGTGTTCTCACTCGTACATGTCTGATCAAAGGTAGTGTTTACATTAGTCTTTATCTCCTTGACATTGTGCTTAGTAACGTTCCAGGGTTATCCTGGTACGCCTGGTATTGATTACAGGTAAACATGGTACAAGGTGACATTCACTCATGTATCTTGTACAGTGAGAATAGAGAAGAAGTATATTGAGAATAAGGATTAGTGAACAGCATGTTCATAGGTTTTGAGGCCTCTATGGAAGTTTCATCTATGAAGATTATTCTCAAATTCTATTTTTGGCCAATGAGAATGTACTAATTCTCTCTCTATTTTGAGAGTGTACTAGTACTTTTCCTTTGCCATTCTGACCTAGTTTTATGAAGTAAGATTTTGTTATCATTAACATGTTATTTACATTATGAACAATTAAAAATGGAACCATAATTTTGAAATTGTAAAATTTATTGCATTTGTTTTTCCTAGTTTCTGTACCCGTGTTTAGACTTTGTGACATAGGTAGTCAATATGTTCATATAGAGAGTTCATTTACCCATCATTTCTAATGACCTGCAACTACATGTACATGTTCATGTATAGTAAACATGTATACCTGCAATTAACAGTGTGAACAAAATCATTAGAACCTATAAGTAGGGCCATTGATTGGACAATGTAGCATTCTGAGGTCTCTTTGCATGCATTTTACTACATGCAATAAAATATGCTCAGTGTAAATGAACCTCTACCTTCTCTCTTTCTCTCTCATGCTCTGTGTGTGATGTCTGTCTGTCTCAATTTCTCTCATGCTCTGTGTGTGATGTCTGTCTGTCTCCCCCTCTCTCTCTCTCTCTTTCTCTCTCTCTATCTCTCTCTTTCTCTCTCTCTCTCTCACGCTCTCTCTCTCTCTCTCTCTCTCTCTCTCTGTATATCAGGATCATATGGGATGACATCAAAGAGAAGCTCATCCTTCCATTCATTGATCTCAACATACAGAGTTATGATCTCAGCATTCAGAATAGGGATGCTACGGATGATAAAGGTAAGATTAATTTGCTTCAAACCCTTTCTTAAGACTCATAAACACAAACTTAAGGGCCCAAATTCACAAAGGAGGTTTAAAATTAACCCATGGTTTAAAGCCTCATTTACATAACCCATAGTTAATGCCTTCTGGCTCTGAACAAATGATATTGTCTTGAACATGTTTGCACTGATAATGGCTGGTCCTTCAGGTCAACCAAGCATGCAAGGATGAGATGCAGAGCATTCATTCATTCTGATGATAATCTGTACTGTCTCCTGTGTTGTTCCGCACACACCCCTCAAAGGCTTTGAATGGGCATAGCCCTCAATAGACCTGTCCTCATCAGCTTGAGTTGGCCTAATAGCCCACTATTTCTGATTCACACACACCCCTCAAAGGCTTTGAATGGGCATAGCCCTCAATAGACCTGTCCTCATCAGCTTGAGTTGGCCTAATAGCCCACTATTTCTGATTCACTGAGATTTCAGGAAAAGCAGGCTATTTGGCAGATGAAGACGCAAATAGCTGGCTATCTGCTCGGGAAATCTTCCCAAGATATCTTGGGCTAGTTTGCAAAATAGTCCGCTATTAGTGGGGCCATCTTAACCAGCCCGAAGACTCGCACTATGCGCGAACACTGAGCGAATTTCTTGAGCTCGAGCTTCGAGCTGAAGAAGACGCGATTAGTAACTTTAGACTAATTTCCCAGATCACAAAATAGCGGTCTATTTGGCCAACTCAAGTTGAATAAGACAGGCCTCCTATTAATTCCAAGCTAGGTTCTAGTGTGTACAGGTAGGTGTGAGGGGTGCATGTACGTAGCTGCTTCCTTTTATGTATATTGAATGCTAGTCATACAAAATAATGCAAGCCTTATTGACGTTACCAGTAAGTTTGTAAGATTACCTGCATGTTATTCTCAACAGGAGTAATCTTGAGACATAACAACTTCCGTAACTTGTCTTCTACCTTCAAATTCACTGCATACATACTGATAGGAAACGTAAATGATAACAAAGATAACAAGAGAGGGTATATCTTGACCTCTTTCATTTCCTTATCATTGCACATGAGAAGAGAAAAAGTGGCAGCACAGAATTGTTGCGATTTTCTTTTCATCAACTAAGGTAAAATATTCACCATTATTACCTATATAGGGCATTTTAGCTGCACAATAAAAAGCCATATTATGAAAAAAAGGGAAACATTCTCAGCGGTATATTCCACTCCTTGTCAGTGTGCTTTTATTAAAGTACATATGCACAGTATTGTGTACGGTAGGCGTTAAAGGTACAATGTCCCATTTGCCGGTCAGAAAAAGGAAAAGGTTAAATTCCAATGGCATTTGAAAGACAATACTTATTTAGAACTTACCTGTATAAACAAAAGGGTTTTGAAAATGGCTGTTTGTGGAAAAATAACGACCATTAGTTGTCAAATCAACATAAGTGGTTGCAATCAGCTAAGTAATAGTTTGATTTTCAGACCCATGTTCATGTAGAATGGTTGTATGTTTTGTGCTGCAAAAAGATTAAATCGGTGTAATTTTGGCCATTACAAGTAGTGGGTAATTGATGTAGACAAATGCTCATGTACCTGTTACAGCTCATTTTATGTATGTTATTACCAAAGAAAAACAAGAAGACAGTCAGTCAATCAATAGTGTCTGACTGTGAAGTCTAGAAGGTAAACGGGTTTCCTTGCATAATTTAAATATATGACACTGCTAATGTTTAAATTTCACAGGTAGGACATACAGGTAGATGACATATTCATAATTCCTGCAAAGTTCTACAGAATTTGATGTTGGCTGCAAAAGGGACATACACTGTAGTATCTTTACAGTGTAGGCGCGTTAAAAATTAACATCACAATTACATACCTGCCTGAATAACCTGAAATCAGATGGACCGGCAAACAGATGTGAGGAAAAATCATATTTGATACCAAAATTGTATAATATCATTTGTAAAAAATATGCCTTGTATAGGTAATAATAATTATATTGACAGGGCTTATTTTAGGGCACATCAGAAATAATGACCACGCTAAGACCATATACGACTCCGGGCAATAAGATCTTAGCTTGGTCAATATTTCTGATGTACTCTTTAGCCCAGTCAATATAATATAAATATTCAACCCAATTAATTGATGCACCAGTACTCATGCCATCCTTTGTTTTCTTTGGTTACAGTGACTGTAGAGTGTGCAGAGGCCATCAAGAAGTGTAATGTTGGCATTAAATGTGCTACTATTACCCCTGATGAGAAGAGAGTTGAAGGTAAGATAACTGCAATTATATACAGCTCAAACAAACACCTGTATAGAAAGACCACTTTTCTTGTCTCCTTAATTGTGTGGTCTTTATAGACAGGTTGCACTGTTCAATCATTCAGGGTTTGAATGCCAGTTTTGTACATCTACAAAGTCAATCATAAAGCACTCTTTACACATATTAAACATGTACCATCCTGTAGCTATGAATTACCCATACTTATATGACAAGCATATCATGAATATAAATTCATGAAATCCTTAAACAAACAGAAAATTAGTTACATGGTATCAAACGTTAAAGTTAAAGTTAACGAGCGCAGTTTGAGTTAATAAAGATAAATTGAAACTTGTCCTTCTTCAAAACTAATAGGAACAGGACAAAATATGAATTTTCAAATCTATCTTTGGCACTGCTTGGGTAAAGTTGAATTTGCTACACCTCACTTTAAGGTAGAATTATATATGAACTATTTAATTGTTATTTTTCCTTAAGCGTAGCCAAACTCAAGACCTATATTCATCTTTTGAGTGTCATCTATGCTGGAGAGTAGGCCCCCGGCCTCCACACCATGTCGCATCGTTTAACAATGTTAAATCTGAGATGCACGGCCCTACAGTACATGTTATCAGTGTCTGTGATATGGTGTAATAATGAAGCCCTATTAATTCATATCGTGCCAAGAACACTGTTCTGTGCATGCGCTGGCGTGCCACGCTCACATAATCGGGTTTCTGGTGACTTGCCATGCACATGTAAATTCTCATTCGCTCGCGTGCCGCATAAGTACACACGCTAATTGTTTATGCCTATTGTGCGATGCGCATTGCGTGCACGCATAAATGCTTATCGATTTGTGTGGGGGGTTCATTGTTGTTTTGATTTTGCATGCTTTACATAATTAGTTACATTGGATTTTCCTGAGAAAATTGCGATATTTTATCATCAAATTTGATAGTTTTGATCATGGCCCCTCAGATTGTGTGCGGGAAATGAGACAACGGATTGGTTTGACAACTCACGGATAGTGCTTTTTTACCTTACCAAAATGACAGATTCATGAAATGATATAGGTATTAACAGAAAGAGGGTTATATTTCCTACAACTTTAATATATGAGATGTTATAGTGGATCAAACATAGTAACAATAGTAACAATTTAAACTACACGCAATTGAACCAACCCTAAATTAACTTGGCACACAGGAGATTAGTGGCTGGCACAATAGGGATTAGCACTTTTGCACTGGGTGAATTGAATGGGGGCAGCTTAAAGTTGATATTCTAAGACAATCCCAAATATTGAGATAATTACATCAATAGAAAACTGACAAAAACAAGTTTAGAATGGTGAATTTATGCGAGTAAACTCTACCAAACTATCTAAGTCTGAAACCCGGAAGTGCATGTAGAGTCGGGCCTCTATCCATGACGTCACGAACGGGACTCATGGGCTTAGTGAGAGTGAATGGCAGTGATATCCCTACGTAAATACTATCCTGTCAGAGCTTATATTCGTTGTTGTTAATGAGTGTATTTGATGGATTTTCTGTTTCCATTTGAATGAAGAATAACGAAGCAACATTTTCCAGTTGCTGATTTCTTTTTATATCCTCATATTCACCTATTTGGTAGAGATTTAAGATGAGTTTACTGCTTGGGAAATAATCATGCCCGTATAAATAGGTGGATGCTTTATCTTGTCATTAGAAAAGGTGCAGGAGCAGTTTTGTAAAACGAATATGCCTAGAATTATGATAGTACTTATCATAGATGTGTGTGACTGCCTCAAAAAAGGATACAGTACCAGTTAAACATTTTATGTTGTAAAATATCAAACTTGAACGAGATCCTACAAGCGCGCTTCTTCTATAATATTTTGACAACGTCTAGTGACCGAACGATATTCATCCGCGATTCATGCATGAGCGTTCGTGAAGCGAGCAGAATTGGGAGGTAAGACCAGGCCGCTGCTCTAGGCGCGGCTTGCTTGTGATGGAACGTACGTGCAATTGCAAGAGAATGAAAGCGACGTTACCAGCTAAGAAAAACAACTAACAAAGACTTGCTCCTGACTACCGGTGTCAGAATTGGTAGATCGCACAATAATTGAATGCACAGCATGCTTCCAAAAAGTAAAAATCTTTGATTGACCGGTTTTAACATATTCATTTCCCCCAATAGACTGTAGTGTTATAAAAACCATAAGAAAACAAAAACAAAATTTCTATTTCCAATCATAAATATCTTAATAAACAGACAGACAACTGGCTTGGAAAAGTCAAAGGATTCCTGACTGACCTAAAGGTTCATAATTATGATTGCAGCATGAGCTAAATCCAGGATTTTGTTCCAGAATCTGAAGCAATGTTACAGGGTCACTTTAACACATGACATCAGATTTCATTCTTGAATTGGAATATAAATGGTTATGGAAAACATGTTTTCATTGAAATGTACAAAGAAATGAGTATTAGGATATTGATTGTGGAAATCATATTTCAACTAGTTGTTCCTATTTTTTTCTTGTGTAGAATTCAACCTGAAGAAGATGTGGAAGTCACCTAACGGTACGATCCGAAACATCCTGGGAGGCACCGTGTTCAGGGAAGCTATCATCTGCAAGAACATTCCTCGACTGGTTGTGACATGGAACAAACCTATCGTCATTGGCCGTCATGCTCACGCTGATCAGGTATGAAGAGAGAGAAAGATAGATAGATGGAGAGATAGATAGAGGGAGAGATAGATAGATAGATGGATGGTAGATAGATAGATTGATTGATAGATAGATAGATAGATGGAGAGATAGATAGATGGATACGTTCATGTAGATAGATATGATCGACAGATATATAGGTAGAGGATCAAACCTATTGTCGTTGACGAGGGGATAAAGAGATTTGTAATCTATCTTTCAAAGACCATGATTTCTGTCTAGATTGTCTTAAGGGGTGATGAGGAGGTTTACAATAGTCTATCTTTCAAAGATAATGATTTCTGTTCATCTACAGTGTAAGAATGTCTTGTCTTCTTTCTTCTCTTCTTTCTACCTAGTACCTAGCCACTGACCTTGTCGTACCTGGCAAGGGCAAGATGGAGATGAAGTTCACTCCAGCGGACGGCAGTGAACCTCAAACATTCACCATTCATGACTTCAAAGATGGCGGTGGCGTTGCTATGGGAATGTTTAACACTGATGTCTCCATTACAAACTTTGCTCATTGTTGCTTTCGCTTTTCCCTTGATAGAGGCTATCCTCTCTATCTCAGGTAAGTTTGTACCTTATACTTGTATTATAGTGGGTCTTGATAGGGGCTATCCTCTCTATCTCAGGTAAGTTTGTACCTTATACTTGTATTATAGTGGGTCTTGATAGGGGCTATCCTCTCTATCTCAGGTAAGTTTGTACCTTATACTTGTATTATAGTGGGTCTTGATAGAGGCTATCCTCTCTATCTCAGGTAAGTTTGTACCTTATACTTGTATTATAGTGGGTCTTGATAGGGGCTATCCTCTCTATCTCAGGTAAGTTTGTACCTTATACTTGTATTATAGTGGGTCTTGATAGGGGCTATCCTCTCTATCTCAGGTAAGTTTGTACCTTATACTTGTATTATAGTGGGTCTTGATAGGGGCTATCCTCTCTATCTCAGGTAAGTTTGTACCTTATACTTGTATTATAGTGGGTCTTGATAGGGGCTATCCTCTCTATCTCAGGTAAGTTTGTACCTTATACTTGTATTATAGTGGGTCTTGATAGAGGCTATCCTCTCTATCTCAGGTAAGTTTGTACCTTATACTAGTATTATAGTGGGTCTTGATAGGGGCTATCCTCTCTATCTCAGGTAAGTTTGTACCTTATACTTGTATTATAGTGGGTCTTGATAGGGGCTATCCTCTCTATCTCAGGTAAGTTTGTACCTTATACTTGTATTATAGTGGGTCTTGATAGAGGCTATCCTCTCTATCTCAGGTAAGTTTGTACCTTATACTTGTATTATAGTGGGTCTTGATCGAGGCTATCCTCTCTATCTCAGGTAAGTTTGTACCTTATACTTGTATTATAGTGGGTCTTGATAGGGGCTATCCTCTCTATCTCAGGTAAGTTTGTACCTTATACTTGTATTATAGTGGGTCTTGATAGGGGCTATCCTCTCTATCTCAGGTAAGTTTGTACCTTATACTTGTATTATAGTGGGTCTTGATAGGGGCTATCCTCTCTATCTCAGGTAAGTTTGTACCTTATACTTGTATTATAGTGGGTCTTGATAGGGGCTATCCTCTCTATCTCAGGTAAGTTTGTACCTTATACTTGTATTATAGTGGGTCTTGATAGAGGCTATCCTCTCTATCTCAGGTAAGTTTGTACCTTATACTTGTATTATAGTGGGTCTTGATAGAGGCTATCCTCTCTATCTCAGGTAAGTTTGTACCTTATACTTGTATTATAGTGGGTCTTGATAGGGGCTATCCTCTCTATCTCAGGTAAGTTTGTTCCTTATACTTGTATTATAGTGGGTCTTAAAGGCAACGTTTAACAATGTTAAATCTGAGATGCACGGCCCTACATGTTATCAGTGTCTGTGATATGGTGTAATATTGAAGCCCTAACAAAAATTGCGCTTCAAATGATCATGAAGTGCCTCAAAGAAGTAAAAACCTTTGAATGACTGGTTTTACCATACTAATTTTTCCCCAATAGACTGTAGTGTAATAAAAACCATTAGGAAAGCGAAAAATGAAAGCCCCACTTTTCTACTTGTAGCTACTTGCTCCCTCTATATAGAAAACAAAGCCTAATCGGTGACCATTGGTCCCCCATGATCCTCTTTTTCTTATGTTAATTCAAACTTAATTGAGAGCTGAGTTGATAAGATAACCACCTGTCAGTGACCTCCCTGTGTGGTATAATCCCTTCTAGCCAAACTAGTACAGCCGGCCTTTAAAGGGATCGTTTAACAATGTTAAATCTGAGATGCACGGCCCTACATGTTAACGGTGTCTGTGATATGGTGTAATATTGAAGCCCTAAACAAATTGCATTTCAAAATGATCATGAAGTGCCTAAAAAAAGGAAAAATCTTTGAATGACCTGTTTTTACCATACTCATTTTCCCCAATAGACTGTAGTGTAATAAAATCCATTAGGAAAACAAAAATTGAAATTTTGATTTCCAATCATAAATATCTTGATTATGAGACAGGCGATTGGCTTGTAAAATTCAATGGGATTATAATAACAGCATTAGCTAATTCTAGGATTCTGTTTCAGAATCTGAGGCAATGTTACCGAGTCACTTTTAAGGTACTATGTCCCATTTGCAGGCCCCAAAAATGTAAAGGTTAAATTTCAACGACATTTGAAAGATAACACTAATTTAGAACTACCATTAGTTGTTGAATCGACTTAAAGGTAAAGACCAGTTATGGTCATGCGATTGCATTGTGAAAGAAACGTTGTGGAATCGATCAGAAAAGGTTGATCATCTAGCATCTAGCATCTGCAAGGTTCTGGAATCATCAAAATGATAAGAAATTTGGCCCATTCTTCGTAAAGTTACAAGCACTATACACAGAAAGATGTATATGGGACTACCCTATATCTCTCACAGACCATGAGAGAAACAAATTTACCAAATATATGATTTAGTAGGTGGTTTCCCGGCAAATTTTTTATCATCATGTATTAGTCAAAACATATTCTTTCACATGATTGGTAATGAGAGCTTCCATTTCATTTTTTGAAATTGGGGCATTTCCAATACTGGTCTTTACCTTTAAAGATAAAGGTGAGTTTTGATAATGCGATTGCATTGTGAAAGAAAAGGTGTGGAATGGATGAGAAAAAGTTGATCATGTAGCATGTAAGTATTGGTGTGTACTGCAAGGTGCTGGAGTCATCAAAATCATAATAAATTTGGCCCAGTCTAGGTAAAGTAACAAGCACTGTACACAGAAAGATGTATATGGGACTACACAAATGATGTTGCGGCTAGTACTTGACATTTATTTGTAATCTTGAACATTCAGTGTAAGTTTTGTTTGATTCTGTGAGTATTCATTTTCTTTTTTTTGACCAGAACTCAAGTTTATCTTTAAGAGCTATGGTCTGATTTTCAGACCATTGTACCGAATGGTCGTACGTTTTATGCTGCGCAAAGATTTAATCAGTTTAATTTTGGCCATTACAAGAAGTGGGTTATTGATGTAGACAAGTGCTCATATACCCTTCACAGCTCCAAAGAAATGTGAGGAAAATAATCTAGGAGCATTGTAATGCAACCTCCAATATGTCCTTATACAGTCAAACTTGATTTAGTGACCACCTGTCTATAAAGACCACATTTTTTGTTTCCCTTTCAAATGGTTTCTCATTGAAATGTGTACTAAAGGAACCTGTCTACAAAGACCATTTATTGGGGTTTCCCTTGGGCAGTCGCTATAGACAGGTTTGAATGTATTGTTATTATCTTCATAATTATCAGAATTAGTTAAAATCTGATTTGATGAGTACCTGGCAGGAATTTATTCCTTGAAATCCTGGATTGCTGTATAAACAGCAGCTAGGCTAAAGTCGGGGTAATAATAAATGCGCCTCGGAATAGAATTACCTAGATAGACGCGCTATAGAAATGCCTGTTATTAATATTATTATTTTCTTCTGGTCCTCAGCACCAAGAATACGATTCTAAAGCGTTATGATGGTCGGTTCAAGGACATCTTCCAGGAGATCTATGAGAAGGAATACCGGGCAGATTATGAGGCCAAGAATATCTGGTATGAGCATAGACTCATAGATGACATGGTGGCCTTCGCTATGAAGAATGAAGGTGGATTCGTCTGGGCCTGTAAGAACTATGACGGAGATGTTCAGAGTGACTCCGTAGCACAAGGTATTAATATTTTTTATTCAATCACAGATTGGGATGTGAAGGTATTTCTATTTTCTATTCAATCACAGATTGGGATGTATATTTAGGGTTGTGGGGGAAGGGGGTATCACTCATAGTCACTTATTGTTGTTACGAACATGTTGATGTTTAGACTTTGTGTTCCTGCCAAGTATCCTTGTAACTACATCAAGTGGTCTCTTGCACGGCAACCACATGTAGTAATTAAAGCCATTCTAAAGCCCCAAACTCCCCAAAAATTGATGACAAAATTTTATGTAAATTGTATCATAACGTGAAGTGGGATATCATTCAAAACACACTTCTGCAAAAAGCCACCCCCCCCCCCCCCATCCATAAAAAAAAAAAAAAACTTGTTTGAAGACAAATATTAATAAAAGAAAACATAATTTGGGTTTTCTGTTGTACGCACGAAACCTACAATTTTTGTATTATTTCATCAATATTCAACTTCAATTCGATTTTGAAAATCCTTGTAGAAATGTGTCTTTAATGACATCCTCTTTCACATTATGATCCAATTTAAGTAAAATTTTGCCATCAAATGTCTAGCGAGTTTGGGGCTCCCAACAATTTAGAGGGGCTTTAAGGATGAAAGAACACTAGCTCATGATTTAATCTGATCAGAGACAACTGCGACATTACAGAGCATGAGACATGAGCGCTATACAAGAACCCACTATTATTATTATTATTCAATGTCAATGTAATTATTTGTGCCTTGGTATGTTGATTGTAGGCTATGGATCCCTTGGTATGATGACATCAGTACTGGTCTGCCCTGATGGGAAGACAGTCGAATCAGAAGCTGCTCATGGCACAGTCACAAGACATTATAGAATGCATCAACAAGGCAAAGAAACATCTACTAACTCAGTTGGTAAGTACTATCTCAATGTGTGTTAGGTATGGTGTGTCTTACTACAGTCACAAGACATTATAGAATGCATCAACAAGGCAAAGAAACATCTACTAACTCAGTTGGTAAGTACTATCTCAATGTGGACTTGTGGGCTTTCACATCATGCTAAGTTGAACGATGAATATCTTTATCTCTAGAAGTAACATAACATTGTATCAATAATGTCAATGTTTCTCTTTAATCTTATTCAACTTCCATCTTTGCCTGGACTCAAGGTCTTGCACACAGGGCTAAGTTGAACCATGAATATCTTTATCTCTAGAAGTTACATAACATTGTATCAATAATGTCAATGTTTCTCTTTAATCTTATTCAGCTTCCATCTTTGCCTGGACTCGCGGTCTTGCACACAGGGCCAAGTTGGATAGTAATGAAGCCCTTGCCAAGTTTTCTACAGCCCTAGAAGAAGCCTGTATTGAAACTATAGAGGGGGGTACAATGACCAAAGATCTCGCTATCTGCATCAAGGGAATGGCAAAGTAAGTACCATTTCATTTTTAACACATATTTCTAAAAGGCTTCAAATATCAACTCTTCTTGAAAAACACTGAAAATGGGGATTTCTCTCATTTTTACAATTATCTGATTAAACAATTTATCAGAGTTTCAAAGGAGATCAATGAAAAGTTCTTTGGTGTAAAGTTAACATATATGAATAGTTACAGAGTAATTTTGAAATTTCCCATACTACATGTTCCAATATTAATTTCCCATACTACATGTTTCAATATTAATTTCCCATACTACATGTTCCAATATTAATTTCCCATACTACATGTTCCAATATTAATTTCCCATACTACATGTTCCAATATTAATTTCCCATACTACATGTTCCAATATTAATTTCCCATACTACATGTTCCAATATTAATTAAAAAAAAAATGATTTCTGGCATCCAATTATATTTTAAAATAGGGGCTATTGTTAACAAATATTTTATTTTCTCTGCCACCTCATTCATTCCAATTTTAGAAAGTCAAACTAACTATTATTATTATTTAGTAATTTTAAATTTATTTATTTATTTTTTATTTATTTTTTATTTAAGGGAGTCCTTTGATTGGTAGTCAATATAAAGCGGTTTAACCCTATTTAGCCCGGGCTATTTTAAAACTGCATAGCCTAAAGCCCCCCCCCCCCCATGATCTTGGCTGTGGAACGACTGATCGCCGCAAAAATTTGCATACATGTCAAGTGAAGTGTATAGAATACTATGGTAATTTCAATTTTATGAAAAATTCACTCATTTGCATATTTATGATAATTTATGCAAATAAGGTCATAAAATTCACATTTTTGCCCATGAATCAGACATTATTAATATTTAAGCATTTTTTTCCACTACATATATTTGTTAGATCATTTGGAATAATAATACAACACAAACAATTGAATAACCAGGGTTATTCCTTATGTTATCTATTGTTTTGATAATTTCTTTTGTATTTTATTGTTTTTGTTGTTTTTATTTCATTTCCAACTATAATTCAACTATATTGACCCCAAAATAAACACCTCAACTATAAACAAGACCAAATAACCAATGTTTTATCTCTTTATTTGAAAAATGAGATTTCCATATGTTTTGTACACAAATCACGTAAATGACCGATTTTTGGGCTGACATGCAAAGACAAAAGGACACATGACTTTGTAATGGTAGGTCCGATTTTCAAAAAATTTCTTTCAAAAGATGCGCAAGACTCGAAAGAAAAAAGTCACAACATTTCAGTGCAAGATTTGTATACGTTAAAAAATTATCGCGAAAAATGTCGAGGGGGGGGGGCTTCTAAAACCCCCCCCCCCTCCCCGGGCTAAATAGGGTTAATCATGAATTTCATTTTAATAGGGAGACAAACATTGGCTTTGAAACACCCCTTTTTACATGAAATGGAATGTGTATCTTTAAGATTTGTACAGGGCTAATCATGAATATCTGGTGTTATTACCACTTTGTAAGAATATTTAGAATGACGGTTTCCTAGGGGAGACCAATCAATTATCCTTGACCTATGTGAATGTGTTCTTAAATATTTCAATCCTTCAAACAGAGAATAGATCTCACACAAAATAGTTTCCTCCCAAAGTGTGTTAGTTCTTTGAATACTCCTAATGGGTGACTCATTGAGTTAGTAGCTGATGCAGAAGTTAATCTTTCTTTTCTCTCTCTCTCTCATCTTACAGTGTCACCCGTGCTGACTATGTGAACACCTTTGAATTCATTGAGAAAGTAGCTGAGATTGTTGCTGCTAAGTGTAATTGACTAGTAACCAGCAAACTATGAAAATCTAGTGGCATAATAGGGAGGGGTTCATGTCAATCAGAATAGAAAACATTGTTTGTTTTTTAATTTATTTTTATTAAGGCAGTCATTGTAAAATAATTGTAGATGTAAATCTATTTTTCTGGTGCTGTAATAAAGAGTACACAGTATTTTTATGAAATATCGCATTTAGTATGATAACAGGAACAATAATTACGATTTCAAACAATGAATTGTGTTATTTTTTCAATGGGCTACATTAACAAAGAGATATTTAATGCAAATGAAGCAAGTTGAGATAATTGAAGCTATTTAAACCCTTGATATGCATGTACAATGTTATAATTTGAGTGATTATTGTCTGTGTATTTAGCTCTAGTGACGTTTACTCCAATTGCAATATTGGTTGCCTTGCTGAATCTCTCAAATGCGATATCATATCAGTTGATGCTGCAGTATCTATAAGTACATATACAAAGAGCATAGGCAGAGATACACTTAGTGTACCGACATGCCAAAATACTCTACAAATACAGTTGGTTTTATTAGGGCTATTTCTTGTACGCTTGGTCTTGTAGTTTTTAAAGTAATTGTTTGTGTGTGATTCTTTTTTAATTGTTTTCTTGTTATTTAGTTTACCTAGGCTGTATGTAGTGGAAGGTTCTTTTTAGATATATAATATATATGTATTTGTGCAACAGTAATTAATATTAATAGCTTTCACATTCCTTTAATGTTTCTTAGTCAAATAATGATATGATAACAGCAGTTTGGCATTGGACATTTTAATCAAGTATTCCTGAACATGCTTACTGATGTGTAAATAAATGTACCTGCCACCCCCCTCCCCCTCCCGACATTCCTGTTACCAATTCTCTTTTTAGTTTGTATCATCCATTCAAGTATTTACTTCAGGAAAGTGGTATCACCAATATAACCATTTCTATGGATGATATATCAATTCAGCAAGCAAGCCTGACATCTGTACTGACAAGATTTTGTTTATTGTCTCTACACTTGGTTTTTGTGATTTAAAGAGGGACTCTTTACCATAAGAGAATATTGACCAAGGCATTGAGCTTCCATTTAAACTGTAAATTCATGTATTCATTCTTGTATGTGTATGGATCTTTTGACACAAACATCATTCAGTATGCATTGCTGTATTGTAAAATAGTTGACCAATGTGACATTATGTATTACTCCCATAGCCTGTACTCTTACCATCCCAGTCTATTAGAATTGATTTCATAAATGAAATCCTCTTTGGAGTTAGACTGCTTGAATAAGGTCCTTTCCTGTTGGTATACTTTTAAGGCAGTGTGAGTGAGTGTAAATCTGATAGTTAGAAGGACATTAAAGCCCCTGCAGCTACTTGCGCCCTCTATATAGCAAACGATGCCTAATCGGTACCCGTTGGTCCCCCTTTTCTTATGTTAAATGAGAGCTGAGTTGATGAGATAACCACCTGTCAGTAACCATGCAGGGAGGTCTAATCCCTCAGGGCCAAACTAGTGCAGACAGGCTTTAACACTATGTACGTCATACATTCCTCTCTTACAGTGGTGACAAGTTTACAATATTAAAGAGAAGGTTGAGTTCTGGGAAGAGGTAAACAATAATTTGTGAGCGTTATCATTCTTATTATGCAAGTGTGGAAGAACATGCCTTCATATTCTAAATATGTCATGTAACATCGTAAAACTCGGGGGTGGGATTTTTACGCCACGTGTTTGTGTAGTCCCATATACATCTTTCTGTGTACAGTGTTTGTAACTTTACCAAGACTTGGCCAAATTTCTTATAATTTTGATGATTTCAGAACCTTGCAATACACACAAATTCTTATATGCTAGATGATCAACCTTTTCTGTTCGATTCCACACCGTTTATTTCACAATGCAATCACATGACCAGAACTCAACTTCATCTTTAAGCTTAATGAAGGGGTATGCAAGAACTTCATTGCACAATGAATGCCCAAAGGATAACATTTCATTCTCTTGTTTCCATGATTTTAAAATTTTAAGATTGTAAGATTGTAGATTTCAGATTTTAGATTTCAGATTTTAGATTTCAGATTTTAGATTTTAGATTATGCTGAATAAGTCCAAATTCATACTTGATGATGTATACTGATGTGCAAAGTCTCGATAAATTACATACCTCAAATGACGGTCATGATCAAATGATTTATTAAGTTGATTTAACTATAACTATTAAATGAAGTGACATTCATATTATGTGATTATCATTTGCAGAACTGTCTATTTTTGCAAATAGTTTTTTTTTAAATGAGTGATGCAATAGTGTAGTGTTGAATACAATACTGTAGAAATACATACTTAGCATAATTATGTACAGGTCTGTATTTTTCTACCCAATATCTATTAAATTATTGATTGCACTGGATTATTTCACTGTTTATTGTCATTTGAAGAAAAAAAAGGTAATAAGAAAAGGAATACATGTAGAATGTGGAAGAGGGGAATAGGGAGCTGAGAGCGGGAGATAGATAGATAGATAGATAGATAAATGGTATTTTATTGCATCTTTCATGAATGGCAGTTTCACAACTGAATTGCACATGAGTTACACGAATTGGATATATACATTGTAAAAAACTTACATAACATTTAATTAAAAATTATTAAAACGTGACACGTTACTACTGCCTAAATACCATAAACAATTAAAAAACACTTAATGAAAATAATTTCTACCAAAGAAAAAAGAAAAAAAGTATAAACATAATTACATGCCAACATAATATGGACTAAGGCAAATCATACAACAGTTCGTCATGTTACAATATTGCAGTAGTGGGTATGGTGGTAAAATAATCAATGGTAGCGGCAAAAGCAGGTGTATGAACATTTAGTAATATTTGAAATAATTCTTCAAATTTAAAAGTAAAAAGCAATTCAATATCATTAAAACATACCGGTACGATATACACAATTATTACAAGAATGTACAGGAATCGAGTCATTTCAATGATAAATCATTACAATAAATATAAACATGAGCAAATTAACTGTTATTATACAGGTGAATCAAATTTGGAATAGGACTATTTTGCATGCGACTGGTTTAACATTTAAAATCCGGAATTTTCTTTGAATTTCTAAGTGTTCTAGTACAATGTTTTTGTGGGAGAAATTGTTTAAATTGATCAGTGAGTGATAATGTTTTTTGAAAGAAAGTAGTACATAAATATTGGCGTCTTTCATCTAATCTTTGTAATTGGGATTGTGCGAGTGAAATTGTATAGTTATCATAATCCCTCCGAAAAATTATCCGCAACGCTCTCTTTTGAACTCTCTCCAATCTCTCGTTTTGGTATTGCGTGAGTCCTCCACTCCACACAGGACTGGCATATTCAAGTAAGGGGCGAATATAACCCACAAAAACAGTAATAAGGTCTTCCTTTGGAAGACCATATTTCACCAGAGAACGTAGCATGTATAGTTTGGCACTTGCCCTTTTTTCAATGTCTTTTATGTGAGCATCCCATTTTAAATTATTCTGTATATTAATTCCTAGCAATTTAACTTCACTCACTGTTTCCAATAAACAATTCTCTAAAATTATACTAGTTTGATTAACGGGTGCCCTAGAGAAACAAATATCCATTTTCAAACATTTTATAGGATTTAATTTCATGTTATTAACATTAGCCCAGACAGAAAGATTGTCAGCAGCTTCCTGCATTTGAGAATCTTGGGCTAGTTTGCGGCACTCAATCATTGTAAGGTCATCAACATATTTAAAAATGTGAATGTTATTATTTAATTGAAAGTCATTAATCATAACTAGAAAAATTAAAGGACCCAGTTTCGTCCCCTGAGGGACACCAGCATTAATAGTACATGAATCAGATAAAACACCATGGTAACGAACACATTGAGTTCGACAAGAAAGGAAGTCACATATCCAAGTGATTGCTGAGGATCGGACCCCTATTAGATGTAACTTGCTTATAGCGACAGTGTGGTCAATTCGATCAAAAGCTTTCTTAAAGTCAGTTAAAAGAATTGTTGAAGACGTTTTAGAATTTTCGGCATTTAAATACAAATTATGAAGAATATTAATTAAACAATGAGATGTTGATAAACATTTTCTATTACCAAATTGAAACGGGTCAATTTGTTGTCCAATGTCCTGAGATATCCATTTTGCCATAAAACCTTCAATAACTTTGGCAAAATGATCGGTCAAAGATATCGGCCTTAATTTATCAATACTCGGTGGACTTGTTTTGGGGATGGGAACAACAATTGCATGTTTCCAAACATCAGGAACCTTCCCGCAATTAAAGGAGGTGTTGATTATACGAGCCAATGGCTCTGCAAGTTCAACAGAGAACTGGCGGATGAGCCGCGCAGAGATGCCATCTGGGCCACTTGAAGTTGAACTTTTAATTTGAGAAAGAGCTCTGTTTACTTGCCACGGTTGGACTACCGGAAGATTTTGCGATGACGGCAAGTATGATGGTAGAGCAGCGAGATCAAGTTTTTTCAGATCAGAAGATACAGATACAAAATGATTATTAATGGCATTAGCGATTATGCCACTCTCTTCAGGGTTCACACCTGCAACTGGGATGTTAGGTGAACCTTTGCGCTGTCCTGTAAGAACGCGTATTTCGCGATACCAGCGAGAAGGGTTACTCTTTTTATGTCTCTGAACACGGGTGGCATGATAGAAAACTTTAGCATTTTCAATAGATGATTTAACTTTATTACGTAATCGCTTCCATAAGGTATGATTCCCCTGGTCATGTGCAACTTGTCTCCTATGAATTAGTGACTAGAAGAAGAATAGGGAGCTGAGAGAGAGGGAGGGAAAAAGAAAAATAAAGAGCTGAGAGAGGGAGATAGAAGAAAAGGGAGCTGAGAGAGAGGGGAAAAGATGAAGAGGGATAAAGAAGAATAAAGAGCTGAGAGAGGGAGATAGAAGAATAGGGAGCTGAGAGAGAGGGAGGGAAAAAGAAAAATAAAGAGCTGAGAGAGGGAGATAGAAGAAAAGGGAGCTGAGAGAGAGGGGAAAAGATGAAGAGGGATAAAGAAGAATAAAGAGCTGAGAGAGGGAGAAAGAAGAATAGGGAGCTGAGAGAGGGAGATAGTAGAATAGGGAGCTGAGAGAGGGAGAAAGAAGAAGAGGGATAAAGAAGAATAAAGAGCTGAGAGAGGGAGAAAGAAGAAGAGGGATAAAGAAGAATAAAGAGCTGAGAGAGGGAGATAAAAGAATAGGGAGCTGAGAGAGAGGGAAAAAGAAGAACAAAGAGCTGAGAGAGGGAGATAGAAGAAAAGGGAGCTGAGAGAGGGAGATAGTAGAATAGGGAGCTGAGAGAGGGAGATAGAAGAAAAGGGAGCTGAGAGAGGGAGATAGTAGAATAGGGAGCTGAGAGAGGGAGATAGAAGAAAAGGGAGCTGAGAGAGGGAGATAGAAGAAAAGGGAGCTGAGAGAGGGAGATAGTAGAATAGGGAGCTGAGAGAGGGAGAAAGAAGAAGAGGGATAAAGAGGAATAAAGAGCTGAGAGAGGGAGATAGAAGAATAGGGAGCTGAGAGAGAGGGAAAAAGAAGAACAAAGAGCTGAGAGAGGGAGATAGAAGAAAAGGGAGCTGAGAGAAGGAGATAGTAGAATAGGGAGCTGAGAGAGGGAGATAGAAGAAAAGGGAGCTGAGAGAATGATAGTAGGATAGGGAGCTGAGAGAGGGAGATAGAAGAAAAGGGAGCTGAGAGAGGGGGATAGAAGAAAAGGGAGCTGAGAGAGGGAGATAGTAGAATAGGGAGCTGAGAGAGGGAGAAAGAAGAAGAGGGATAAAGAGGAATAAAGAGCTGAGAGAGGGAGATAGAAGAATAGGGAGCTGAGAGAGAGGGAAAAAGAAGAACAAAGAGCTGAGAGAGGGAGATAGAAGAAAAGGGAGCTGAGAGAGGGAGATAGTAGAATAGGGAGCTGAGAGAGGGAGATAGAAGAAAAGGGAGCTGAGAGAATGATAGTAGGATAGGGAGCTGAGAGAGGGAGATAGAAGAAAAGGGAGCTGAGAGAGGGAGATAGAAGAAAAGGGAGCTGAGAGAGGGAGATAGAAGAAAAGGGAGCTGAGAGAGGGAGATAGTAGAATAGGGAGCTGAGAGAGGGAGATAGAAGAAAAGGGAGCTGAGAGAGGGAGATAGAAGAAAAGGGAGCTGAGAGAGGGAGATAGTAGAATAGGGAGCTGAGAGAGGGAGAAAGAAGAAGAGGGATAAAGAAGAATAAAGAGCTGAGAGAGGGAGATAGAAGAATAGGGAGCTGAGAGAGAGGGAAAAAGAAGAACAAAGAGCTGAGAGAGGGAGATAGAAGAAAAGGGAGCTGAGAGAGGGAGATAGAAGAAAAGGGAGCTGAGAGAATGATAGTAGGATAGGGAGCTGAGAGAGGGAGATAGAAGAAAAGGGAGCTGAGAGAGGGAGATAGAAGAAAAGGGAGCTGAGAGAGGGAGATAGTAGAATAGGGAGCTGAGAGAGGGAGAAAGAAGAAGAGGGATAAAGAGGAATAAAGAGCTGAGAGAGGGAGATAGAAGAAAAGGGAGCTGAGAGAGGGAGAAAGAAGAAGAGGGATAAAGAGGAATAAAGAGCTGAGAGAGGGAGATAGAAGAAAAGGGAGCTGAGAGAGGGAGAAAGAAGAAGAGGGATAAAGAGGAATAAAGAGCTGAGAGAGGGAGATAGAAGAAAAGGGAGCTGAGAGAGGGAGATAGAAGAAAAGGGAGCTGAGAGAGGGAGAAAGAAGAAGAGGGATAAAGAGGAATAAATAGCTGAGAGAGGGAGATAGTAGAATAGGGAGCTGAGAGAGGGAGATAGAAGAAGAGGGATAAAGAAGAATAAAGAGCTGAGAGAGGGAGATAGAAGAATAGGGAGCTGAGAGAGAGGGAAAAAGAAGAAAAAAGAGCTGAGAGAGGGAGATAGAAGAAAAGGGAGCTGAGAGAGAGGGAAAAAGAAGAATAAAGAGCTGAGAGAGGGAGATAGTAGAAAAGGGAGCTGAAAGAGGGAGATAGATTAACAGGGAGCTAAGAAAGGGAGAAAGAAGAAGAGGGATAAAGAAGAATAAAGAGCTGAGAGAGGGAGATAGAAGAAAAGGGAGCTGAGAAAGGGAGAAAGAAGAAGAGGGATATAGAAGAATAAAGAGCTGAGAGAGGGAGATAGTAGAATAGGGAGCTGAGAGAGGGAGATAGATTAACAGGGAGCTGAGAAAGGGAGAAAGAAGAGAGGGATAAAGAAGAATAAAGAGCTGAGAGAGGGAGAATGCAGATGAAAGAGGAAGGGTGAACGATAACTAAGTTTTAACAGGCGCAGTAAGGGGAGAGAGAAAGAGAGGGGGAGAAGCATGGGTTCACAGAAGTGGGGGCGGGGGAGGGGAACAGACAGACGGAGGAGATCAGAGTGATATAGAAAGGATGACAGAGATAGAGGAGATCAGAGTGATATAGAAAGAATGAGAGAGATAGAGGAGATCAGAGTGATATAGAAAGGATGAGAGAGATAGAGGAGATGAGAGTGATATAGAAAGAATGAGAGAGATAGAGGAGATCAGAGTGATATAGAAAGAATGAGAGAGATAGAGGAGATCAGATTGATATAAAAAGGATGAGAGAGATAGAGGAGATGAGAGTGATATAGAAAGGATGACAGAGATAGAGGAGATGAGAGTGATATAGAAAGGATGAGAGAGATAGAGGAGATCAGAGTGATATAGAAAGGATGACAGAGATAGAGGAGATCAGAGTGATATAGAAAGGATGACAGAGATAGAGGAGATCAGAGTGATATAGAAAGGATGACAGAGATAGAGGAGATCAGAGTGATATAGAAAGGATGACAGAGATAGAGGAGATGAGAGTGATATAGAAAGAATGAGAGAGATAGAGGAGATCAGAGTGATATAGAAAGAATGAGAGAGATAGAGGAGATCAGAGTGATATAGAAAGGATGAGAGAGATAGAGGAGATGAGAGTGATATAGAAAGGATGACAGAGATAGAGGAGATGAGAGTGATATAGAAAGGATGACAGAGATAGAGGAGATCAGAGTGATATAGAAAGGATGACAGAGATAGAGGAGATCAGAGTGATATAGAAAGGATGACAGAGATAGAGGAGATGAGAGTGATATAGAAAGAATGAGAGAGATAGAGGAAATCAGAGTGATATAGAAAGGATGACAGAGATAGAGGAGATGAGAGTGATATAGGAAGGATGAGAGAGATAGAGGAGATCAGAGTGATATAGAAAGGATGAGAGAGATAGAGGAGATGAGAGTGATATAGAAAGGATGAGAGAGATAGAGGAGATCAGAGTGATATAGAAAGGATGAGAGAGATAGAGGAGATGAGAGTGATATAGAAAGGATGACAGAGATAGAGGAGATCAGAGTGATATAGAAAGGATGACAGAGATAGAGGAGATCAGAGTGATATAGAAAGGATGACAGAGATAGAGGAGATGAGAGTGATATAGAAAGAATGAGAGAGATAGAGGAGATCAGAGTGATATAGAAAGAATGAGAGAGATAGAGGAGATCAGAGTGATATAGGAAGGATGAGAGAGATAGAGGAGATCAGAGTGATATAGAAAGGATGAGAGAGATAGAGGAGATCAGAGTGATATAGGAAGGATGAGAGAGATAGAGGAGATGAGAGTGATATAGGAAGGATGACAGAGATAGAGGAGATGAGAGTGATATAGGAAGGATGACAGAGATAGAGGAGATCAGAGTGATATAGAAAGGATGACAGAGATAGAGGAGATCAGAGTGATATAGAAAGGATGAGAGAGATAGAGGAGATGTGAGTGTTATAGGAAGGATGAGAGAGATGGGCGATTAGAGATATAAATGGGGAGGACATGGATTGGAGTGGTACCTAATGAGAGAGAGAGAGAGAGAGAGAGAGAGAGGGAGGGCAAATAAAGGGGAGAGACAGAGGATACTACCCCCACACACACGGATGACAGAGATAGAGGAGATCAGAGTGATATAGGAAGGATGACAGAGATAGAGGAGATGAGAGTGATATAGAAAGAATGAGAGAGATAGAGGAGATCAGAGTGATATAGAAAGAATGAGAGAGATAGAGGAGATCAGAGTGATATAGGAAGGATGAGAGAGATAGAGGAGATCAGAGTGATATAGAAAGGATGACAGAGATAGAGGAGATCAGAGTGATATAGGAAGGATGAGAGAGATAGAGGAGATCAGAGTGATATAGAAAGAATGAGAGAGATAGAGGAGATGGGAGTGTTATAGGAAGGATGAGAGAGATGGGCGATTAGAGATATAAATGGGGAGGACATGGATTGGAGTGGTACCTAATGAGAGAGAGAGAGAGAGAGAGAGAGAGAGAGAGAGGGAGGGCAAATAAAGGGGAGAGACAGAGGATACTACCCCCACACACACGCACACACACACACACACACACACACACACACACATTCTCACATCACGGCCTTTGTGGGGCACCTGATTGTGGGGTATTTCTGTGCGTTCCAGATATACCTTGTGGTCCCCTACTAGTGGGGTATGTACAACCTGGCGATAACAACCCGGCGGTGTGCTTACGATGTTACCATAAAAAAGTGTGCAAGTTTTAGCACACGCTCACAAAAAGTCATTTATGGGGTACCACTTCTAATGCCCCGCAGGGCATAGGACACCGAATATACAGTCATTTGAAAGACTTTACTCTGTGGGGTCCTGAAAAAATACCCCACAAAGTAAAAATGCCTCACAAGGGGTATGTGAAGCGCACATAAAACCCCACAAGAATGCTGAGGTGAGAGCGCACACACACACATATACATCCCTTTTTTTTGGTTTAAGTAAAGCTGCTGTTACTTGAATGTTTATTTAGAACATAATGTAAACTACATCATCATCATCATCTTATTCTCCCTCCGCTATTTCGGAGATCAGCGATCCCATGGGCCGCAAGCACAAGAGTGAAGCTAACGAGTAGCATCAAGGCAATGGACTGATAGCAGTCGATCGCGATAAGTGCATCTTATAAACATAGAGCAAAGTAATAGACAGAAGTCACATCCTGAATGAAGCTCACAATAAATTGTAAAGAGAAAACAGGACACTCTTCATTCTATTTAGAGGAAGTACTTGAAAGAAGATACAATTCCATACAAGTACAGTGCATGAAAATTAGCATTTCTGAATAAGATCTTTATTTGTCGCACTTGAAACTACTTTTGATTCTAGAAATCTGTGCAGATTCGAGTGTTATCCGCACAGACTTCTAGAATAAAAAATAGACGAGTTTCAAGTGCGACGTATATCAAGCACAGTTTAAATCACCTCTCTCGCATAGTCACATTGCATCGTTTAGTGTGAGTGGAGAACAATCATCAGGATGGCGTCTGGTAAGACAATGATCTATTTTGATATGAAGTTATAATGTTTTATTATGCATGTTGTCGACAGGATGTTCGGACAGGTATGTGTAGATTCGTGGTTCAGCTTCGATCATCCTTCTATCCATTACCTCAATATCGATGACTGTGAAAACTGAAGGGAGTTATTGATAGTTCTATACCGACCTCGTGGAGTTTAGGCACTGAATTACACATACCGACCGTTTGAAGGTTTAAATCGACCTTGTAGAAGTTTAGATTTATGCATTTTAGGGAAAAACGTTCGTAATGACTTCCTTTTGATACTACTATGACAAGCAGTGACAGTGATTCTACCCTTACAACAAAAGTTCTATAGAATTCTATAAACAAATTCTATAAAATTTCTATACGCAATTCTATAGAAATGTTTTATAGAGATTCTTTAGAAAAGCGGGCCATTTACATACGAATTCTATAGAAATCTGTAACAGACCTCTTTAGAATCTCTATGAAACATTCTATAGAATGGCCTATGGAAATTCTATAGATTTTTTATATGAAATTCTATAGAACTTTTTTTGTAAAGAATTCTATAGACCATTTTTTACCAGTTGAAAACCAGTTGATTATTCAGTAGCGACCAGCAATCGATTGATAATTAATCATCAATATTGCTCGGCATCTGGCAACCGACTAAACCATATTTATATAGACTCCTGCCCCATCATAAAGATCATTTGTTGAGTATAATGTTAATTAAGTAGAACATGTTTTTACTGGTTAGTAAATTACATATATCAATATATCTATTTTACGTCTTAAGTTACATGTAAACAAATATCGGACACATATAATATATTTGCCAATGATTGACTAAGAAAATATAAATCACAAAAATTGATGTTAATTGTCACATTTGCTTGACAGATCATGATAATTACATTTTCTGTGGAAACATGCAAATTATCATGAATATGCATGAGATACATATCTTCATATAGAAAAAAAATTCTATAGAATTCTATACAGAAAACCGATTTCTATAGACAACCTAAAGCTGTATTGAAAAGTGGGGACTCCATTTTTTAAAGTAAAGATTGTTTATAGAAATTTAGATCTATAGAAAACTTATTCTATAGAAGTCTATACAAGAAACCGATCTCTATAGACAACCGTACATATTCTATAGAGAAGCGGGGACGCCATTTTTTTAAATTAAATTTTATATAGAAATTTAGATCTATAGAAAACTTATTCTATAGAATTCGATAGATGAAACCGCTTTGTATAGAGAGTCCTTAAAGTTCTATAGAAAATATGGAATTTTATAGAGTTCTATAACACTTTTTGGTAAGGGTATTGTTCGGATTATTTAGCAGAGAGAGATAGAAGTTAACATTACCATGACTGACGGCCTTTTATTATTATTATTATTATTTGTTCATCGTCTCTACAATGCTATTTGACCCCGAGCTTTTCCTTACTCACTGTCTCTTTTGTCATTGCCTTTATTTCTCCTTGCTTACCTCCTCCTTACCACTGAGTATTAATGTGAATGTGTTTGCCTCGATCACAGAGGAAACAGACTTTTCAACAATCAGCAGTGGCATGCATTGATTATTTGAACTCGAATGCCAATGCAGTAAACTCAGTTAAAGAAACTAATCTTGACAGTAAAGTACTTTCCCTTACAGACGGTAAAATTCCAGTTCTCACTGAAGGAACAAATCTCCTCCTTTTTAATGTACGGGGATTAGTGAACAAGATGGACTCTCTCCGATATTTATTATCAAACAACTCTGTTGATATATTATGTTTGAATGAAACTTTTTGCGACGGCACAATCACCGATGAGGAATTGCTCATTGACGGTCTTCGTATTGAGCGCAAAGATAGAACACGGATGGGTGGTGGCGTGGCCATATACGTTTCTGATAAAATTACTTATTTTAGAAGACAAGAATTTGAAGATCCCTCAATTGAAATGATATGCTTACAAGTTCACCTACCTTATCAAAAAAGTTTTATTATAGTTTGTATTTATAGACCACCCTCTTGCGATGTTTCATTTTATGATAGATTGGAAAACATATTAGAGAGATTAAATTGTTCACTTACCGCTTTCAATGAATTACTTATTTTAGGTGACCTAAATTGCGATTATCTCAATTTCCATAATTCAAGTACCTCTTGTAAACTTGACTTCATCATTATAATTATTGTCATAATTTGTATCGGTGTTGTTAATAACAACAGTTATTATCGTAAACATTTTCTTTATTTTTTTGTTTTATTATTCATATCATTATTATTGTTATTGCTCTTATCCACATTAACATAATTATCTTAAGTAAAACGTCATGTGCCCGCGGGGTCAAAGTGTAGTCCTAGTTTATCATTGTGGTCACGCTAGGTGTGTAGCCTTCACAATCAGTATAATCGTGGTTAAAGTGGCTTTACACAGTGATAACACTGTGTGATAGATATTGTATATTCAAATTTATAAAAAACATCTTCTATTTGGGGCTTTGATTTTAGATTGGTATTTCCAGTGTTTTCATTGTTCCACAAACTTAAAACTCTACAAAGGCAGTTCGTGCTTTTGCATGCAAAACAGAGTATGTAAATCGACCCTGTGCTTCCAATCTGCCTTACACCGCTTGTATTTCCTCGCCTGTATTTGACGTCATTTCTACACAATGTTCATGAACACTTTATCATTTCCATTACAGAATACAAGCAATTCATCAATGAAGGTTGTGACGTAGAGGGCGGTGGTTATGACAACCTTCCTAGCTACGATGAGAGTAATGCGATTTCAGGCTCAGCTCCACCTCAGAACCCTTACCCGCCTCCGAACTCTTCTGGGTATCCTATGCAACAGCCTTCTAAATCTCAGCAGGCTTCACAGTTCCCTCAGCAGCAACCAGCCACTGCTGTCCCCCAGCCGCAGGTGATTCAGGTAAAACACCTAGATGCTAGGAGAGAGAAAGAGGGATATGTATATATATATATACTGAGGGGAGGCTGGGAGAGATAAGAGAGAAAGAGAAAGAAAAGGAGTATGAAAGAGAGAGAGAGAGATAGAAAGAAAGGAGACTATGAGAGATGAGAATAAAGGGAAAGAGAGGGAAAGAGAAAAATAAAGATAGATAGATTGAGGGGAGGCTGGGAGAGATAAACGAGAAAGGGAAATAGAAGAGTAGAAGGAAAATAGAGAGAGGGGAGAGATAAAGAGAAGGGAGACTAGGAAAGATGACAAGAAAGGGAAAGAGAGGGGAAGAGTAAAGAGAGAGATATAGATCGACTGAGGGGAGACTGGAAGAGATAGGAAAGAAAGGGAAAGACAAAAAAGTTACTAACAATGGGCTATAATAAATCCCCCCAACACAAAAATACGTTGCTAGGGAAGGATCTTGAGACAATACTAAACTACATGGTGTTGCATATACAATCATGATAATAGCCTTAGCAGGGAAATATGAATAACTATTATATACAATCATGATAATAGCCTCAGCAGGGAAATATGAATAACTATTATATACAATCATGATAATAGCCTCAGCAGGGAAATATGAATCACTATTATATACAATCATGATAATAGCCTCAGCAGGGAAATATGAATAACTATTATATACAATCATGATAATAGCCTCAGCAGGGAAATATGAATAACTATTATATACAATCATGATAATAGCCTCAGCAGGGAAATATGAATAACTATTATATACAATCATGATAATAGCCTCAGCAGGGAAATATGAATCACTATTATATACAATCATGATAATAGCCTCAGCAGGGAAATATGAATAACTATTATATACAATCATGATAATAGCCTCAGCAGGGAAATATGAATAACTATTATATACAATCATGATAATAGCCTCAGCAGGGAAATATGAATCACTATTATATACAATCATGATAACAGCCTCAGCAAGGAAATATGAATAACTATTATATACAATCATGATAATAGCCTCAGCAGGGAAATATGAATTACTATCATATACAATCATGATAATAGCCTCAGCAGGGAAATATGAATATCTATTATATACAATCATGATAATAGCCTCACTAGGGAAATATTAATAATTATATACCTCACTTAAGAAATCCAGCCATCTGATTGGTCGAATTGCATTCATAAACTTCAACTGTTCCTGTAAAATTCTCGGTAACCATGCATAAAACATTTCACTATTTTTAATAACCATGGTTATTAAAAATAGTTGGTCAGCGTCCATGGTTACCCCATAGGTTTACATGTTAAAAAATGGTTTGAGCGATGGAGGACCGTATGTGTGCGAAGAATCGGTCGGTAATTTCAATACAATTGAATCTCGATCGATCTTACCGACAATTTTATCTTGCATTGTTGACATGAAGACGAAAATAAACTTCCAAAAACAAAAAAACATTATCTGCCGATAGATCTTGATATAATTTCGTGCCAATATGCATTGCAAAAGTAAAAGAAGGGTCCGTTTAATGAAGCTTTTGCGAAGCATTCATCACGCAGAGCCGGTTTCAATCCATTTTAATGTATATATTGTACAAAACTGCCAAGCATTGTAACATAACGCGATGGCCGAGTGGTATGAGGCGCTGGTTATAGATGCATCACTTATTGGTACGCAAGAGTTCGAGTCCCGTCGTCGAAAAAAATAAAAAAAAAATTATTTTTATTTTTTAGTCTTTTTTTTTTCGGCATATAAAAGTATTAATGACTGCTTTAATATTCGAGAAATAGTTGTTTTCATACGCTCTCGGGAAGGTTACAATTGGGCTATTCCCCTCGGCAAGCCTCGGGGAATAGCACAATTCTAACCTTCCCTTGAGCGTAATAAAACAACTATTTCTCTCAAAGCAGTCATTAATACTATACTATTATATACAATCATGATAATAGCCTCAGCAGGGAAATATGAATAACTATTATATACAATCATGATAATAGCCTCAGTAGGGAAATATTAATAACTATTATATACAATCATGATAATAGCCTCAGCAGGGAAATATGAATAACTATTATATACAATCATGATAATAGCCTCAGCAGGGAAATATGAATAACTATTATATACAATCATGATAATAGCCTCAGCAGGGAAATATGAATAACTATTATATACAATCATGATAATAGCCTCAGCAAGGAAATATGAATAACTATTATATACAATCATGATAATAGCCTCAGCAAGGAAATATGAATAACTATTATATACAATCATGATAATAGCCTCAGCAGGGAAATATGAATAATTATATACCTCACTTAAGGCACTGGTTTTTTTTAACTTATACCAAATGTGTCCACAAATGGGTCCAAAATGAAATTATGTTTACTCACTTCAAACTTGTATTTTTAGGATCAGGACTAATCATATTTTTGAGAAATGCAAATTCTGGACCTTAATCTATTTCCTTATTTATTCACCAGATATGAATACTTTGAGTTTTTACTATTTTATTGTGAACTATAGCATATCTAATAACTGTGATATAAAACTCATTTGCTATTAACTACACCTTTAAATATGTTGGGTCTTTAAGAATATGTTTCAGAGATTATTCATGCAAATTGTTGAGTTTCTATCTTGAAAAATACAGATTTTGTATCCCTTGAAAGTGAAAAATAGCTCTAAATTAGGGTTTTGACAATAACAAGTTTTTATTTCAATAGGTAAAATGTTTTTTTCTTAGGTCAAACTTATTTTATTATAACAACTGATGATATAAGGTAAATACATGCAAAAAAATTGGGAACCAGTGCATTGCCTAATAATTTTCATATGGCACACCACTGATGTTTCGGACGTTACACACTGTTAACATTATAACTTTATTCAAGTTAATTGCTTTTCTTTAGGTATTATTGACCTCAGTTACATTAATTGTTTGCAGAAAAATACTTCTGTAACATTTATGGAAAAAAATTGTGCAGTTTTAATTAGTTTAGCACATACATGTATACCAAGTTTGTCTTAATCGACCACTCAATTTATGTAAGGTATATTATTCATTTCAAGAATGTGTACCGGTAGTTAAAAATGCTTATGTGATCTAACAGAGTGAAATATGAAGCTAATAGCAATTGTAGTCATCAAAACTCCTTAGAAAATTCACTTAGAAACATATTCTTTATTGCATGTTATGAACAACAGTGTGAAATGTATGCTATGGTTTGTTTCGGATGTTACACGATGTTAACATTTCAATGAGATCATCAATTTCTACAAACTCTACAATATAGATGTTTAATCAGCTTGCTAATGTTCTTTGCCTTCAACTATATAGTGTTTCATTCAATAATATCACTAACACATACATGTATGTAAGCACTGAAACATTGACAAATCTTTAAAAAAATAAAACTATAAAAAAGTACCCCCAGTCATGTACGGTATTTTTACGGTAATACGAAATAAGTGAATCCTAATGTATGTACATCTCGAGAATGAGACATTTTTGATGTATTTTAAAATTGTGTATGTTTTAGGTTATAATACTACTGTAGTAACAATCATCCTTTACCACTATTTGTATTAGGAGGCTGTTTCAAACGACAATATGTTTTAATGCTCTTAAATAAGTATTCATTTATTTATTTAATTGACGACCAATTGATGAATGGATGGATTGATTGGTTGGTCGGTTGGTTGGTTGATAAATCTTAACTCTTGCTGTGCCTATATTACAGGTGACAAACAATATACAGTGTACGTTAAACATGTATCGTATTTGCCGGCGATAAGGCCGCAGCGCCGCACCCCCAACTTTGACATTTCGTAGAGGAAAAAAAAAACGGACAGCCCATTTATATTTCACACTAGTGTAGGGTTGCGGTTCTAACAGATAATTACTAGCACTCTTAACACAGAGGCAGTCCAGCAGACATGTTGTAGGATTGATAACTACTAGCTAACTGACCAGGTTTTAATGTGTAAAAGCATTACAGCATTCTATGTAGCATTCCACATACATTCCATGCAAAGTAGAATAAATCAATAAATATTCATATAGTCCCATACAAATATAAATCAACATCACAAAGTATTCCTGAATATTCAAACATAAACAAAGGGTATATATTGAATATTCATAGTATATGTAAATTATACAACATAAGCTTGACTGCATCAGGTAAACATTGAAACCAATGAGAGAGAGAGATAGACAGATGAAAGGATGGTGGATGAAAAGGGTGAATGTGAATGAGGGATGACCTATTAATATGAAAGGGATGAATCATGGATATATGAAGGGGAGTTTCAGAAGTTCAAAATAAATCCCTACACTAGCTTATACATTTTGTATGTATGCATACATTTGAGGAAGATACTACATGTATATGTTTAGGATCATTAAATAAGGTATTACTGGTAATGCCCTTTTCTTTTATACATGTATGTACTTTCTACACAGATTAGTTACGTGTACTGAGTGACCTTTTTAAAAGGTATTTTTAAATGAAAATCCATATTTCCCATAAATGTTTAGAAAAACATTTTAATTTGCTTGATTTTATCAACTTCATATACCTGTATCATATCCATGTCATGACCATGCACACTGGGTATTGCTTTAGTGGGTGATTTTGATTTGTGTAACCTACCAGATAGTTTAGATTGACCATACAATCTTTGGTTATATGACATAATTTGGAACAACCTCTGTAAAAATGAAAACGTGATGATTTGCAAAGACACAGCAATGTAAATAGCAAAAGGAGAGGTTGAACACATAACATTTGCTATTCTCACATCTATCTTTGCCCCTCATTTGAACTAGTTAAAGTATGAAAATGTCTGTTAACATTTTAGTGTAACATCCGAAACGTGCTACTGCATAAAAGAGAGTGCTGTTAAAATGGCTGAATAATTTTTATGAGTCACTTATATTGAGATTGTTTCTGACAAATTACAATTAAGGATATACTAAAGCAGCCAGGAATGCCTTGCACCACAAAGTGTGGCTTCAATATTTATGTTTTATAAGTCAATTTTGCAGAAAATTTGATTTTTTGCATCATATTTCTTCATATTTTTATATTTAGATCTAAATGAAATTATCAAAATAGTGTTTTTAACAGGAGTCTGCATTGTGAAATCGTAACTTGCACATATGATAGAAAATTAGTTGAAATTTGCAAACTATGTGTTAAAAAACCCTTCTTGAGTTTACACAAAATTATTGGATTTGAAAGACCTGATTTGTGTTTTGACTTGTGTAAAGACTTATAATAACTTATTTCATAATGATTTATTCACTCTAGATACCTTAAAATATGGATTATTATCATTTTATTGGTATTTTTTGTTTCGGGCGTTACATTTGTTTCGGACGTTACAACTGTTAACGGAAAATTGGTTTTAACTATAAAATAGTATTGTAGTAATGTATTGCAGATTTCTTTGTTTTGGTGGGTAGCTGCCATGAGAAGTTAACAAAATGTTATGATAGATATATCCTGCTGTTCATATATTTTCTGCTACTTCAACTTGAAAATTGTTTCGGACGTTACAAAACTGTTTACGGAAAATGAGACGACTTTTTCAAATTTTAAGTATATTTCTAACATAAGCGCTACTATAATTAAATTATATTTTCTTTTAATATAATCACTTGGAGCAACTAATAAACTTACTCAAACCATATACAATCTCATTAATTTGTTGTTCTAGTGGGTTAAATGAGGGTCTACATTGTTTACGGAAAATGTAACGTCCGAAACGCCATTTTCAATTGCACTTTTCCATTAAAATAGGGGAGTTGATTCAGATTACTGTTAAGTTTCTTTAAGATCCACTCATGCTCATTAATCATCAATAGAAAACAAAACATATTGTTTGTGGCTATATATTTTTTCAGCTCCGACCAAAATGGCATGTCAATTTTGTTACAAAATTCCGTAAACAATTTGCTGTTCAGGGATACCTCATGCGCATAAAGCAACGATGAAAATTTTTCGTTGAGCTATGGGAGGCTAACCTAGGTCCATGCTATTTGAAAAAGTTGTTACTGATTTCTAGTTCTTTATCTTTGGAAAGTTTCAGGCTCTCAAAGGGCCATTTAGGTATTTGGTCATAGTTAAAAAAAACCAGTGCCTTAAGTAATCCAGCAATCTGATTGGTCGAAATTGCATTCATAAACTTTAACTGTTCCCGAAAATTTCCGGTAACCATGGTTAAAAAACAGTTCAAAATCCCAATAATCATGGTTATTTGGAAAATAGGTCAGTCTCCATGGTTACCCCATAGGTTTACATGCTAAAAAATGGTCTGAGCGATGGAGGATACCAGACGTGTGCGAAGAATTGGTCGGTAATTTCAATACAATTGAATCTCGTTCGATCTTACCGACAATTTTATCTTGCATTGTTGACATGAAGACGAAAATAAACTTCCAAAAACAAAAAAACAACATCTGCCGATAGATCTTGATCTAAGTTTGTGCCAATATGCATTGCAAAAGTAAAAGAAGGGCCCGTTTAATGGAGCAGCGGCGAAGCATCGACCACGCGAAGCCGTTTTCAATTTATTTTAATGTATATATTAAAGAAAACTACCTTACATGGTGACAGAGCGCGCTGGGCGAGCGGTTTGAGGCGCTGACTTAGTTACATCACCTTTTGTACGCAAGAGTTCGAATCCCATCTTCGACAAAAGTTTTTTTCTTTTCTTTTTTTTTTTTTTTTTTTTTTTTTCGGCATATCAAAGTATTAATGACTGCTTTAATATTCGAGAAATAGTTGTTTTTATACGCTCTCGGGAAGGTTACAATTTGGCTATTCCCCTCGGCACGCCTCGGGTAATAGCACAATTCTAACCTTCCCTTGAGCGTATAAAAACAACTATTTCTCTCAAAGCAGTCATTAATACTATACTATTATATACAATCATGATAATAGCCTCACAGGGGAATATGAATATATATTATATACAATTATGATAATAGCCTCAGCAGGGAAATATGAATAACTATTATATACAATCATGATAATAGCCTCACAGGGGAATATGAATAACTATTATATACAATCATGATAATAGCCTCAGCAAGGAAATATGAATAACTATTATATACAATCATGATAACAGCCTCAGCAAGGAAATATGAATAACTATTATATACAATCATGATAATAGCCTCAGCAGGGAAATATGAATAACTATTATATACATGTAGCATGACGTAGGTATTTATTCCGCCATTGTCATTGGGAGTTGGTATTTCTTTAGATTGATGAATGGTTTTATTTAGTGCTACTGGCTATCGCTCCTTGATCCAATCGAAACTACTTTTAAGTGGTATATTTTTCGATAGATGAGTGTTTGAAGAGATTGAAGAGATTGGGAGAGAGACGGGAGAGCGTGAGAAAGGAATGAGTCCTCGTATTATTTTAATTGTTGGGATTATTAGTTAATAATTGCTTCATTCGTGTCAGCTACATGAAGGCAAGAGACATTTTTTTATTCTCCAAACATTTACGCTTGGTTTCTATGATCTATACCTACGAAATTATGTTGCTCTATATTGCTCTGTTGCATGTATTTAGAATTACTTGGAGAATATCATTAGAGAAAATAAATTAAACCCTCAAACTCTGTTATTGAGGGGGGAAGGGGAAAGAGGAGAGAGAAAGAGAGTGAGAGAGAGAGAGAGAGAGAGAGAGAGAAAATTCAACAGCAATTGACGATGATTATAAAATATAAAATTAACCTCAATCCACTATGATAATTACTGTATTCCTTCTAAAATCATTTTAATTTTTAATAAATAATTATGTAGGCCAGGAGATGGAATCTTTGTTAAATACATGTGATGGTGCTATGGGTGCCATACCTCTGACAAGTATTTTGTCTTAATTAACACGGTTACTATTGGTTAATAAGTGTGCATAAAACTTGGTAGATGTACCGGTATTACACATATTAATCACGTAAGCCGATAATACCTATTACGTAAAGCTGCCATCTTGTCACCCAAGGCTCGGTAGAACAGCATTATAATCTTAGGCTAACGATTTACCTTATAATTGTGAATTCAAACAGGTACCGATGGAACAGAACATAGTTCATGCAAACATGGAGACAATGCCGAATGACTACTTTGGTTCAGCTCTCTTTGTCACAATGTGCTGCTGTTTGCCGTTTGGGATTGTAGCTCTCATCAAATCTACTGAGGTATATATGATGGACTATCTAACCAGACTAAACAAACCCTGTGACCTCGGTCAATTCCCCTATCAGACAGTACCCTGGGAAAAAACATTTTTACATTTGCAGTCCATTGAAAACTACGAAGATGTAATGTTATCATAGATATTCGTTGTCGGGGTCCCGGGGAGGGGGGGGGGGATTTTAAGTAGGTAGATTTATATTTCGTAAAGTATACCAATATTCTTATAAATGCATGTAATTGTGTGTCGTATGTGTTCATTCCAGCCAAATGTTTCATCATTTAAGGACCTTACAACATTTGAATTCCTCTTATTTACGTTCAGATGGTATATCATCAATTACAATATATTTTCCTTATAATATAACGAAAATGTGGAGCGCATTTATTATTTCTAATCCAGTATGCTACTTTGAGTTATTATATATAAATTAAGAGTATGAATAAGGGCAGTTAAATACACGATAAAAGGGATGATGCATTAGTTCTATCATTAATATAGAATAAGAAAATAAGGGGACCTAATAAAATGATCCTTGTGGGACTCCACATTTAATTGTTAGATATTCCGATGAAAAGTTGCACCGCATACTGAATGCGTTTCCGGCATGATGAATAATCTCTAAACCATGTGAGAGCAACTCCTTGAATTCCATAAACTTGAAGCTTTTAAAGCAAAATATTTAAACTTAGCATATCAAAAGCTTTTGATAAATACAGGACAACTCCCATTACATGTTGGTGTTTTTTGTGTTGCGAAAACCTGCTAAAATAGCAAGCTCACACGTGCTGGTATATATTATATTACACAACTTCCTGGTAAATTCCCCAGTTTACCACAGTGTAAATTGTCAAGTAGTGATGTCAGATTGACGAAGTATGCTATTAGGATTTTTTTTACAGGATAATTTCCAAGGGACAGTTCTCCGATGATTCCTTTGGTTTGTAATTGCCTATGGGGAAAAAAACACATAGTATTTGATACAAAATGTTTGTTGCTCTTGTTGGTGTTGGTTTGGTGGTGGTGGCTGTTGGCGTTGATGTTTAAAAAAAAGCATGAACAAAATCGGGGTAGTCATTCAATCTCTTTGTTATATTGGGTACTGATCCTCACTAATCTTCTGCTATTTTTCGTATACATGACATGACATGAGTGTTGTATTTTCTTGCTTTATCTGAAGGTAAAAAACCGTTCAGCAGTGGGGGACTACCATGGCGCCGCTAAAGCATCTCTTGAAGCGGAACGTTGGTGCAAAATCGGATTTTCGTTTGGCTGTATTTTAGTGGTTGTTTCTGTACTTGTTAGCGTTTTGTCTTCCACATTAGGGTCATCCTCTGGATCCTATTAGAAACATAAAGAGGAAAAGAAGAAGGAGAGGGGACCATGATAAGACAGGAAGAAGGGCAGCATAGTTGAGAACCTTATTGTTTTTATCTCAATTAGTTTTTATTCACGACCACAACCCTCGATGATATAGAGTCTCGCAAGAATCTGGCAAAGGACCACTTTCTTTTCTTTTCATCTCCAAGTAGTCTCCAAACGGTAGAAAGGGCAAGAGAGAGAGAGAGAGAGGGCGGCTCAGAAAGGATCATTTTTAAATGTTTACTGATATCTGTTACAATACGATACTTAATCTTGAATCACTTTTTTTAAACGGGAGAAAATACTTTAATATAAATAAGATGTCAGTACTACATATTCTGTCATTTTCTTCAACGGGATGGCAATTTCTAGTTCTCACATAATTATTCTGAATTTGTAAACAATACAATATTCATTGTAATGTGCTAGACTATTATTAATGAATTATTTTGGCTTTGCCTTTAAAATAGAAGCATATTTGCAAATACCCATCTGAGAAAAATATTGATTACCCAGAAGAAATTATTAGCAACATGAGAATATTAACTAAGGTGTGTAAACTAATTCATAAATTGTGTGTTGACAAACTTTTGAAGTTCCAGTTTCCCAAAGGAAAGGGAAAGATATCCTTTTCAAATCAGTTATTAATTGGAATAAAATTTCCATCATTCCTTTTAATTGTTCTTTTTTCGATATCATTAAGGTATTTTCAGTTGAAAATAGCTCAAAATATTCTTGGTGTCAATAAGTATTTAAATACTATTAGTATACTCCATTCTGATTTATGTACTTTTTGTTCAGAAGACATTGAATCTATGAAACACTTATTTTGAAATGCCACGTAGCTCGTCCATTCTTAAAAGATTTAAACAAAACATATCTTACAAAATTATTAAAATTAAGTTAACATGTAATGACTTCATTTTGGCATCCCATGTGAAAATTATTCCGTATTTAATTTCGTTATTTTGTATGTAAAATATTATTTATTTTCAACTAGACATTTGAAGGGATCTTTATCATTTCCATGTTTTCAAGAGAAATTGAAATATCATTATGAAGTTGAACAAACAATCTATGCACAACACGATAGGTTTAATTCCTGATAGATGGAGGTATGTCTAACTTATCTAAATACTAGAATCTTGTTTTGCTTTGTGCCTTTCTTTGTCATATGTATGTATCCATCATATTCATTTGCTTAATATTTTGTTTTGCTATTAGAAAAATTGAATAAATTCTTTATTTGAAGAACAAAATAAAACACGGACCAATGTCTTCTAACACGATACAAGAAACACGATATTGGCTGATGCAACTTGACTTCTGTACATCCACTTGTTTGATCATATTCATTAAAGATACTATGTATATGCGGTCCTTATATCAGATCATGAATATGCATGTCAGTGAACGTCCAATGAGGAGAATGTTCATTGCCTTGGGTAAAACCCGAGCATAACCTCTATGAGTGTGAACAGACAAGCGGTCCATGATCCAGGAAGCGATCTTCTGGACCGGTTCGCTTCCTAGATCGCCCCAGACCAGCCGCGTACACAGGGGGGGGGGGGGGGGGGGGGGGGGGGGGGGGGGGGGGGGGTTTAACCCCTCCCCCCCCTTTGGTATTTTTGTGTGTGTAAACCCCCTATAACCCCCCAACCCCCAACCCCACTTTGGTTTTGGGTTGTTTTTTTTAATTAAAAAAAAAAATTCCCATGGCTGACCTATAAAAGCTGACCTTACCCCACCCCCCAACGGAGCAAAATGTCAAATTTCTAAATTTCGAGACAAAAAAAAAAGTGTCCTCTTACCCCCCCCCCCCCCCCCTGCTTATTCAGCGCCTGGCTGAGTCGTTGCGAAATTTTCGGCCCGATTTATGAATGTTAAAACCTCCCCCCCCCCCCCCCCCCTTGGAAAAATCCTGCGTACGCTCCTGCCCCAGACTGATCTAGCGTGCAAGTGGGAACATAAACCGTGCCAGGAAGCGATCTTCAACCGGAAGTGAGTGTGTTTTGGCGGGAAAGTAATGAAAGAGAGAAAGATATTACAGTACAAGAATAACATAATAAAATAGTATAATGAAAGATAAAGAGGAAAAAACGGAGATAGAATGATTAAAAACATAGAATAACATAAGAGAAGATGATAAAAGGAACAAACGAAGAATAACATAAGGAAAGACAGAAAGAAAAAGTGATAAAGAATAGCTAATGGAAAGATAGAAGAGAAGATGAAAGATGCAACAAAAACACAATCATACAAAACAGAATGAGACAATGATAGAAGGAAAACAAAGAATAACATGACGAAAGATAGAAAAAAATAAGGGATAGAAAAATAAACGAAGAATAACATAAGAAGTGAAACAAGGAAAAACAATGACTAACATCAGGAAGACAGAAATAGAGAATGATAACTAATAGAAAATTCAACGATAGAAAAGAAGATGTAAGATAGTAAAACAAAGAATAGAACATAAGAAAAATAGAAAAAGAAAGTGATAGAATGATAAAAAATAACATAGCAGAAGATGAGGCACTCTACTCAGTTTTGAATTCCGCGCGAAATATTTGACCCGCTGGCCTTTACAACCCCATCAACAGGAGCGGTCTAACTCGTTCGCACTATACCAAAGCAACACGAGCGGTCTAGTTTCTGAGTGTGAACATAAACGAAGTATACTTCTGGAGCGATCCAGTGGATCGGTTTAGCCTAGATCAGTCTAGGAGATGAGTGAGAACGGGGTCTATGATTCAACATTAGAGGCCGATATTTACAATTGCATTTCATACCGTAGAGTGTTTTAAGGAAAACCAAGTTTATTTCAATTCAACTAATTCTTAGAAAATATATATATTAGCAGGTAGTAATACTAGTGTAAAGATACACTGAAATATTTGCATATTTAATCTACAGGGTACTTCTTTGTTGTCTTCTTGTTTATAAGGATGACTGTGACGTCATATTAAAATGATGTACGTACATGGGCATCCGTGTCTAGTCACATGTAGACTATAGGGCATGGGGTCAAAAGAGCTTCCTAAAATGATTTTTGTAGTCTCCTCCTTGTGACTACCTAAACTATGGCTTAAAATGTTGGTATTGTGTGTCTTATCAATATTCTGATAGTTCCCACTTCCAGAAGTGGAGCACTTCCGAAAAAATGGCGCCCAAAACAAAAGATCTAAAAACAAGCATTCCTTCATAAAAGGACTGCATCCGGTGCAAGTGATTTTCACTAATACAGGTGGTAATTGGTTTTAATCAGTGAATGTGATACCGCTTTTGCGGTCTAAGTTCATATTTATTGTACAAAATATCTATAGGGAAGATTTAATATTTCACAAAACACTGTATAGTTGAGGAAATTTGCATGAAAATGACATTTTAAGCCAAAATACGTAAGTTTGACATTTTTCTGCAACAAAGCCTGTACAAATTTAATTATTCTGAATGAGGAAGTTCATTTACAAGCAATAAATATTACAATAAAAACAAACTACTTTGCTTTGTGCTGCTTCTTTAGTTTGATGAACAATACATACAGCATTCATTTAACTTAAGGCAGAGCCATGCTGCTGGGAGCTGTTAGGACCTGGTTCTCATAGCGCATGTTGTAGTCTGCTGGGAGCTGCATGTTACTGGTGTTATGACCTGGTTCTCCTCATCTTTAGGCTACAAAGACAAAAAATGAAAAGCTTATTAGATATTTAGCTAACTTTAAAAGAATTATTAATAGTTTTATCATGCTGCTGTATTTTAATGTGAAGGTGAACTGTGCGGCATTTCACAATACACTGTATAGTTGATGAAATTCGAATGAAAATGACATTTTAAGCTAAAAATATGTAAATTTGTCATTTTTCTGCAACAAAGCCTGTATTGATTTAACAATTATTCTGAATTACGAAGTTCATTTACAAACAATGAATATTACAGTACAAAAACAATACATACTTCTTTCATGTCACCGGTGGTAATTACGGCCGATCCATGCTGCTGGGAGCTGTTGGGACTTGGTTCTCACAGCGCATGTTGAAGTGCTGGGAGCTGTTGGGACCGGGTTCTCATAGCATATGTTATAATGCTGGGGACTGGTTCTCATAGCACATGTTGTAGTGCTGGGAGCTGTTGGGACTTGGTAGCGCATGTTGAAGTGCTGGGAGATGTTGGGACCTGGTTCTCATGTCATCATCTTAGGCTATAAAGACAAAATAGTAAAGGAAATGATAAGAATGTAAGATATTGGGCCAACTTAAAACATTTATTATTTATAGTTTTAACATGCTGCATTATTCGCCTTCGTGTTACGTGTTACGTTCAAACCTTTAACTGGATCAGGCTTTGAATCCTGAATCACAATCGAAACAAGCACTACACTTACAGGTAAGTACACTTCCGATACTCTTGTGCCTGCTGGATGTGCATGGTTTAGTTACTATGGACTTGCATAAACATTTCGCTGGCTAATAGAGTTAAACTTAAAACAATGTTTTTCAACTTCAAGTTGGTTGCTTAGCACAAAGCCTGACTGTTCTTACTAGATGATAATTATTTATTATTTATGGGATATATGAGTTTTTGCTACCTACCTGAACATGTTAAAATAACTCCTCTTCTTCAAAGTTCTCCTCATCGTCACAGTTGTCACCTTCATCAGCTTCTGCTTCTTCTTCTTCTCCAATGATTGGTTCCTCACCTGGCACAGCCATGTTGTCGCAGTTCTTGCACTCACACAGTTCTGTGCAGGGAAGGCCCAAAGGCGCACAACACTGGGCATCTACTCCTGTGACTTTACATTTGGACTTTTTGCACTTGCATGAAGTAAGTTCAAGGATGCTCTGTTGAGCAGGTTGCATATCCATCCAGTCTATTCGAAGCCCTCCATCGACCGATTGCCAACCTCGCCCAACTGGTGACGGAACATCTGGCTGGCTCTCAAGGCAGCGCCTCCAAATAGCAGTTTGATAGTTGGCCCTTTGGATGTGCTTCATGAGGGCATCCTTGTTTGGTGGCATAATGTCTTCTTGTCTCGTCGCCATGGAAAAAAAAGCATATCTTGCTTCATTCACCTTACTGATTTCCTTCATCCCATACAACTTGCAAACAAACTCCTCCAGAGTAGAAACCAGGTCATCAGAAAGGGTGAATGCTTTCCCAAGCTCCTGAAATGCCTTGATAAACTTTGTAGTCTGCGACATCAGCGTAAAGGGCTTAGTCTTCCCCCGTCCATACAAAGCACTGACGGAATCACAACCTGTGAATGGGTGCAGGCCTACGATTGCTTCGCTGATTTGATCTCCAAGATGACATTGAATGGCGTTCAAATTGATTGTCCGTTCCTTATCTTGCTTGCCAGTATGGAAATACAACTTGGAACCCTCAAGTTGGGCAGCTATGCCAATGCCAATGACGAATACGTCGGTGTCCGGGCTCTTAATGATGATGTCCTTCCTACCCATGTTGCTGATGTACTTTGCGTGTAGCATCATCCTCGTGTCGGCTTCCTCTTAAGTAGTGTATAGCTCTGGAATCGCTTCACTGACCGTGGTACCACTACGACAAGATAACTTGTGGCATTCTTCAGAATGAGCCAGATATACATCAACTCCCTTGAATTCATCCTCACCACAAGCACTCCACGACTCATATAAAAACTTGGCAAAGTGTTGCTTATTGAAGCCATTTGCTAATAATTTCTTCCATTGCTTTGGAACGGGTTGGTCTTGGTTTGTAATCTTTATACGCTGCGACCCACTTGCAGCACGCCTTTTTCTCTCTGCACCTTTGATGCTGACAGGTGGGTGTCCGTGACAAAGTGGACTTGATCAGAACTGGAGCTTCTGGCTAGGTAGACTACATCCTTCAGGATTTTCTTGGCCAACTGTCCCATGGTAGCAGGCATCCGACTTGGTATTAGGCCTTGAAGCAATGCCATACCATCAACAATCCATACTGACTCCAGCAGTCGATCCACTGTTGGGGATGACTCTGGCAAATTTTCCAACTGGTGAAGGAGGGCAGCCTTGTTGTTCTTGACCAAACATCCATCTTCTTTACAAATGGCTGGTGGGTATGTGCTTAAGGAGTAACTGAGCATCTTGCGTTGGTCAACTTTGCGTACACGGCCTATGATGATGAGCCTTGCCAGTAACTCCCGGGCGCTCTTAAGCACAACTTCTCTCCCTTTAATGTTGACTTTTGCCTTGTCAGAATCGGCAAATGTCTTAAGTTTCATCTTGGTGATGGTCTTGTTAAGATCGGTATCTCCTTGTAGTCTGGTTTTGGCAAAGTTGATGAATGCTTTGTCCCCCTTCTCGCCTGCTTTCAGAAGATCTGAGCACACACTGACTGACGCAACAATGCCTGATGAGAGATGCACAAGATCATCAGCATCTGTCTCTCGATCGACCACAAAGGGATTTGTCATGCTGTTGATGGTACTCATGATATTGGCTACATCCTGCTGGTCCCTTGTCATTCATGTAGATAATATCTTGACAGATTGTAAGGATACGACGATCTTCTGCTGCTCCTATCTTGACTTTCTCCTCTTCTTCTGGATCCTCAGAAGCACCTAAAACCCATGCTAGAAAATTGTACAGCTTGGTGGATACTATTGTGCGTGCAGAATCCAATGTTAAATCAGATGATGTTGGAGGCCATGGTAGACTGGTCCTGGTCTGCATGACATCGTCCTTTAGGTCCAGTGCAGAGGCGTAGCGATCTCGAAGTGAGGCCATTGGAGGTTTGGATCGTCTACCATTCCCGCCCTTTTGTCGCTTCGTTGGAGGTTCTATGCTTTCACCAACGTCTGTGATGTCTGTGTCAGTATCAGATAGGGCGTCTGTATCAGTGGTGGTGTCTGTTTCTTCTCCTTCAGAACCAACTGCTCCTGGCACAAGGTCTTCAGTTGATAGCGTCTCGACATACACCATTTCACTTGCATACCTCTTCTTAGGCTGAAGAAAGCAGAGTTGTGGATACTTTCGTTTCAGGCGTTGTTTTAGGCTGTAGGTCTTGTAATTTGATGCATCTTTAGACTCAACATCTTTAACAGCTTTTACAAACAATCTTCTCAGTGCTGTCATTCTATATATTTGCTTCTCTTGTATGATCTTCTTGTCTACAACATAACTGCAAAATGTAAGGAATGCCTTTCCATACTTCTGCTCCTTGATGGGCTCAACACTTTTCCTTGATTGGTAGACAGTATAGCTCCTGAAACAACTGCGATGATACCTGACCTCTATTGCTACACAGTCTCTGTCCTGGATCTGAAGAAGAATGTGGTCGTCCTTCTTGTCTTTAGCAGCTGTTGCTACTTTTCCACCATCTGGCTGTTGACACAGCATTAATGGTTCCTTCTTTTTCTTCCCCTCAGAGTCCTTATGAGTTTTATTTTGTCGACAGATGATGCAAATCTTTGGTAGAATGTGGGCAGAGACAGAGGGCTGCTTTGAAGCACCAGCAACACTGGAGTTTGACCGTAAGCGTCTTATTGCTGAGGCTGAGGACGGACCTGGAGCTTGACCGCCTGCACTTGACGTAGAAGGCTCCAATTCTGTACAAATAAATGAAAATTGAGAGAAATGGGTGATTTTCACAATTCAAATAATGTTTGAACAATTATGCAAGCAGGTTAAATAAAAATTCATAGTCATAACAGTAAAAATATAATTTATTGATTTAACAAATATCAGCTGTATTCAAAACTGTACTTATAAAGTTAAAAAAAACAGGCTGTATTGGACAGAGTTAAGCACAAGGAGAAAGAAATTAGACACTAAGACATTATATTATAATGCATTTGTATGTGAACATCCCATTTAAATTTAAGCACAATTAAAATTGTAATGTGTTCAAAGTAATCAAAGGTTAAAATTGCCACAAAAAAAAATTGGCCATAGCTTCGCTGTCTGACGGCTTTTTAGACAAAAGCCGTCAGAAAACTAAGACATTATATTATAATCATTTGTATTTGAACATCCCATTTAAATTTAAGCACAAATAAAATGTTAACCCATTGCTTACTGGAACCTGGTGGTCCCTGTGTTAAGTCTATGGGAATTAGATAATTCAGTAGTCAACGGGTTAAGGTGTTCGAAGTAGTGCTACGAAGCAATCAAAGGTTAAATTGAAGGTTAAAATTGCCCCCCCCCCCCCAAAAAAAAAAAAAAAAAAAAAAATTAAAAAAAAAATGGCCATAGCTTCGCCGTCTGACGGCTTTTTACACAAAAGCCGTCAGAAAACTAAGACATTATATTATAATCATTTGTATTTGAACATCCCATTTAAATTTAAGCACAAATAAAATGTTAAGGTGTTCGAAGTAGTGCTACGAAGCAATCAAAGGTTAAATTGAAGGTTAAAATTGCCCCCCCCCCCCCAAAAAAAAAAAAAAAAAAAAAATTAAAAAAAAAATGGCCATAGCTTCGCTGTCTGACGGCTTTTTAGACAAAAGCCGTCAGAAAACTAAGACATTGTATTATAATGCATTTGTATGTGAACATCCCATTTAAATTTAAGCACAAATAAAATTTTAATGTAGGGGTCTATTCAAATACAAAGCAATCAAAGGTTAAAAATTGCCCCCCAAAAAAATTTGCCATAGCTTCGCTGACTGACGGCTTTTTAGACAAAAGCCGTCAGAAAAATAAGAAATTATATTTATAATGCATTTGCATGTGAACATCCCATTTAAATTTAATCACAAATAAAATGTTAAGGTGTTCAAAGTATTCAGTGCTACAGACCTAGACTAATAACAAATCAATCGAAAGTTAAAATTGCCCCCCCCCCCAAAAAAAAAAAAAAAAAAAAAAAAAAAAAATGGCCAAGCCCAGTTATAGCTGAAAACTAAGTCTAGATTTCTAGGCTATTGAACACTTTTTGTTATAGGCCTCGGTCTAGAATCGATTTATTTTTAGCTGCAAATTAAGTGCAAGACTAAATTAGACCTAGCTCTGTGCTTGTTTACAACTGTGAACATTTTTGACCCGTAACTCCGGCGTGGAGATACTCTAAAATCTAGACCGTCTTCTTGTTCAAACCAGTGGCAGTGACTGTGAAAAAGTGTAGAGGTCTAGCCTAGGCCTGAGCCTCGGAAATATAGTCTACTATTAAAAAAAAAAGATTTAAAATTGACACGAAACAGATAAGAAAGATAACGACTTTTAAATCATGACCGTTATTTGAGCAACTGTGGAAGTTTTAGATGAATTTTGATGTGTTAGTCTGTAGAGTAGATCTAGGGTTTCTCCACGCCGGAGTCACGGGTCAAAAATGGTCACACTCACACTTACAGTTGTGAACAAAATTTTGAATGAAAAGAATTCGCGCAAGTTAAGTTAAATGTATGGCTTACCTAAAGTTTGACATGATGCAGCGTCTGTTTTTTGTTTGTCTTTGTTGAGTTACCCTCTCTCTTGCTTGGATGAATCTGTGAAATAGCGATAGCACGTCGGGTGATATCCACCACTTTCTGGTACTGGTAAGCCTACAGCAGTATCGACCAGTGCATCAGGTCCAACTTCGCGTAAAAAGGCTCTCGCTATATCAGCCTGATACCCCACTAAATCTTTCCAAATATTCACACTGCTTACAAATGTGTTCCACCGTGTAGTCGTGAAAGGTTTGAGATCTTCGGAAACACTAGAGCAATGAGCAAAACATCTATTTTTTGACGAATTTCGATAAGATTTTGTACCGACAGACATGATTACGGCAAACAAAGCGCCTGTATGTACACGTGACTCGCAAAAACGCAGTACCAAAGCCGGTTAATACAACTTTTCTGATTGGCGGACTAGCGATAATCTGTCATTTTGTCAATCTGATGGGCCAATCAGATGAGTTTATAGTCTTAGCAACGTAAGTGGATTAATTACGCGATTTAATTGGACGATTTTATTGCAATAATATTAACCCTTTTTCATCAAAATATTAAACAATGACCCAACTCCCAGTGTGGGAACTAACAAATTTATTTCCTAAAAATATAATGCTTATTTCTTAGATAAGTTTCAGGTAGTCACAACATGTGGAGTACAAGACAAGCGTTAAAATCGGCTCGCCCTATGGTCTATATCATTCTTCCCTATCCCTCTCACACAACCATATACACACACACACACCTTCAAACAGTGTCTACTAGCTTGAAGGTTTTACATGTTATTGGTGACGGTGACTTGTCTTGACTCACCGAATGCCACCATCGTATTATCCCTCGTAATTCGATTGTCAGAGACCAGAACAATGAAAACGGGTTGTCCTCTGTGTTTAATGGCAATACGAGATTGCGAACTTTCGAATTCTTTTTGTTCAACGGTTGCGGGTGCTTTCTTGTCATAGAAACCACTGCATTGATCTGTGCAAGTTTTAGAAAAATGTAAAATTTATTTCTAAAAAAGTTAGCCTATTGCTAACGAGATCAACAACTAAAGATTCATTAGTGATAGATAAGGTTTGAACTATCTTAATAAAACCTTTGTATTTGTATTTATTACATAGCTTCATTCACATGGTACATTCATATCTTGAAGGTGTCCGGATGACTAGAATGGTGTTTTTGCCAACTTTCCGATTTTTAAAATAAAAGATGTTAAAAGAATACAATATTTTGTTTTAATGTAATGGAGTCAACAACTATAAAAATGGGCCTTGCATTATATCCGTTCAGACATAGAAGGGCCAATGATTAGCTGTTAGTGTAGAGTTATCATTCTCCCGTTTGAATTAGCTGCGTACTTTCTTTTTGGCACCAGCTGTTTCTGAAATAATAATAATAATCATAGGCATTTATATAGTGCCGTCTATCTAGAAATTCTATTCCGAGGTGCATTAATTATTTCCCTGGCTTTAGCCTAGATCCATTACAGCGCTCCAGCATTTCAAGGAATTAATTCCTGCCAGGTACCCATTTACCTCACCTGGGTTGAGTGTGGCAAATGAAGATTAATGCCTGACCAAAGGACATTTAGTGCCGCATCGTGATCAAACCACGACCTTTGAATTTCAAGTCAAGGGATTAAACCAGTCGATTACAACACTTGTAATAGAATCTCACTACGACGAGATCTCATCGTGGTAAAATATAATTGCCCCTAAATCTGGCTGCCTCCCAGTGCACCAAAATCTCATTATCCCAAAATTGTAGTCATATTTGTGTTTACACACTTTTCATTAAAAAAATCAATAAAAAGTCTAATAAATCTTACATCTCTGTATCCCGTAAAGTTATTGGATGCTTATGTTAGCGAGTGCAGAAAATATCGTCTGCGAAAATGTTTGCGAAGACCGACATATCAACTAATGGCACTTTTGAAAGTTTATAGTTTGACCAATAGAAATATGTAATAATTACACAGAAGGGGTGTTCACATTTATATTCAATTTTAGAAACCTTTGTAATCATTTTCCGATTATTATTTCACAGCAGGTTCACTACATAAATATTTCGATGGCAAACGTTATTTTACACAAGATGAAATGATAAGGATCTTTTACGTAAGGCCTTCACATTCAAACATATTTTACCCGGTTACATATCTTCCCAATGCGACTCCAAACACACTCAAAATCGACCAGTTTGGGGCAATTGCAAGTAATGTATATTCTCTTTCGTCCTCTTGCCGGTCTGTTGCCTGTCTGTTGCCGGTCTCGATAGTGTTAACCGGGGTATTACAAGAACCGTTTACGCATCGTTGAGATAAACTTACATTCGCAGTAACGTGTATTGAAACCATAGGGGCAATCACAACCTGAAATGTATCCCTGATGAACAACCTTCGTTCCTTCATTCTGACACGGCCCTGACGAATAGAGATAACAATAATAGGTAATATTGTTAGTATTATCGTTTTACCTTTATTTCAACCAAAAATTGAAGCTGTATTTCAAACACATCGGAAAATACCAACATAAATAAACTATGTTAGAAAAAAATATCCATGCAGTCAAAAAACTGTCGAGTCTGATACATATATATATATATGAATAACAATGTGCTACAATTAAATTATAACATTATAAAAAGCTTTAAACAAATTAAGTTCACTATAACAATAACAAGGCAGAATCATATCAGCAAATTTCATCACTGTAATATTCAGTCACATAGCTTAATAGGGCATTAGCAATTGAAACAATTTAATTTTAAGACAATTTATAATTTGATTCCTGTAAAAAGAATGTTTTTTTTATGGTGATTTAGTAATTCTGATATAATGTGAAAGATGTAACTGTAGAGGAGATTTATTTCATGCTTTTTTGAAATGTGAAAGGAACATTCCCTTTTTTTGAAAAAAATTAAAGGAAATGATAAAGCATGTCTTTAATGTAGATATTGATTATATTGGTCATTTGTTAAAAAACAATTTGGAAAAAATATTGATGATATCGTTTCAAGTACCTTTTTGAGCTTAGGCCTATATAAAATGATGATTTTGAGAAACGAAAAGGGAAAAGATGAAAGTATTAAACAAATTGTGGTATATTTTTTTGAAAGAAGTTAAGATACGTTTGGACATTAACGAAGCTCTGTCGAAGAAGGAAAACGAAAATGTTTAATTGACCTGAATTCTATGAAATGTATGTTAAAACCATTATAGCGGTAATATTAAATAAAAATGTATGTGAGTTTGATTATTTTGTTGTAATAAAGACAGCTGTTAAGGGTGAAAGAAAAAAATATATACAAGGCACCTACAGTGAAGAGATGAAGGACGGCATGCACCTAAGGTGCTGATAATATAACATATGAAATCATATTCTCCAGCACCCGATACCGCATATTAGCGTTACAGTCTGATACTTCTTAGCCTCTTGTGGGGCCTCTTGTCGATGGCCCTCGCGTTGTTGGAGTCCGTGACTCCAACAGCGCAAGGGCCATCGACAAGAGGCTAGATACTTCTTTGCATTGACGTTTCCGCCAATGTCTTGTTTTCGTGCGCGTTTGGAATTCTTCTTCTTCTTTCCTTCGAATTTCATTCGTTTTGCACGCAGTGCTTGTGGGCCATTCCAAGGTCCACTCATTCCTACTCCATGGTCCACTCTTCTACCCCTGTCCTTTCAAACTTCGTAGGCATAGTCTTTAGCATCCTATCGTCAGATTGAATCCTTCGTGTTCATATATTGCTTATATGTGACCGTCTAGGTACCGGTTATTTTCGGGTCCGTTTTCATGCCTAACTTTATGTCTTCTTATCTACACTTCGCTGGATGCTAGTAACAGACCTCTGACAAATTCTTCAAGATAGTCCTAGATAGTCCAATGCATGCATATCGTTTTTAATACGACTTCAGTTCTAGTCTTCTTCTTCTTCCTCAGTAGACCCATTTTTTACCTTCATTTCTCTACCTGTGCAAGAGTACACCATGATTCGTCCATAAAAGGATGGAAAGTTACAATGGCATTCTGATTCTAACATCCATGTTAATTTGATCAAATATCGAACGTAATATTTTTACCTTGTTCGGTGCAAGCTACCGCCTTTGAAAAAGCACCAGCATTTAATCCAGCCAGAAGTCTGGCCATCGTAGAGGACGGGCTGACTTCAATTTGGTGGGATTTTCTAGACGATGGGCAACTAACACGCACGGCTTCACGAGTTTCTCCCGTTTCTGTATAGTAAAAATTCTACCAACATGAATTCCAATATAAACCTAATGGATACAATTAATCCACATTCTGGTCTTTGGTTAAATAGATTTTGATCCAAAATCCCACCCCCCCCCCCCCCCCTCCAAAAAAAAAAAAAAAAAAAAAAAAAACGTGATGCATGGATAGAATGGGCAAGAAATTATTCACACACTACGTCTATTTAAGTTGCATGACCGTGCGTATTGCATTTGATGCAAAGAATTTTTAAAAAGCTATCAAATCCTGTAACTGGTAACTCGTTTATTAAAATGTCCCAACTTTTTTGTTTTCGAACAAAATTGTAATTTTGTGCAATTTCTGACAAATTAGCTCATAAACATTTGAATTGGTATCAGAGATATTACATTTCATTACAACAATGTAGCAATAGACGAAATGAAATTATTTTGCCAATTTGAAGAACAACGTGTAAACATTTTATCCTTTAAAGTGAAAGTCCCTCCTGATATCATGGTCGTCTTAATAGGAACAGAAAATGAGCGGAATAGGTTGGTGAAAGTTTTAGCGAATTCCGATTACAAATCTGAAAGGCTGACATTTTTTATTTTTGAAGTTGTTATCAATCAAAATCATAATATTTTAATTTTGGAAAATATTTTCAACGTGTGTACTCTTATATAGGATTTGTACAACATCTCAAAACTAAATAGACCTTTTTATAATCTGATATATTGCTTTAAAGAAATGCGATAAGAAGTACAAAAGTGTTCTTATTAAATACATATCCAAGCACAAGTAGTCTACATATCATTTTCTAATCACCCGAAGAAGTTGGAAATAATAATTGCTTCCTTTTCTTTCTTTTTTCCTCTTAGTATGGAGGTTGTCTAAATAGGACGCATTCATGTGGATAACCTACACATCAGCTATTGTGTATTCATGTAATACATTATAAGCATTAAACAACAGTAAACAAAAATATAAAAAACTCACCCCCAAAAAACTCACTCATAACACTTCAGAACTATGGTGATATTTACATTGTATTTACATTGAATTAAACATTGAAAAACAATGTTTTTTTATAATCATATCCGATCCAAAGCGCTTAGGAAGTACAATGACATGTACCCTGAGCCTCCTAGGGCTCCGTCCCCTGGAAACCACCAAGAGCCCTGAGGCGGGCCCCTTGATGTTCATCTGACCGTAATTAAATGCCGAAATCCCTGAGCCTCCTGGGGCTCCGTCCCCTGGAAACCACCAAGAGCCCTGAGGCGGGCCCCTGGATGTTCATCTGACCGTAATTAAATGCCGAAATCCCTGAGCCTCCTGGAGCTCCGTCCCCTGGAAACCACCAAGAGCCCCGAGGCTGGCCACTGGATGTTCATCTGACCGTAATTAAATGCCAAAATCCCTGAGCCTCCTGGGGCTCCGTCCCCTGGAAACCACCAAGAGCCCTGAGGCTGGCCTCTTGATGTTCATCTGATCATAATTAAATGCCGAATAAACCTGAGCTTTAAGGGGCTCCACACCTTGACCCCCCGCCGGGGCTTTGCCCCTGGATCCTACGCCAATGTACGCTCTACTTAATACTTGAGCACCCCCACCCCCGCCCCCGCGGGTCCTGCATGTAACATGTTAGCGTGGTGATTTTATATTTGTTTCCCACCTCCCCCTAAAAAATCAAAAACAATTTTTGCTTATTACGCCACTGACTATCATTAGGGGAGACACCAGCAATGATTGTTTTTAATGCTCTGTATACAAACTTGTGATTTGGAGATACTAACATTAATAGCATTTGATATAATTTGGGAATATCAAAGTTATAAATAGGACTTATCGCGGCGCCTTTACCGCCACAGTTTGTATCGTTAAAAAAAAGTATGCGTGAACTTGGATTTTATTATGTACACCCCCCATGCAAAATGCCCCCCCCCCCAAAAAAAAAAAAAAAAAAAAGAAGACAAATTTAATAAAACGCTGTGCCTTGTGTATTACAGCATCCTTTGTGTAAATTATAAAAATTACCTGTACCTGTGCTAAGGCTTTTTGTTGTTTGTATTTTCAATGAATAGTGCCGGAGGTATATTCTGAAGAAGAAGAAAAAAGTTTCATTACATTATGCTTTCTGTCAGCATTAAAAATCTGACTTTTGAAGGGCTTGAGGGCCATGATGTGCAGTAGCATTGTTCAAGAACAATTGAATACTCTTTTAATATGTTCTAGTCTCTTAAATATACCCTTTAATTTTCATTAATCATTTACGGTAAATCCTACCTTGATTGCAAACTGCTCTGACTAGAGGAAAGCAAAATAATCAGAGGAGTACACTGGTGAAACATTGAATAAAATCGGACAAAGGATGAGAAAGTTATGAATTTTCGAAAGTTCAAACCACCATATTGGCTCTTCAAATTTGCTGAATCGGTAATGTCTCTGTGATGTAGTGGCTGATAACTTTCCCATTAGTCTCAGGAGAGCATTTTTTATTTAGAGGACCCATAATAATATGCCTTCCATAATATACTTTAAGTAGTGCCCAAGGGAAGAACGCACTAAGGCGAAAAAGATAAAGTAATTATATTTTTGTACACAACAAACGGGAGAGTTATCAGCGACAATGTCATAATCCAGTGACCAAATTGCCAATTTGAGATTCGCATAGACTTAGTGATCTCCATTGTTGGCACTGTAGTCAGAGGCAAGGGTGGTATGTCGTGTTATTCTTAATCTTCATACTTTGTAGCTGCGGATCTAGAAGGTCCACTACTATTACACCTGACTGAATATGATATGAATATTTGAAGGGGATTTAAGAAAATCGTGCATGACGTGAACTATGTGACCGACAATGAAAATTAAATCATTGGATTTTTATTAAAGTTGTCTTAAAGGGATTGGGTATCTTTGCCTCGGATTCTAAACAAAAGCCTTGGGTTAGCTCATGCTGCAATCATAATTATAAACCTTTAGGTCAGTCAGGAATCCCATGACTTTTACAAGCCGATCGCCTGTCTCATTATCAAGATATTTATAATACGAAATCTTTTGGAATTTTTTTTAAAACTGTTTTTTATAACACTACAGTCTAGTGGACAAATGAGTATGGCAAAACCGTTCACTCAAGATTTTTCCTTTAGGGCTTTCATATCACAAACACTGAGAACACGTAGGGACATTCATCGCAGATTTATAAAACTGGAACATTGTTAAACGATACGTTTAATCATTTGTTTGTATTCTTTATGTTTGTTTCAAATGTCCACCCCTTCTTTTCTTCTATGCATACATTGACTCTCTTGTTCAATAAAGCATCTCTGAATCATATATTTTGTTAAACCCGATAGGCTTAAATTGCATGAATCTCTTTATATTTTCTTTCTTTCACTTAATCTCCTTTGTATGTTTTATTTATGTATCCTATATCTACACGGTAATACAGACGCACAACTTCATGTTCACACTCTCAACAGACTAACGAAACACAACAAAATATCGAGGGGTGTTGGGAAAATGTTTTTCCTCCCGTTATAGACTATACGTGGACTATTAGGAGCTCAATCGAGTCAGTGGTTTTGACCGCGTTCGCGTATTTGCCCATGTCACAACTCACTTTCAAAATGCTATGGACGCACCTATCGGGCGTGGTATAGGCGGGATCTTTACGACAAATAGTCTAGTTAACTCGTTTTAGACCAAAACTCTCCATGTTCCAAGTTATACTTCCTTAAGATTTTGTAACTGCCACCAGTGCAACATTATTATTATTATTCTATGGAATCTCTACAGGTGTTAGAAGGATTGTCATCATGGAACTGTTCAAGACTGGAAAATGGGTAACTTTGAAAAACCATTGTGTTGCACGAGGAAATGCTTTCCTCAATCGGTTCAGGTTAATTATAGTATGCAATGGTATTTGAATATCCAATAGGCCTATGTAGTAGAGTCAAAGTGTGTAGACCCCGCTGATATTTTTCGGGGACAAAGGTTTTTAAGTGTTTTTGACTTGTTTGGAGGTCAATGATTAAAATTAGCTTGGGTAGTCCCCTCCTAACCCCCGGCAACTCTTGTAGGGGTCACAATAAGGTCAAAATGGGGTCAATAGGGGGTCAATTTAAATGCCCTGAATATGTTAAAAGACATGTCAAATTATTTGTCTCGTCATACTGAACAAAAAGTGTACATGATCATATACCCCTGACCTCCCGTTAAGAAGTTATGGCCGGAAAAGTCAAAAGGTCAACGAACTTTCATTTGAGGGCAAAATACACCAAAAGTGTTAGGATCGATCAATTTTCATGTTTTTTGTGTCTATTTATATGTATTTTGATTTAGAAATTTGAATGAGACAATTTCTACTTAAGAAGACCGTATTCAAAAGATATAAGGGGTCAAAATAAGGTCATTTGGGGTCAAATGGGCTCATTTTGGACCAAAATACACTAACAGACTTAGGAGTTATTTGTGTCAAATTATGTGTAAATTGATGAATAATAGTGAATGAATTTTTTTTTTTTTAATTTAGAAAACCATATTCAATTGATGTAAGGAGTCATTATAAGGCCAAAATGGGGTCATTTGGGGTCAAAAATGTTTAATTGACCTAAATTGTGCTGTAATGCACTCTCACACTGAATGAGAAAGAGCAGTTTCATTCTAGGGTTAAAATACGATAGGAGTGACAACAAAGCCATGTTCATTTTTTTAAAGTGTCACAATGCAGTTTACATGTAATTTAACTGGTGGCCACAATGTCAAATTAGCTTGATTGTTTTTATCTGCCCATCAGTTACATACACAACCCTGCGCTCTCTTACTAGGTATGGTGAATGTCTTAATGTGTTGCAACATACCTTTAAGGACGGATAGATGTGACAAATCAGAGGTTCTACGCATAGTCGGAATCTTCAGAGACAGAGTCTTGATCATTATCGATATCCGAATCGGAGTCAGACTGTGGAGATTGGTCATCTGCTGGTATTAGGTTGGTCAAACGTGTAGGCAATGCAGGCTTGGTGTATCGAAGTGGGATGCAGTTGCCATCTTTCATGTGCCATCCATGGTGGAGAGGTGATGGAGGAGCATCTGGACTCCTGAAGTTCAGGAAGATGTATGCCTGATAGTTGGCTCGTCTGACCTTCATCTGATGTGAGTCGCAATCAGGTGGCATTCTCTGTGTTGCTTTTTTCTTCATACTCTCCCACTTCTTTGCTCTTGCCTCTGCTAAACTTGTACTAGTTTTGTCTTTGTAGATGAACTTAATTGTGAATTGCTCCATGTCAATTTGGGTGTCTTCTGATACAGGCAACTGTTTCCCAAGTCCTTGGAGCAAACTCCTTCCTTCCTCTGACTTCATTGCCGATTCAAAGATGGATGGTTTGCCATGGCCATAGAAGCCAGAGACAGCGTCTGCACCAGTATGAACATGAAAGGGGACAATGACATCTGCCACTTCAGGACTGCAAAGCTTCTTACAGTCATAGACGAAGCCCTTCCTCTTGATGCCTAATGGTCCTTCAATCTGATGGGCTGCGTATGCTGCTAGAACCATAACATCTGTGTCTTCTGCATCGATAACAACAGTGTCTTCCACACCTGACTGTCTTAGTTGGTAATACACATAGAGAAGGATGGTGTCCGCTTCTGTGTGTTGGCATGTGAATTGCTCTAATTCTGTGCCCTTCTGCAGATCTGAGCAACGATCTCTCACTAAGTATATATAAGTCGTCTATGGGTGTTCTAATGACATGATCTTGAACTCTGCATTCAGAAACTGTTGGAGCCAAACTTTGTTGCCTGGATTTTTGAACATATCATTGAACAGCCTGGATGTTGGCAGTGGATCATCTCTTCTCATAAATACATTTCGGCTACCTCCTACATAAGTAACGCCTGTACGCCTCTGATGTTCACTATCCTTGATACTCTCATCTAGGTCATAGGGATCATTCACAAAGAAAATTGTGGTCGCCTTTCTGTGACGACCTGCAACTATGTTGTAAATCTTGTTTGCATAATCGCCCCACGTGTAATCTGTACCATCCTGCTTCTCTCTATCCTCTGCTGATGGAGTACTAAGTCTCCAAATGAATCCCTAACCCAATTTAGGTCAATTAAAACATTTTTGACCCCAAATGACCCCATTTTGGCCTTATAATGACTCCTTACATCAATTGAATATGGTTTTCTAAATTAAAAAAAAAAAAAAATCATTCACTATTATTCATCAATTTACACATAATTTGACACAAATAACTCCTAAGTCTGTTAGTGTATTTTGATCCCAAAGGAGCTCATTTGACCCCAAATGACCTTATTTTGACCCCTTATATCTTTTGAATACGGTCTTCTTAAGTAGAAATTGTCTCATTCAAATTTCTAAATCAAAATACATATAAATAGACACAAAAAACATGAAAATTGATCGATCCTAACACTTTTAGTGTATTTTGCCCTCAAATGAAAGTTCGTTGACCTTTTGACCTTTTCCCTTAACGGGAGGTCAGGGGTATATGATCATGTACACTTTTTTGTTCAGTATGACGAGACAAACAATTTGACATGTCTTTTAACATAATCAGGGCATTTAAAAAAATTGACCCCCTATTGACCCCATTTTGACCTTATTTTGACCCCTACGAGAGTTGCCGGGAGTTAGGAGGGGACTACCCAAGCTAATTTTAATCATTGACCTCCAAACAACTCAAAAACACTTAAAAACCTTTGTCCCCGAAAAATATCAGCGGGGTCTACACACTTTGACTCTACTATTCTAATCATACAAAATACTTGGAATATTATATTTAATCGCTTTAAGCATCAATAATAAGAATTGTGACATATGCATAATGCACAAAAAATATGTGTATCATACATTCACTTCAAACTAATGTGATTTGTTAGTTTAATAGATACGAGAGGGATAGAGAAGAAAAGAGAAGAGATAGAGCGAGATAGATCAGGATGAAGAAAAGAGAAGAGATAGAGTGAGATAGATCAGGATGAAGAAAAGAGAAGATATAGAGTGAGATAGATCAGGATGAAGAACAAGGAAGTTGACATAGCATCGGTTCTTGGACACCTACCCGCTGGACAACCACCCCTCGAATAACAACCCCTAGGAAAACCACCCTCTAGGACACCTACCCCCTGGACAACCACCCCTCGAAAAACAACCCCTAGGATAACCATCCTCTAGGACACCTACCCCCTGGACAACCACCCCTCGAATAACAACCCCTAGGATAACCACCTTCTAGGACTGCTACCCCCTAGGACAACCACCCCTCGAATAACAACCCCTAGGATAACCACCCTCTAGGACTGCTACCCCCTAGGACAACTACCCCTCGAATATCAACCCCTAGGATAACCACCCTCTAGGACACCTACCCCCTGGACAACCACCCCTCGAATAACAACCCCTAGGATAACCACCCTCTAGGACTGCTACCCCCTAGGACAACTACCCCTCGAATAACAACCCCTAGGATAACCACCTTCTAGGACACCTACCCCCTGGACAACTACCCCCATACAACCACCCCTAGGACAGCTACCTCCGGAAAACTAATCCCTTACAATTACCCCATAGGACAACTACCCCCGAACAACTACCCCAAAAACTACCCCTTACGACAACCACCCATCGTATAGGACAACTACCCCCGGACAAATTCCTCTAGGATAATTGTCCGTGGGTAGATGTCCGGGGGTAGTTGTCTGGGGGTAGTTGTCTGGGATTGGTTTTCCTAGGGGTAGCTGTCCGGTTACGCACAACAACACATCAATATACTTGTTTTACTCACAGGTCAGGAGAATATATTTCATCTCCATTCTTGTGTGGGTATATATCCATACATCTAGTATAATGTCATAAAATACAGCAGTGTGTTTCAATATCTCGCCAGAGGTGTAAAGAACAACACTAAAATAATCACTGTTTAAAGAAATACAAAATGCAAAGAATTCGAGCTTGAAGGTGCATTTATTTTCACACGCGTTCTCTTTTAAGAAGAGTTCCCACAAAAGCATTGGGCAAGTACAAACTGACGTGTAACACATCATACACGAAGATTAAATAAACGCTTGTTCCAGTGGTGATTTTACCTTACGGTGATATCTCTTCATAATGACTTCGTAAGACATGATAGAAAAAGGGTGTGAAATTGGGGGACAATGTTTCGCGGATTGGAAACACGAAATATACAGTGTGAGTAAAAAAAAAGAAGGTTAACACCTAGAAAATTGCAATTTTTTTAAAAATCATCTATACATCTTATGAAAGAGTGTTTTATCCCAAATCATGTGGTATGATTTTTGTGTGGTATATGTTCACGCTTGAATGAACAGAATGCATTGTTTGCGAGAGTGCAATAATCGACTTGCGCCAAAGTTGCTTATGTGATGTTTGAATAAAACAATTTGGTTTTGGGTATTAAATCGGTTTTTGCAGATCCAAATATAGGATTTCCCTGCCAAATTCGCGAGTTTGTCATTCAAATTAATTTGTCTTTCGTTCAAATTCGACGGTTTTAGTGCAGTCAGGTATATCTCGGGTTTATATTCCCATTTCTAGTTTTCAAATCTATGGAATTTTCGTTAGAATCTACGTATGTTTCATTCAAATTAATGAACAATCTGCTTCTTTCGCTATTTAGTCATTCGATTTGGCGCAACACGATTTTCTGACAACGCGACGGTGTACTTTTAGCATCCTAATTCATTTGTTGAATTCAAATTAGCACTTTGTGCACTTAAATTGATGGTCAATATACATTTCTCGTTTATTACACACTTTTTATAGCTCATTCTTTTTCTTTCAAGATTGTTTTTTTTTTAATGTGCATTTCATCATATTTCATTTTCTTGCATTTATACACTTATACTTATTAGATTTATCTGATATTCATCAGCATTTAAGTTTGATTGTTAAGAAGAAAACAGCGACTTGCATCTACGGACCTGATGGTCTCAGTATATTTGTAAATGTAAGGAAGTTGTTTGTTTTATGTTTCATCATAAATTTATCATAATTTCATTATAATTTCATAATGGAAGAAGGATACAATATTGTGACTGGGGTAGGGACTAGAGTCAACAATTTGAACATGATTCATTATTTAGCCATGTATTTAGCCATCGATCTGCTGGCGGGCAAGTAATCTATGAAACTCTTTAAGAAAAACAGAGGGGTGTGCTGGGTAAAAGAGACGATGTGAATTACTTTTGTAAAATTCCGAGTCTGTAGTAAAAAGGGGCGATTGAGGGTACCCCACCTTTCCCGGGTATATGAACATGTCCGTGCAGAAATGCCATATCCCTTGATTTCGCCCCTTCTTTACTTTATGTCTGACTACACCCATCTGCATTGTCATGGAAATGAATAAATGGAATAACAGCTTAGACCCCAATGGCAAATCATGAATTTTAACTGCATTATTTAAAAACTGTAACAACTTTGTTGCAGTTCTTCCCCCCTAACATTTCTAACTTGAATAAAAAATATTACGAATACGAATGACAGGTGTTAATTTGAATGATAACAATTACGCTTCGACAAGTGAATATTAATTTGAATGCTAGTTGAGCAGTTTCTAAATTGAATGACAGATCTATGAAACCCTTTGACCAAAATCCTAAATTAAATACAAAAACTGGAAAATTGAATGATAATTGGCATGGCAAAACCGATCTGCGCTAACTTAAATGCAAAGTAAATGAATTCGAATGACAAACACGCGAATTTGGCCGGGAAATCCTATAACATCCCTAACAAAATTAACCATGCCACACCTATCAAATATCGAATATCAAATACCAACGGACATTTGTGCGCATGTGTCTGTGCGTGTGTGACTTTGCTTCTGCAAAAAGCAAATGCAATGCATTTCATTTGATACATTCAATTCATTCTCTCACTCCGCTAATCCGAACATAATACATGCTGTAGGCATCACTTTGGCGCAAGTCTATTTTTGCACTCTCGCAAACAATGCCATCTGTTTATCCAGGCGTGAACACATACCACACAGAAATTATATCAAATGATTTGGGATAAAACACTCTTTCATGAAATGTATAATAATTTACTGTTCATAGATGATTTTTAAACTAATCAGCAATTTTCTAGGTGTAATTTTTTTGACTCACCCTGTATAGGTCTATATATCTTACAGCGTCGTTAGACGGACATAATTATACAGTGAAGACAATCCAATCCAATCCAATCCAAAAGATATTTGATATAGCGCCTTTTCCTTGCAGTTACAAAGCACTGCACACATGCTCGACAATGTTTGGGCCACTTAAAAACAAAAGTTAGACACTTCTCAGAGATCAGCAAAGTATATGTAGGCTGGTAATAAAGTAATTTCTAGCAGATAAGACACATGTACACCTCTCATATGCACATACGTCGGAATACATTTTTGTTCTTGGAGTGAAGAAATGAATTTATTGACAAATTTACAATCGGAATATTAAACATATTGACAATGAATAACGCGATCGCAACTGTTAACAAAAGTAGCTCAAGGGTAATTTCAATTCCCCGTATACATTATGTTCGTAGTACGCCATTGTCTTGTTTGCACATTTCAATCGGTGACACACAAGGCTATTTTAATTTCCTTTGGCTGATTGTTCGAAAGTAGTTGCTATCGTGTTGCATAACGACTTAAAGAGAAGGTTGTGTTCTGGAAAGAGGTGAACAATACTTTGTGAGCGTTATCATCGTTATTATGCAAGGGTGGAAGAACATCAGATAAAACATGTTCCCTGAAAAGCATGGCTCTTCAAATGCCTTCATATTCTAAATGAGGCATGTAACATCGTAAACATCGGGACGGATTTTTACGCCACATGTTCGTGTAGTCCCATATATTTCCTTCTGTGTACAGTGCTTGTAACTTTCCAAGACTTGGCCAAATTTCTTATCATTTTGATGATTCCAGAACCTTGTAATACACACGAATACTTATATGGTAGATGATCAACCTTTTCTGATCGATTCCACACCGTTTCTTTCACAATGCAATCGCATGACCATCACTCAACTTCATCTTTTAAAATCACAAAAATATCAGACAATGATTCCTAGAAAAATACTACAGCGCAACTACATGTAAAGTGTTTGTGAGTGAATTTTAGTGAGTATTAATGCTTCTGATTATTAAATGAAAACAAGTGCTTAAATGCTGCTTATATACTTTAATATACTAAATCAATAAAACCACTTGTTTGCTACAACATTAAAAATGTTATGTGTCTTACAATACTGGAGAAAATGATTAAATTTAAAACATTCGTATATTACCTTCTTTTTTTAATCATAAGTATCTATCATTAGTATTTGTACTATTATTATTACCATCATCATCATCATCATCATCATCATTATTATCATTATTATTATTACTATTATTTTTGTAAATATTGTCATAATCATTATTAACATTAGTGTTATCGTAATTACGAGTTCATATACGGCTTTATCATGTTTATATAAAATAAAGCTGAAGAAAGCCACACAGGATCTGATATTATGATATCAACTACAATATTACAATCCTATATATATATATATATATATATCAATATATCTTTACTTTGAACATTAAATTGAACATGCTAAAGTAAAAATTGTCCAACGTGATTCAAATTGAAAATAGTAGAAAATATACTTATTCACAACATTTGATGGAACACATAATCCATGCTTCTCATGTATTTCTTGTCTTCTAGCCCTTTGAAGCAATATATCTTTACATATAAATATTTATATACCTCACTTAAGTAATCCAGCAATCTGATTGGTCGAAATTGCATTCATAAACTTTACCTGTTCCCGAAAATTCCCGGTAACCATGGTTAAAAAACAGTTCAAAATCCCAATAACCATGGTTATTGGGAAAATAGGTCAGTCTCCATGGTAACCCCATAGGTTTACATGTTAAAAAAATGGTCTGAGCGATCGAGGATACCGTACGTGTGCGAAGAATTGATCGGTAATTTCAATACAATTGAATCTCGATCGATCTTACCGACAATTTTATCTTGCATTGTTGACATGAAGACGAAAATAAACTTCCAAAAACAAAAAACAACATCTGCCGATAGATCTTGATCTAAATTCGTGCCAATATGCATTGCAAAAGTAAAAGAAGGGCCTGTTTAATGGAGCAGCCGCGAAGCATCCACCACGCGAAGCCGTTTCAATCCATTTTAATGTATATATAAGAAAAAACTGCTATGAATGGTAACATAGCGCGATAGCCGAGCGGTTTAAGGCGCTGATTTTAGTTAAATCGCCTTTTGGACGCAAGAGATCGAATCCCATCTTCGAAAAAACTTTTTTTTTAAATCTTTTTTCTTTTTTTAATTTTTTTTTTCGGCCTATAAAAGTATTAATGACTGCTTTAATATTCGAGAAATAGTTGTTTTTATACGCTCTCGGGAAGGTTACAATCGGGCTATCACCCTCGGCACGCCTCGGGTAATAGCACAATTCTAACCTTCCCTTGAGCGTATAAAAACAACTATTTCTCTCAAAGCAGTCATTAATACTATAATATACAGTGCGTTCCCCAAAAAACTATACACTTTTGAAATGGCTGCAGAATAAATATCTTCACCCTACATTTCAATTATTGTAAGATTAGTTGAACATCTCATTGATTTACTTAATACCCAGTTAGGGATTATGTAAATTAAATATTCAAATACGGTGTGTTGAAAGAAGGAATGTCCAATATGTCGGCTACTTATTCTTCAGGTAAATGGTAACTGAAATGTGGGATAACGGTTTTTATTCAAAGTCACAGGTATACATATGATGATAAGTATCAAATAAATTGAACAGTAGAATTTTCATGAAAAGGATAACATTCCGATTAAAATGTAATCATTTTGTATTATTCAATGAGAAGTGTTACCTTAAACAAGGGATGCGAACCAATTCAAGATTGTCATTATCATAACAAAGAAATTGTCATTGAATTTGGTCTGAGTTTGACGATATATTAACACCTTTTTTTCAACTACCTAACAGTGAAAACAACTGATTAAGCAATTTTTGGGGGAATGAGATAACACTCACATTTATTGCTTCAGCCCAAACATGGTACTAGGCGATTTTGAAACTACTTTGCGAAAAGCCTGCTGCTCAGTTATCCGTGACAGCACAGTTAGGTAGAAAGTATCATTAATGAAAACCTTTCTAGACCAGCATACTGTTGCTTTCACCGGCCTGAAATTTGGGAATACCCTCAATGATCCCATTATAAATTCTCTAAGCCTCCCTTTCTTCAAATTAAAACTCAAACCATTCCTATTATCATTATATGAAGAGCTTAATTCCAAAATGGGGATAAATTAGTTATATCAGAACATTGTTCACTTTAAGTATCCGTCTTTCAACAAAATTATTTACCTCAATTTTGAGGGCAATTATAAATAAATGCACTTTTTAATATCATTTTTTCATAGACGTCTGTACAAAATCTGGTAAATAATTTCTTTTTTCTCCGAAGTTACAAAAATGGATTTAGCTCCTTTTGGAATTTAACTCTTCATTTCAAAGCCTAATTACATCTCTTTACTTATGAATAATACCACAGCTGATGCTAGTTTTCATTTATGTACATTATAGTACATAATCGCTCGAACTAACCGTGGAGTTTTCATCCATCGTGTTCTTTTGTTCTCTCTACTCTAACCCCTCTCCTAACCTTACGTCTCTCTCCCATTTTTATTTCTGCCCCAGTCCTCGTTTTATCTTTTCCCTTTTACAAATCTTTGTCTTTGTCCTTGCCCTGCTTCCTAGTCTTTACAGGGACTATCAAAATACACGTATGTGGGCATTGTCTTATAGAAAATAGGAAACACTAAAGTATATCGGATGTCAAATTGTAGGTTATCCTGCCACTGAAGAAGAGGGGTTGTTTCACCAATGTGGCCCATCTGGTAGAAATTGTCCTTGAAGTCTAGCCAGTAGTTATTGTTACCGGTGCCATCACAAAGCATCGTAGCGTCCCACGAAGATTCGATAGCATCATGAAGTCCCAACACTGACCTAAAAATGGTCAATTCATTTTCACTTAAACATATTCCTGTAAACAAAAATGTAAAAGGTGGAGTGGAAAAGTTCAGCAGCAGATCAAGACGGGGAATTTTGGGAAACAAAGACCTTTCCCTCACAGAACAAATATGAATCCACGACCCCCCCCCCCCCCCCTCCCCCGCAAATAATGCGCAATAAAGCTTACGGCGTCATGAGGCTCATTAGACGGAATCATATAGTGACAAAATGAGTCATTAAGTAGACATGGTCCCTAGCAGGACTTTTTCGTGTCCTGTTAACGATTGAACAATATAATTACTGCCCTCTACGTACGTTTGCAGGCAGAAAAAAAACTTAAAAGCCTCCGAAGAAACAAAAGGTTTACTCATTTGTCATTAGATTAATGAGTTATATTGTTTTGAATTAAGGGTTAGGGTAATATATCAGTCTGTATGATGTCCGGTTAATGTACCATTTAGGGTTATATATATATAGATGTTATGTTAATACAACATGTAGGGTTATATATTAAATTTTTTTTCTCGGCCAAAAGAACCACCGGGTTCGGCTTACTATGAATCATCGGGTCATCGCGCTAGGTCGGTAGTCGTGTTACCCGACCTTTCGAGCAATCATGGCCCTTCAATCACGAAATTTCGAGGGTAATGTATGTTAAATACCCCCCCCCCCCTCATCTACAAATGATCTGGTCCAATTTACCCGACACTTTGTGAAAACCCTACGGCAAATCTACGAAAGGTCGTGTCATCATGTTACGCGATCAACGGACCGGACGCGTTGACCTGATGATACGATGCAAGCCACCGGGTTAGATTTCAGCGGAGACAGTTTTTAAAGTTGTATCAGTTAACCCCCCCCCCCACACAGACACAGACACAGACACACACACACGCACACAGGCACACGCACACACGCACATACACACACACACACACACACGCACACCTTCAAACAGTGTCTACTAGCTTGAAGGTTTTACATGTTATTGGTGACGGTGACTTGTCTTGACTCACCGAATGCCACCATTGTATTATCCCTCGTAATTCGATTGTCAGAGGCTAGAATAATGAAAACGGGTTGTCCTCTGTGTTTGATGGCAATACGAGATCTGGAACTTTCGAATTCTTTCTGTTCAACGGTTGCGGGTACTTTCTTGCTATAGAAATGACTGCATTGATCTGTGCAAGTTTTAGAAGAATGTAAAATTTATTTCTAAAAAAGTTAGCCTATTGCTAACGAGGTCAACAACTAAAGATTCATTAGTGATAGATAAGGTTTGAACTATCTTAGGAAAAACATTTTATTTGTATTTATTACATAGCTTCATTCACATGGTACATTCATATCTTGAAGGTGTCCGGATGACTAGAATGGTGTTTTTGCCAACTTTCCGATTTTTAAAATAAAAGATGTTAAAAGAATACAATATTTTGTTTTAATGTAATGGAGTCAACAACTATAAAAATGGACATTATATCCGTTCAGACATAGAAGGGCCAATGGTTAGCTTTAGTGTAGAGTTATCATTCTCCCGTTTGAATTTGCTGCGTACTTTCTATTTGGCACCAGCTGTCTCTGAAATAATATTAATAATTATAGGCATTTCTATAGTGCCGTCTATCTAGAAATTCTATTCCGAGGCGCATTAATTATTTCCCTGGCTTTATCCTAGATCCATTACAGCGCTCTAGCATTTCAAGGAATGAATTCCTGCCAGGTACCCATTTACCTCACCTGGGTTGAGTGTGGCAAATGAAGATTAATGCCTGACCAAAGGACATTTAGTGCCGCATCGTGATCAAACCACGACCTTTGAATTTCAAGTCAAGGGATTAAACCAGTCGATTACAACACTTGTAATAGAATCTCACTACGACGAGATCTCATCGTGGTAAAATATAATTGCCCCTAAATCTCGCTGCCTCGAAATCCCAATGCACCAAAATCTCATTATCCCAAAATTGTAGTCATATTTGTGTTTACACACTTTTCATTAAAAAAATCAATAAAAAGTCTAATAAATCTTACATCTCTGTATCCCGTAAAGTTATTGGATGCTTATGTTAGCGAGTGCAGAAAATATCGTCTGCGAAAATGTTTGCGAAGACCAACATATCAACCAATGGCACTTTTAACAGTCTATTGTTTGACCAATAGAAATATGTAATAATTACACAGAAGGGGTGTTCACATTTATATTCAATTTTAGAAACCTTTGTAATCATTTTCCGATTATTATTTCACAGCAGGTTCACTACATAAATATTTCGATGGCAAACGTTATTTTACACAAGATGAAATGATAAGGGTCTTTTACGTAAGGCCTTCACATTCAAACATATTTTACCCGGTTACATATCTTCCCAATGCGACTCCAAACACACTCAAAATCGACCAGTTTGGGGCAATTGCAAGTAATGTTTATTCTCTTTCGTCCTCTTGCCCGCCTGTTGCCTGTCTGTTGCCGGTCTCGATAGTGTTAACCGGGGTATTACAAGAACCGTTTACGCATCGTTGAGATAAACTTACATTCGCAGTAACGTGTACTGAAACCATAGGGGCAATCGCAACCTGAAATGTATCCCTGATGAACAACCTCCGTTCCTCCATTCTGACACGGCCCTGACAAATAAAGATAACAATAATTATTATTGTTATTATTATCATTATACCTTTATTTCAACCAAAACTTGAAGCTGTATTTCAAATAAAAAGGAAAATACAAACAGATAGATAACAATGATAGACTAAATGTCCATGAAGTCATAGAAACTGTCGAGTCTGATACATTATATACGTATAACAATGTGCTACAACCAAATTATAACATTGTTAAACAGCTTTAAACAAATTAAGCTCACTATAAAAATAATAATGCAGACTCATATCAACAAATTTATTCACTGTAATATTCAGTCACATAGCCTAATAGGGCATTAGAATTCTTCACAGTAATAACTGAAATGTTTAATAATTGTTCACAGTAGTATACAGTATCTATACAAGGCACATCTGATGAATGTAAAGGAAAAGAAATTGATACCATTTAATTTTAAGACAATTTATAATTTGATTCCTGTAAAGAGAATGTTGTTTTTATGGGGATTTATTAATTCCGATATATGTGAAAGGTGTAACTGTAGAGGAGATTTATTTCATGCTTTTTTGTTAATGTTAAAGGAACATTCCCTCTTTTTGAAAAAAATTAAAGGAAATGATAAAGCATGTCTATAATGTAGATATTGATTATATTGGTCTTTTGATAAAACCAATTTGGAAGAAAAAAAATGATGATATTGTTTCAATTGACTTTTGGAGCTTAGGCCTTAAATGATAATTTTGAGAAACGAAATGGGAAAAGATGAAAGTTAAAACAAATTTTGGTATCTTTTTTTGAAAGAAGTTAAAAGAGACTACCTCCAGAGCAAGGTCAAATGCGCGGCCAGTTTGGCCTCGCATTTGGCCTTTTGCGCGTTAACAGTGCTAGGCCTGGCCGCGGCCTGGCCCGGCCTTTTGCTCAATGTAAACGGGGACAATGTCTTGTTTTCGTGCGCGTTCGGAATTCTTCTTCTTCTTCCCATCGAATTTCATTCGTTTTGCACGCAGTGCTTGTGGGCCCTTCCAAGGTCCACTAATTCCTACTCCATGGTCCACTCTTCTACCCCTGTCCTTTCAAACTTCGTAGGCATAGTCTTTAGCATCCTATCGTCAGATTGAATCCTTCGTGTTCATATATTGCTTATTATTATGTGACCGTCTAGGTACCGTTTTTTTTTTGTCGGGTCCGTTTTCATCTACCTTTTTATCTTCTTATCTACACTTTGCTGGATGCTACAGACCTCTAACAAATTCTTCTAGATAATCCTAGATAGTCTAATGCATGCATATCGTTTTTAATACGACTTCAGTTCTAGTCTTCTTCTTTTTCCTCAGTAGACCCATTCATGACCTTCATTTCTCTACCTGTGCAAGAGTACACCATGATTCGTCCATAAAAGGATGGAAAGTTACAATGGCATTCTGATTCTAACATCCACATTAATTTGATCAAATATCAAACGTAGTATTTTTACCTTGTTCGCTGCAAGCTACCGCCTTTGAAGAGGCACCAGCATTTAATCCAGCCAGAAGTCTGGCCATCGTAGAGGACGGGCTGACTTCAATTTGGTTGGATTTTCCCGACGATGGGCAGATTACACGCACGGCTTCACCGGTTCCTCCCGTTTCTGTATAGTAAACATTCCACCATCGTGAATTCTAACATAAGCCTGATGGAGACAATTAGTCCACATTCTGTACTTTGGTTAAATAGATTTTGATTCAGAATCTTAAAAAGAAATACATGATGCATGGATAGAATTGGCAAACCAATTATTCACACAATACGTTAATTTAAGTTGCATGACCGTGCATATTGCATTTGATGCAGAGAACTTTATAAAAAGCTATAAAATCCTGTAACAGGTAACTCGTTTAAAGGTCCTAATTATTGGTTTCGGAATTTTGTGCAATTTCTGATAAATTAGCTCATACACATTTGAATTGGTATCAGAGATATTACATTTCATTACAACAATGTAGCAATAGACGAAACAATTTTTTTTAACCGATTTGAAGAACAACGTGTAAACATTTTATCCTCTAAAGGAAAAGTCCATCCTGATATCAAGGACGTCTTAATAGGAGCAGAAAAATGAGTGGAATAAGTCGGTGACAGTTATAGCAAATTCCTATTACAAATGTGAAAGACTGATATTTTGTATTCATAATATTTTAATTTTGGAAAATATTTTCAAAGTTTGTACTTTTATATACGAATTTTACAACATCTCAAAACTGTTATAATCTGATATATTGCTTTAAAGAAATGCGATAAGAAGTACAAAAGTTTTCTCATTACATATCCAAACAAAAGCGTTCTACATATTATTTTCTAATCACCCGAAGAAGTTGGAAATAATAATTGCTTCCTTTTCTTTCCTTTTTCCTCTTAATATGGAGATTGTCTAATTATGACATTCATGTGGATAACCTACATACCAGCCATTTTGTATTCATTTAATAAATTATTAGCATTAAACACCAGTGAAACAAAAATTTACACAAAACAAAAATCTTACTCATAACACTTCCGAACTATTACATTGTATTTACATTGAATTAAACATTGACAATTGATGTTTTCTTATGATCATACTCGAACCAAAGTGTAATTTACTATCGCTAATATCTATCTCTCTCTCTCTCTCTACCTTTCAGAAAACTATGAAGTTATCATTGCCTTTCATATTTTCCACTATTTTTTTTCTTAAGCAGAAAGAACCTTCAAACATATTCGAATAGATACATTACCGTGAAGACAACAGAGGACAAGAAGCCAAGCCGTTTGGAAAACAAGAGATGTACGATCCATCATGACTGGGAACTTAATCATACAGGCTTGATGCAAATATGTAGAAGAAGAACTGCAATATCAAACAAACAACCCTCAACCTGCACGGAGCTAATGATCATAGATAGGTCCTTAATAATTCAAAATGCGCTTAGTAAGTACAACGAAGTGTTATGATCAGCGTCGTAAAGGAGTATTCTTTTACTTGCTTAGAAACGTTTATTTAGACAAAGTAGCGACGAAGAGATGAAATGAAGACAAAGGGAAACCTTGCTTTGGTTAAGTTGCCCCATGTCTAGCACTACCACCCCCTAGCGTACTGATAGGAGGGGTTGGGGGCAGTCCCCCCCCCCCCCACCTCCCACTCAGTCTTCAAAAAAATTCAAACGGGGTTTATTTCGAATTCGATACCAGTGATTCGCAATTAGTGCTGAAATGACATGATTTTTCGAGATTTTGTCTCACTTGTTTACTAATCCCAAATTTACAGTCAGGCAACAGATATGCTTATTTAGAAGCCTATACATCAGACCCTAAGGAACGTCGGGGCTCAGGAGGCTCTAGCCCCCTTTTTTGTTGAAAAAGTATGTTAAAGAGATATAGAAAAAAGACAGAAAAAAGGAATAGTGACCTGCCAGTGTCACACATGAGGTATCAAATATGCTCCTCTGACCGTAATTAAATGCCGACAAACTATTAGGGGTTCCACACCTTGACACCCGCCGGGACCCTACGCCATTTACGCTCTACTTAATATTTGAGCACCCTCCCCCTCCCCCCCCCCCCCCCCCTCCGCGGGGCCTGCATGTAACATGTAAGAGTGGTGGGGATGCGGATTCTTATTTTTCTCCCCCCCCCTAAAAAAAAAAAAAAAAAAAAATAAATCATTTTTGCTTATTACGCCACTGACTACCATTAGTGGAGAAAACAGCAATGAGTGTTTTTAATACTCTGTATACAAACTTGTATTTTAGGGATACTAAAATTAATAGCATTCGGATATAATTTGGGAATATCAAAATTATAAATAGCACTTATCGTGGCGCCTTGCCGCCAAAGTTTGTATCGTAAACACAGAAGTATGCGTGAACTTGGATATTATTATGTACACCCCCGCATGCAAAATGTCAAAAAAGACAAATTTAATAAAACGATGTACCTTGTGTATTAGCGCATCCTTATTGTAAATTACCAAATTACCTGTACCTGTGCAAAGGGTATTTGTTGTTTACATTTTCAATGAACAGTGACGGAGGTAGATTCTGATAAAGATGAAAAAGAGTTCATTATATTATGCTTTTTGTCAGCATTAAACAAAATAATGTTGAAGGCCTTGAGGGCCATGTAGTGCAGTAGCATTGTTCAAGAACCATTGAATACTCTTTTGATATGTTCTAGACCCTTAAATATACCCTTTAATTTTCATTAATCATTTAAGGTAAATCCTACTTTGATTGCAAACTGCTCTAGAGAAAAGCAAAATAATCAGAGAAGTACACTGGTGAAATATTGAATGAAATCGGACAAAGGATGAGAAAGTTATGAATTTTCGAAAGTTGTAATCATTACATTGGCTCTTCAAATTTGCTGAATCGGTAATGTCTCTGTGATGCAGTGGCTGATAACTTTCCCATTAGTCTCAGGAGGGATTTTTTTCTCTATAAAGTATATATACATCTGGATTTCTCTCTCTCTCTCTCTATTTCTCAATAAGGGGAACTCCTCCCCCTTCCTTGATCCGACAAGTAGTACATTGTATAAATTTACCGGTGGTGGTGGTTCATCGTTGGGTACGTTTTGGCCACGCCCAGGCTGCCGGCGGGTCTGCTGTGGTTGAGCCGAAAGTCGTAGATTTGCCCTAGCATTTCGTGAAGAGCGACCTAAAAATTGATGGAAAAATTAATCCGATTCAACGAATATTTAAACAGATATCACAATCTGCCAATAATATTCTATGAAAGGGAGTGGACAAACCTATTGAACATCCCTTAAAGGGATTGTTTAACAATGCAAAATCGGAGATACACAGCCCTACGTGTTATTAGTGTCTGTGATATGGTGTAATATTGAGGCCCTAAAAAAAGTAAAACAATCTTTGAATGACCGGTTTTACCATACTCGTTTTCCCCAATAGACTGTAGTGTTATGAAAACCGTTTGGCTAACGGTTTTCAAAATTTGTAATTCCAATCATAAATATCTTGATAAGAAGACAGGCGATCGGCTTATAAGAGTCATTGGGTTCCTGACTCACCTAAAGGTTTATAATTATCATTGCAGCCTGAGCTAAATCCAGAATTTTGTTTCAGAATTTGAGACAAAGTTACCGGATCCCTTTAAGAACTGAAATGAGCATATAATAATACTATGATCGGTGGTGGTACTAGATAGAAGAGAGGGGCTGAACCCCTCTTCCCCCCTCCCACACGCTACAAAGTCAAAATTAAATCGTGGTAAGAAGGAGAGTAGGGAGAAGGAGAAAAAGAATAGAAGAAGAAGAAAGGAAAATGGGGGAAAAGAATATACCCCCCTCCCCTCTAAAAAAAGGAGAAGGAAAAAAGGAAAGCGAGGAATAGGAAGAAATAAAAGAAGGATAATTGTTAAGGGGAAACAGAAAAAATAGAAGGAAAAAAAAATAGGAAAGAAAAAATAAGTCACTACTTGGATTACTTTGAACACTGTAAGGGTGTGAAGAAGTGTATAATAGTTTTAACCTCAACTTATACAAAACTACGCTTATCCTGAACAGGACGTGTTCTAAAGAAAACAACCTATTCCATGTTGAATTAAAAGAAATAAAAAATATCTTAAAGACTTAATAAAAAATCTTAATGAGATAATAAAACTTATTTATTACTAAATTAGAATTTACGATAAAGTTTACGACAATAAATGAGTACGATACAGTTGTCAGGCTCTATCGTCTGTCTCTCGACGTTATTATTAAGCGCCAACAAATGAGCCGCCGACTAGCGACAGTGGAGCATAAAAGCGAATGGTGATAAAATGATAAATTGTACCCTTTGTTCTGATGTATATGATGATCAATATTATGATGAGAAGTACCGAACCTCCTACAGACGCTCCGATAATGACTGGGAGACCGACTCCTGTAAACAAAAGAATAGAGACAAGAGTTTGTGGAAGAGATAGAGAGAGAGAGAGAGAGAGGTAAACAAAAGAATAGAGACGAGAGTTTGTGGAAGGGATAGAGAGACAGAGAGAGAGGTAAACAAAAGAATAGAGACGAGAGTTTGTGGAAGGGATAGAGAGAGAGAGAGAGAGAGAGAGGTAAACAAAAGAATAGAGACAAGAGTTTGTGGAAGAGATAGAGAGAGAGAGAGAGAGAGAGAGAGGTAAACAAAAGAATAGAGACAAGAGTTTGTGGAAGGGATAGAGAGACAGAGAGAGAGGTAAACAAAAGAATAGAGACGAGAGTTTGTGGAAGGGATAGAGAGAGAGAGAGAGAGAGAGAAGGCATATGCCTATAATATACTGGAAGAACTTTCCGTCTCGTCTGTGTTAAAGGGTGTGTAGCATGACGAGACCACGTGTCTTTCATGTGGCCTGATAATAATAACAATATTTGTTTGTGTCATGGTGATCTTGGGGTCACCGGCCTGGGTAGCCATAAGGGTAGCCATTTTCATAAAAGAAAGCTAAACAAAATATTGAAAAAGAGATGCAAATGAAGATATTCGAAATGGCGAGAGAAGACACAACAACAATTCATTATACTTGTGTTACTTGACAGATCATATTTCATTAACATTATTATCATAATTTGGTCGGGTATATATCTTATACCTCTAGTATAATGTCATAAAATACACTAGTGTGGTTGAATATCTCGCCAGGGTTGTAAACAACAACACTAAAATAATCACTGTTTAAAGAAATACAAACTGCAAAGAATTCGAGCTTGAAGGTGCTTTTATTTTCACACGCGTTCTCTTTTAAGAAGAGTTCCCACAAAAGCATTAGGCAAGTACAAACCGATGTGTAACACATCATACACGAAGATTAAATAAAACGCTTGTTCCAGTGGTGATTTTACCTTACGGTGATATCTCTTCATAATGACTTCGTAAGACATTATAGAAAGAGGGGGTGAAATTGGGGGACAATGTTTGCGGATTGGAAAAACGATATGTATAGGTTTATACATCTTACAGCGTCATCAGACGGACACCTCTCATATGCAAATACTGCATTTTCGTTCTTTGGAGTGAAGAAATGAATTTATTGACAATTTTACAATCGGAATATTAAACATATCGACAATGAATAACGCGATCGCAACTGTTAACAAGAGTAGTTCAAGGGTAATTTCAATTCCTCGTATAAATTATGTTCGTAGTACGTCATTGTCTTGTTTGCACATTTCAATCGGTGACACACAAGGCTATTTTAATTTCCTTGGGCTGATATTTCGAAAGTAGTTGCTATCGTGTTGCATAACGACTTAAAGAGAAGGTTGTGTTCTGGGAAGAGGTGAACAATAATTTGTGAGCGTTATCATCGTATTTATGCAAGGGGGGACAGTGGCGTAGACAGGTTCGTACACCTGGGGGGATGACTGGGCTGCCAACGCTAGTGAGGGCGCGAAGCGCCCGAGCGAGGGAGCGAAGCCACCGAGTGGGGGGAGGGTGTGGGAGGGGGGTGTCCCCCCTCCCACGGTAGGGAGCTTTTGCAATTTTGAACTTGAAATCGTGCAATCTGATGCATACTTAATGAGGTAAGATAACACACACAAGCGTGCACGCACACACACGCATACTCACACACACACACACACACACTCACACACACACACACACACATACTACGCCTTGAATGGACAGACATACATCGACAAGATCTACACACCGTGGCATACGAATACAGAATACGAATACGAATACAGAATGGACTGACACATAGTATTGCATATTGTATTTATTTATCTCTGTGAATTTTGCTGTTACACCTCTTCAAAAAAAAAAAAAAAATGTCAACTGTGTACACGCAGGTATAGTCTTTGTTGTCTTGATAGGGGTATGTGGTTATGAATGAAAACAGCCTCTGTGGCCATTTGTGAATAGAACACATAAACAACAAACAAATAACGATTAAACTTTGAACAATATGTCTGTTCATTATAAAGCATAATGAATACGTACATACTATGTTTTTTTTTCCTCAAAGAAACAGGCATAGTATCCATAGATGGATATTGGCTGGCGGCTCATTAACATACAGATACAAAAAACATAAACAGTATCACTATGATCAATGGAGTAACAATACTGCTTTGTAAGTTTGTGAAGAAATCGGAACCATAACGGCATTGCATCGTTTCAAATTAGGGCATTATTTACTTCTATTTGATCTCAGTCTTATAATAGTAATAGTAATAATAATAATAATAATAATAATAATAATAATAATAATAATAATAATAATAATAATAATAATACAAATAAAAAATAATACTAATACAAATAATAATGCTAATACTAATAGGTTCCTTTTATCTCGCATTTCAAGACAGGGTAAATTCACACTGCGCTTTACATGAAACAAACTTCTTTAAACATTTTAAACTTATGTCTTCATGCATCAATCAACATACTTTAAATGAATATAAAACAAAGTGCATCTTAAATAAAACAAAAATAAATAAATAGTTAACAATACAGAAAAGATGTAGCTGCTGCAAGCTTAACAACAAACTAATGTATACCAGTCAGTCCTGATATCAGTATTAGTGTAACAATAGTCATATAGTGGGAGCATGAAGTTGAACAATGCATGATTATACATAATTATATATGTTTGTTTGAATAATACTTGTTATAAAGATAGTAGTATGGTACTCTCTGTCACGAATTATTATGTATACTGTTGTATCACATTCATTTTCTATTCTGTTTTAGAATTGGCTTTCACCGTGTGAATGCGGCTAACAATAAACACAATTACAATAATGATGAGGATTATTATTATCATCATCATAATTATCATTATTATTAATATTATAATTGTTATCATTATTATTATTACTATTATTATCATCATTATGACTTATTAAGTAAGCAAATATCATCCCCGAAAACCTGGGGGGGGGGGATGATTGTACATGCCATCCCCCCCCCCCATCTTGTGAGGTGGGGGATGCATCCCCCTCATCCCCCCCCCCCCCCCCCGTTGTCTACGCCCCTGAGGGGGGAAGAACATCAGATAAAACATCTTCCTTGAAAAGCATGGCTCATCAAATGCCTTCATATTCTAAATGAGGCATGTAACATCGAAAACATCGGGACGGATTTTTAAGCCACATGTTTGTGTAGTCCCATATACATCCTTCTGTGTACAGTGCTTGTAACTTTCCAAGACTTGGCCAAATTTCTTATCATTTTGATGATTCCAGAACGTGGTAATACACACGAATACTTATACGGCAGATGATCAACCTTTTCTGATCGATTCCACACCATTTCTTTCACAATGCAATCGCATGACCATAACTCAACTTCATCTTTAAAGATCACAAAAATATCAGACAATGATTCCTAGAAAAATACTACAGCGCAACTACATTTAGAGTGTATGTGAGTGAATTTCAGTGAGTATTAATGCTTCTGATTATTAAATGAAAACAAGTGTTGAAGTGCTGCTTATATACTTTAATATACTAAATCAATAAAACCACTTGTTTGCTACAACATTAAGAATGTTATGTGTCTTATACATACTGGACAAAATGATTAAATTTAAAACACTCGTATATTACCTTCTTTTTTTAAATCATAAGTATCTCTCATTAGTATGTGTAGTATTATTATCATCATCATCATCATTATTACTATCATTAATATTATTACTATCATTAATATTATTACTATTTGATCAAGATCAAGTTCAACTTTGTCTAGGTTTAAAGTTTTGTGCAAAAGGGAACTATTTATTAATTTGTAAAACTGGGTAGGAGGAGTATAAGTTTTAATCTCATATTTCGCATTTTTCATGTGTTTCCTCTTCTTCCTTTAAAAAAAAATATTCTACTCTCTTCTTCTTCTTCTTCTCTCTCTCTCTCTCTCTCTCTCTCTCTTATAATATGCTTTGAAGTACATTGCATTGTGTGTGTGTATGTGTGTGTGTGTGAGTGAGTATGGCTGATTGTGTTTGCAAGATATTTGTAATTGTTTTGTAATAAGTAGGAATATACATGTATCTCTTTTTTGTTTTGCTTGTTATTGCATGTTTTTATTATATTTGTATTTAACTCTATGTTAATGGGCCCCATTTACAAGCTCTGCTTCTCAGGGGTCCATAGCCTGTCATCATGTTATAATTATTGTTCCAGTACCAGTGTCATTGTAAATTGTTTTTAATGATTGGCTGAATAAATTGAATTGAATTGAATTGAATTATTATCGTAAATATTGTCATAATCATTATTAACATAAGAGATATCGTAGTTACGATTTTATACACAGTTTTATCATGTTTATATAAAATAAAGCTGAAGAAAGCCACACAGGATCTGATATTATGATATAAACGAGAATAACAATCATATATCAATAATAATATTTATCTAAACTTTTTAAATTAAATTGAAAATGCTAAACGGAACGATGTCCAACGTGATTCAAATTGAAAATAGTAGAAAATATACTAATTCACAACGTTTAATGAAATACACAATCCATGCTTCTTATGTATTTCATCTAGCCTTTTGAAGCAATATATCTGTACATATAAATATATATACATGGGTATATATACCCACACAAAGTGCATATCAATAAATGTGTAACCACCTTTGGTAGCTCCTATAAGTGAACATTGAAAAACAATATGACTTTGAAATCTATTTTACAATGAAAGGTAAACTTTCTACTTTCAAATGATATCATATTCATAGTAATCCTGATACGGGCGTCTGAGCACCAAATGATGTTGTCAAAATCGCCCTGTACCAAGTTCAGGCCGATTGAACAAATGTGGGTCAGGCCATATGCATGTGCTTCTTTTGTCTTAAATCCATGTGAAAGCTAAATAATGCTTCGTGCTTTAGTGCTTTATTGTTTATAATGATGTAATGTATTTAGGCTCTCACAAACCCTTATTTCAATCCATACAGGACAATCTTTAATTATTTTGAACAGCCTTCTAACTTTTTGTCTCATTATATTTAAGTTCTCTCAGCCAACATGTCCGCTGCACCATTTCACATGCGTAAGGAGCATTCGTCGTTTAATATCTCAGATAGCAAATGAAAACTCATAGGTTACTCAATCCAAATGAAAGAAGGTATACATATGATGATAAGTATCAAATAAATTGACAGTAGAATTTTCACGAAAAAGATAACATTCCAATTAAAATGCAATTATTTTGTATTATTCAATGAGAAGGGTTACCTTAAAGAGAAGGTTGAGTTCTGGGAAGAGGTGAAAAATAATTTGTGAACATTACTCATTCTTATGCAAGTATGAAAGAACATCAGTTAAGACATGTTCCCAGAAAAGCATGGCTCTTCAAATGCCTTCATATTCTAAATATGCATGTAACATCGTAAAAATCGGGGGCCGGCTTTTTACGCCACGTGTTCGTGTAGTCCCATATACATCTATCTGTGCAAGTGTTTGTAACTTTACCAAGACTTGGCCACATTTCTTATCATTTTGATGATTCCAGAACCTTGCAATACACACAAATTCTTATATGCTAGATGATCAACCTTTTCTGGTCGGTTCCACACCGTTTCTTTCACAATGCAATCGCATGACCAGAACTCAACTTCATCTTTAAACAAGGGATGCGAACAAAGCCAAGATTGTAATCATCATAACAAAGAAAATATCATTGAATTTTGCTTGAGTTTGACGATATATTAACACCTTTTCTTTTCAACTACCTAACAGTGAATACAACTAATTGTTCTATTTCAACTACCTAACAAGGAATACAACTAATTGTTTTTGGAATGAGATAACATTCACATTCATTGCTTCAGCCCAAGCATGGTACCAGAGGATTTTGACACCACTTTTCGAAAAGCCTGCTGCTCAGTTATCCGTTGCAGCACAGTCAGGAACAATGTATCATTAATGAAAACTTTTTTAGCCCAGCATACTGTTGCTTCCACCGGCCCGAAATTTGGGAATACCCTCAATGATCCCACTATAAATTCTCCAAGCCTCCCTTTCTTCAAATCAAAACTCAAACCGTTCATATTATCATCATATGAAGAGCTTAATTCCAAAAAGGGGCTAAATTATTTATATCAGAACATTGTTCACTTAAGTACCCGTCTTTGAACATCTGTATTTACCTAAAGTTTGGGAGCAATTATAAATAAATGCACCTTCTAATGTCGTTTTTTTATAGACGCCTGTACAAAATCTGGTAAACAATTTCTTTTTTCTCCGAAGTTACAAAAATGGATTCAGCTCCTTTTAGAATTAAACTCTTCATTTCAAAGCCTAATTACATCTCTTTACTTATGAATAATACCACAGCTGATGCTAGTTTTCATTTATATACATTATAGTACATAATCGCTCGGACTAACCGTGGAGTTTTCATCCATCGTGTTCTTTTGTTCTCTCTACTCTCACCCCTCTCCTAACCTTACGTCTCTCTCCCATTTTTATTTCTGCCCCAGTCCTCGTTTTATCTTTTCCCTTTTACAAATCTTTGTCTTTGTCCTTGCCCTGCTTCCTAGTCTTTACAGGGACTATCAAAATACACGTATGTGGGCATTGTCTTATAGAAAATAGGAAACACTAAAGTATATCGGATGTCAAATTATAGGTCATCCTGCCACTGAAGAAGAGGGGTTGGTTCACTAATGCGGCCCATCTGGTAGAAATTGTCCTTGAAGTCTAGCCAGTAGTTATTGTTACCGATGCCATCACAACGCATCGTACCGTCCCATCCAGATTTGATAGAATCAGTAAATCCAAGCACTGTCCACAAAATGGTCAATTCATTTTCACTTAAACATATTTCTGTAAACAAAAATGTAAAAGGTGGAGTGGAAAAGTTCAGCAGCAGATCAAGACGGGGAATTTTGGGAAACAAAGGCCTTTCCCTTACAGAACAAATATGAATCCACGCCCCCCCCCCCGCAAATAAGGCACACGTTCAAGTGTGTATAAGAATATATAGCTTACCGCGTCATGAGGCTCATTAGACGGAAATATGTAGTGACAAAATGAGTCATTAAATAGACATGGTCCCTAGCTGGACATTTTTGTGTCCTGTTAAACGATTGGACAATATAATTACTGCCCTCTACGTACGTTTGCAGGCAGAGAAACCTTAAAAGCCTTCCAAGAAACAATAGGTTTACTCATTAGTCATTAGTCTAATTAGTTATATTGTTTTGAATTTAGGGTTAGGGTTATGGTAAAATATCAGTCTGTATGATGTCCAGTTAATGTACCATTAGGGTTATATATAATATTATAATACAACATGTAGGGTTATACGGCCAAAAGAACCACCGGGTTCGGCTTACTACGAATCATCGGGTCATCGCGCTAGGTCGGTGGTCGTGTTACCCGACCTTTCGAGCAATCATGGCCCTTCAATCACGAAATTTCGAGGGTAATGTATGTAAAATACCCACCCCCTCATCTAAAAATGATCTGGTCCAATTTACCCGACACTTTGTGAAAACCCTACGGCAAATCTACGAAAGGTCGTGTCATCATCGGCTTTCGTTCCACGAAGGTCGTGTTACGCGATTAACGGACCGGACGCGTTGACCTGATGATACGATGTAAGCCACCGGGTTAGATTTCAGCGGAGACAGTTTTTAAAGTTGTATCAGTTAACCCCCCCTACACAGACACACAGACACACACACACCCACACATACACACGCGCACACACACCCGCACATACACACACACACACACACACAACACCACAAGCACACACACACACACACGCACACACATCCTTTTATGTTTAAGTAAAGCTGCTGTTACTTAAATGTTTTTTTTTAGAACAGAATGAAATCTACATCATCTTCATCTTATTCTTCATCCGCCCCCCCCCCCCTCAAATCAGTGTTATTTAGGGTACGGAAATGCGTGTGCCCAGCATCCCCCCTTCTCAGCATAAGTCCCGTGTATAAGTCAATACGGGTAGACCTTTTTCTTTTGTTATACGAGCCTTTTCACCACCCCCCCTCCCCTTTCAGCATAACTCCGTGTGTGTAAAGTCAATACGAATAGACTTTTTCCTTTTGTTACGAGCCGGAGAAGAGTGAAGCGACAAGAGACAATAGTGAAACTAAAGAGTAAGATCAAGGCAATGGACTGGTAGCAGTAGATCGCGATAAGTGCATTTTATAAACAAAGAGCAAAGTAATAGACAGAAGTCACATTCTGAATGAAGCTCACAATAAATTGTAAAGAGAAAACAGGACACTCTTCATTCTATTTAGAGGAAGTACTTGAAAGAAGATACAATTCCATACAATTATCGTTGGCATGTCACGTAATAGCTTTTGATTGTGAAAGTCATCAGGCTAATCTAATCAGATATACATTAAAACACAGAGTTGGAAATATAGAACAGGAAATAAATTACAAGTACAGTGCATGAAAATTGGCACTTCTGAATAAGATCCCTATTCAAGAATCAAAAGTAGATAGACGGGTTTCAAGTGCGACGTATATCAAACAAAGTTTAAATCATCTCTATCGAATAGTCATAGTGCATCGTTTAATGTGAGTGGAGAACAATCTTCAGGATGGCGTCTGGTAAGACACAGACTTTGTATTTGATCTATTTGATTTGAGGTTATAATATTTTGTATTATTCATGTTGTCGACAGGATGTTCGGACAGGTATGCGTAGATTCGTCCATTCTTCTATCCATTACCTCATTATCAATGACTGTGAAAACTGAAGGGAGTTATCGATTGTTCTATACCAACCTCGTGGAGTTTAGGCACTGAATTACACATACCGACCGTTTGAAGGTTTATATCGACCTTGTAGAAGTTTATATTTATGAATTTTAGCGAAAAACGTTCGCAATTACTTCCTTTTGATACTACTATGACAAGCAGTGACAGTGATTCAGGAGTCATGATAAATTCGTCTAACAGATGATTGCACTCGCTTGATTCTATTGTTCGGATTATTTAGCAGAGAGAGATAGAAGTGAACATTACCATGACTGACGGCCTTTTATTATTAGTCTTATTTGTTCATCGTCTCTACAATTCTATTTGAACCCGAGTTTTCCGTACTCTCTGTCCCTTTTGTCATTGCCTTCCATTCCCCTTACTTACCTCCTTCTTACCACTGAGTATTAATGTGCATGTGTTTGCCTCGATCATAGAGGAAATAGTCACTAATATGACTGAAATTATCATTCTCCTTCCCATTTACCTTCATCTGCTTCTTCCTAGTAGTATTTTTTTAAACATCACTTTATTGTTCAAACTTGCACAACAAAGGAGAACAATAGCCCAGGACAATTCCATTTTACTGGAAAATGCAGGGCATTAAAAGTACATACATGTAGATATACAGTGAATGTTATATAACATCAACAAAAATTAACTAATTTTACAACATAGTGAAAGCTGAGGAGTGATGGATATTCCTAGCTATAAATAAGAGGAGCTAAATATTGAAATTTCATTTGATATATCAACTTAATAAATACGAAGCATACATAATGAGTATTATAAAAGTTTGATTTGAGTTAATGTTTAATACAAAGAGGATTCTATCAGTGCCAGGCAATGAAAAGAGACGAGCAGTAGAAAAAAAAAAAATATAAGACTGGTTACAAGGTGTATTAACCAATTTGTGTGTGTGAGTAATTACATACTTGAAATGCGAAGGGGAATTTTGGTTTCCCATTTATTGGCATTCTTTGAGTAGTAGATAACAAACGAAGAAACAATAGATAGTTTGGATAGAGTCTGTCGAACTTGTTTCGCATTGACAGGTTTTCCAATTTCTTTCAACAGCTGCTTTAGCCTCGTCACATTGTCCGGCGAAATATGACCTCTAGAGCCGATTTCCAAAGGAAGATACACCACAGAATATCCATTAGCCTGTATATCGGCAACTAACGGGGCATATTTGTTCGATTTATATTCATGTGCCTTAACTACATTCATTTCAAAGGGAACTGACAATTCGAGTATGAGGATTTTCTTTAAGTTCTTCCAAAAAACACAAATGTCTGGGATGAGGTTGGTTTGGGTACACTCTAGTGGAATTGTGGAGATGCCTTCTTTTGTCCATCGCTCTACTTTCAGGTCTGTGTACATAATAGTGTCGCTAAGAGAGGCGATGCCTTCTTGAATAATTTCGGCAAGATACAAAAGTATGTTGTCATGGCGCCAAGTATAGCGTCCCTCGTCAAGTGACACAGGGCATGCGTTCAATACATGGTGTACTGTTTCTCTATTTTCACATTTTTTACAGTTTGCTGATGCCCTTTTACCCCATCTAGTAAGGTTTGCATTCGTATTAAGTGTATCTGAAAGCGAATTCATGAGAAATTTTGCAACTTTGTTGGGTAGGTTGTATATCAGGCTTTTCCATTCTACTGATTTTGATTCCAAGTTTGCAAGTTCAAAAAACTTGCCTTGGACTGAAAGTGACTGGATATGATTCAGCCAGTCCTGTGATCTTTTTTGTACTAGAGAGTCTTTAACCTGTTTCTTCAATTTTGGAAGAGTGGCATTAGGGTCTTGAAGCGATTGAAAAACATTATGACTATTCACCACCGTTGATTTTTTTCTGGTCCACTGAGATTCTCTTTGAAGGGCAACATCTAAGCAATGATTAACCTTAGCATCACCAGTTGCTCTTACTCTTGTGTAGTTTATTGTGTGAGCTTCATAGTATAGATCATAAATGTTGAGTATGTTAAGACATTCTGGCATATGAAGGAAGGCCAACGTGGCCGGTCTGGCAAGGCCAGACCATTTTTTCAAGTATCTATTGCATAAAGCATCAAGTAGTTTTAGATGAGTATCAGTGAGCTCATTGACTGTGAGGTGGAATCTCAGTGATGGCAGAAAATAGTCAGCAAATACTTTCAGTTTGAATTCATTACGTACCAGAGCTTTATCAATATTTGTAACCCCGACTTCAATCATTGATTTTACATACTGATATTTATCATCTGATGAGTTGTCATACGATACAAGTGAACCTAGAAATTTGAACTCTTCCGTTTTGAGGGTTTTAAGTTCGATATTATCTAAGTGAAATTTCAAGTCAGTTGGTGAACCTCCAGATATTGAAAGGGTTCTACACTTTCTCTGTTTCAATTTTAAGCCAAGCGATGAAGTTCGACTAGAGATTGTATTCATGAGTCGTTGATGGGTTCTCTTATTGCCTGTTATTAAACAAAAATCATCTGCAAATGGTGCAGTGATGAGCTTTTGGCCATCTAGCTCGTATCCAAATCGGCTGTTTTCCGACAGAACTTCAATTATTGGATTGAAGCAAAGGAGAAAAATTATCGGCGATAACGGATCCCCTTGGAATATGCCCTTTTTAAAACGAAACTGTTGTGAGTTCCATTCTTTAGTCGAAACAAAACCATTAAGGGAAGAGTACAGGTTCATGACATAATCAACAATCGGTCTAGGAATATTATTACGATTAAGACTGTATTCAATTAGATCATGCGGTACTGATCCGAAAGCATCTTCAAGATCAAACCAAGTAAAGTGTACCGTTCTACGGGACTTTTTCGTGTGTTTAATAATTTCATGAACCACTGTATTGTGGTCAAGACAACCAGAAATACCATGCAAGAATCCCTTCTGGACAGTGCGATCTACAAAATCATTATCAGTGACAAAAGTTTCAATTCTATTAGCAAGTATTTGGTGAAATATCTTGCCAGTCGTACTTGACAATGCTATCATTCGAAAATTCTCAGGTTGGCTTGTATCACCCTTTTTATGAATTAACGATACTCTACTCCGAGACCAAGATTGCGGGGGAACTGGGTTGCTTAATAGTTTACTGTAAAGTGTTGCAAGAAAATGATGGGTACATGGCAGTTTTTTAAGCATACCGTAATAAATACCATCAGGACCTGGGGAAGAATGGGAACTTTTCCTTTGGAGAACATTTTTAACGTCCTTTGGTCTAATGGGATCTGTATTAAAGTCCGAAATTGGGTTCTTGAGCGGAGGAATCCAAGATAGACTAGAAGGGTCAACACTCGACGGGGACTCGTAACGTGATTTGAAGTAGTCATTGGCAGTATCTGCACTGCAAGTGGGCGTGGCACTACGAGAGTATAGAGAGTCTTTCACGATCTTTTTGCTGTAGTCCCAAAAGTTTCTTCTGAAACACCGTTCTTCATGTTGCGCATTTCGCTCACAGGTTTGCTCATCGCGTCTTTTCTTAAGGTGAGTGTAGGTTGCGAGAGCTGCATGAAACATGTCTCTATCTTCTTTCGAGCTGGACTGCCTGAATGCACGACGGCGAAGACGATTCTTTATCTTCCGTGCCTCATCCAGAAGCTTTGGTTCACGTCGGGCGAACGATCTCTGTTCATTCTGATTGTTGACAAAGTCAGGTATTTCAGCGAAGAAATCTTGAAGAATAGATTCGAAGTTAGAACCCGCTTCAGCTGGCGTGAGCGTGTCTGTTGCTAGGTCATTATGCAATAGGCGTAGACGATCCGCGAGTCTGGTATTCAGAGAATTCCATTCTGCACCTGGCAACTGGGGTAGTGAGAACTTAATAACTGTTGCCAAAAGGCAGGCGGTTGCAAGGATAGGTATCATGACGCTAACTCTAATAGATGGGACTGCAATCTTGAATGCATACAATTCACAAGTCACAGCTCATAAAGTAATTCAATATCTACCGAAAACTAGTAAATACAAAGCAACCTAAATATAAATGACAACTCACCAGTTACATGGTTCCAAAGTAAATCCAATAAAATCCTAAAATTAACCTAAAGTAAAATGCAGAATGGAGACAGAAAGTGCAAGTTTGCAAAGGCTACATGGCCATGTCATGCCTCCATTTTGCAAAAAATACTATAGTAGTAGTAGTAGTAGTAGTATACTATAGTAGTAGTATACTATAGTAGTAGAAGTAGTAGTAGTAGTAGTAGTAGTAGTAGAAGTGATAGCAGCAGTATCATTATAATTATTGTCATAATTTGTATCGGTGTTGTTAATAAAAAAAAAAGGTATTATCGTAATAATTTTCTTTATTATTTGTTTAATTATTCATATTATTTTATTGCTATTGCTCTTATCCACATTAACATAACTATCTTAAGTAAAACGTCATATGCCCGCGGGGTCAAAGTGTAGTCCTAGTTTATCATTGTGGTCACGCTAGGTGGGTAGCCTTCACAATAATTATAATCGTGGTTAAAGTGACTTTACACAGTGATAAAACTGTGTGATAGATATTGTATATTCAAATGTATATGAATACAAATACCTTCTATTTGGGGCTTTGATTTTAGATTGGTGTTTCCAGTGTTTTCATTGTTCCACAAACTTAAAACTTCACAAAAGCAGTTCGTGCTTTTGCATGCAAACAGAGTATGTAAATCGACCATGTGCTTCCAATCTGCCTTACACTGCTTCTATTTTCTCGCCTGTTTTTTGACGTCATTTCTAAACAATATTCTTGAACACTTTATCATATTCATTACAGAACACAAGCAATTCACCAAGGAAGGTTGTGACGTAGAGGGCGGTGGTTATGATAACCTTCCTAGCTACGATGAGAGTAATGCGATTTCAGGCTCAGCTCCACCTCAGAACCCTTACCCACCTCCGAACTCTTCTGAGTATCCTATGCAACAGCCTTCTCAATTTCAGCAGGCTTCACAGTACCCTCAGCAGCAGCCAGGCACCTATGTCCCTCAGCAGCAGCCAGACACGTATGACCCTCAGCAGCAACCAGGCACCTATGACCCTCAGCAGCAACCAGGCACCTATGACCCTCAGCAGCAGCCAGGCACCTATGTCCCTCAGCAGCAGCCAGACACGTATGACCCTCAGCAGCAACCAGGCACCTATGACCCTCAGCAGCAACCAGGCACCTATGACCCTCAGCAGCAGCCAGGCACCTATGACCCTCAGCAGCAGCCAGGCACCTATGTCCCTCAGCAGCAGCCAGGCACCTATGACCCTCAGCAGCAGCCAGGCACCTATGACCCTCAGCAGCAACCAGGCACCTATGACCCTCAGCAGCAGCCAGGCACCTATGACCCTCAGCAGCAGCCAGGCACCTATGACCCTCAGCAGCAGCCAGGCCCCTATGACCCTCAGCAGCAGCCAGGCACCTATGTCCCTCAGCAGCAGGTGATTCAGGTAAAACACATGCAGAAGAGAGAAGGGAGGCTGGGAGGGATAAGAGAGAAAGGGAAAGAGAGGAGGAGAAGAAAAATAGAGAGAGAGAGAGAGAGAAGGAGAGATAGAGAGAAGGGACACTTGGAAAGATGACAAGAAAGGGAAAGAGAGGAAAAGAGTAGAAAAGAGTAGTAAGAGAGATATAGATCGTCTGAGGGGAGACAGGAAGATATAAGAAAGAAAGGGAAAGACAAAAAAGTTACAAACAATGGGCTATAATAAATCCCCCCAACAAAAAAAATACGTTGCTGGGGAAGGGGGGGGGGGGGGGAGGGGGGAGGTGCACATTTCCCATTTCTTTACACGAATAGGTTATCAATTATGTTTCAATATTTTAATATCATGCAGCCTTCAATAGAATATGGTATGCGAAAATTCACCGGGTCACTGTACGTTACGCTACCATAATATCGAAGTTTTCAGCACTAAGGCCCCCTACAATTGTACATGTATTTTGTATTTGGGGTCGGTGTATGAGATATTGGCAGTAGGAGAGGTATATAAAATGAAGCAGCAAGAAGAGACTTGCTATTCCGGAGTCATATGAGAGTATTTATCATCTCCAAACTTTGGATAATTAAATCAGTCACATCATTAACACAAGATGGAAAGAGAGCCAGCTAGAAAGGGGGTCTTGATCTAATGGTGATAAAAATTCAATTCCTCCTCCAGAAAGCCTGAACATGTAATATTTATACAGAAGGATACACGTAATATGAGGATAGATAACATTTTGACATGAATGAGGGCCGCCAAAACAAAGGCATAAATGGGCCAGCCAGAATGTAAGGGGCTTAAACGTAGAGGTGGTCTTCCCTGAGAAGTGGATTATGAAAGCGCTCGGTGTTTTTATGTGGAAGGATTATATTAAAAGATATGAACTTCGCTTTTAAGTGCATCTCAAACTGGGCATCCTGTCTGGACATAAATATGAGGGTATTTTATAATAATCTCGGTCTTGGGACAATACTACACGACGGTATTTATAAATGAAACCCTCACACTCTGTTATTGAGGGGGAAGGAGACGGGAGAGAAAGAGTGAGAGAGAGAGAGAGAGAGAGAGAGAGAGAGAAAGTTTGAATTCAACAGCATTTGACGATGATTATAAAAACACAAATTAACTCTACCCATTATAATGATACTAATTATTTTCCTTCTAAAACCACAACTTTTAAGAAATAAATCTGTATGCCAGGAGATGGAATCTTTGTTAAATACATGTGATGGTGCTATGGCTGACATACCTCTGACAAGTATTTTGTCTTAATTACCACGTTTACCATTGTTTGATAAGTGTACATACAACTTGGTAGCTGTACCGGTATGAAACATATAAATACCTATTACGTAAAGATGCCTATCTCGGTAGAACAGCATTATAATCCTATGCTAATGATTTACCTTATAATTGTGAATTCAAACAGGTACCGATCCAACAGAACATAGTTCATGCAAACATGGAGACGATGCCGAGAGACTACTTTGGTTCAGCTCTTTTTGTCACATTCTGCTGCTGTTTGCCATTTGGGATTGTAGCTCTCATCAAATCAATTGAGGTATGATTGACTTTCTATTAAACTAGACTTAACGAACCCTGCGACGTCTGTCAATTCCCCTATCAGACAGTACCCCCGGAAAACAACATTTTTATATATGAAGTCCATATGAAACTATGAAGATGTATTGTTATCATAAATGTTCGTTGTCGGGGTCGGGAGGGGGGGGGGGGCATTTCAAGTAGCTAGATTTTGATTTTATAAAGTATACCAATATTCTTATAAATGCATGTAATTGTGTGCCGTTTGTGTTCATTCAAGCCAACATTTTCATCATTTAAATTCCTTTTATATACGTTCAGATGGTTTATCATCAATTACAATATATTTTCCTTATATAACGAAAATGTGAAGCGCAGTTGTATGTTTAAAGTGTATAAAGCTCGTTTTATTAATATCAAGGGATAGTTTATTATGTTTAGTCCAGTATGCTACTTCGGGTTATTATATATACATTAAGTATATGCACAAGGGCATCTAAATTCGCATGTAGTATACATGATAAATGTAATGATGCATTATTTCTATCATTAATATAGAATAAGAAAATAAGGGGACCTAATAATGATCCTTGTGGGAATCCACATTTAATTGTTAGATATTCCGATGAAAACTTGCACCGCATACTGATGCCGGCATGATGAATAATCTCAAAACCACGTGAGAGCAACTCCTTGAATTCCATGAACTTGAAGCTTTTAAAGCAAAATACTTTAACTCAGCGTATCAAAAGCTTTTGATAAATCCATAACAATTCCCATTACATGTTGGTGTTTTTTGTGTTGCGCAAACCTGCTAAAAATAGCAAGCTTACACGTAGTGGTATATAATATATTACACAACTTCCTGGTAAAATCCCCAGTTTACCACAGTGTGAATTGCTAAGTAGTGATGTCAGGTAAATTATGCGACCGCGAATATGTTCACTCAGATCGACTTAGTATGCTATCAGGAGTATATATTAAAAAGGATAATTTTCACGGGACAGTTCTCCGATGATTCCTTTGGTTTGTAATTGCCTATGGGAAAAATACATCACATAGTAATGATACAAACTGTTTGTTGTTTTTTGTTGCTCTTGTTAGTGTTGGTTTGGTGGTGGTGGTGTTTGTTGGGGTTGATGTTTAAAAATAAAACATGAACAAAATCGGGGTGGTCATTCAATCTCTTTGTTATATTGGGTACTGATCATCACTAATCTTCTGCTATTTTTCGTTTACATGATGTGACATGAGTGTTGTATTTTCTTGCTTTATCTGAAGGTAAAAAACCGTTCAGCAGTGGGGGACTACCGTGGCGCCGCTAAAGCATCTCTTGAAGCGAAACGTTGGTGCAAAATCGGATTTTCGTTTGGCTGTATTTCAGTGGTTGTTTCTGTACTTGTTCGCGTTTTGTCATCCTCTGGATCCTATTAGAAACATGAAGAGGAAAAAAAGGAGGAGAGGGGACCATGATTAGACGGGAAGAAGGGCAGCGTAGTTTAGAATCTATAGTGTAAGATAATAGAAACATGAAGAGGAAAAGAAGGAGGAGAGGGGACCATGATTAGACGGGAAGAAGAGCAGCGTAGTTTAGAATCTATAGTGTAAGATAATAGAAACATGAAGAGGAAAAGAAGGAGGAGAGGGGACCATGATAAGATAGAAAGAAGGGCAGCGTAGTTTAGAACCCAATTGTTAGATCTCAGTCAGTTGATTTCACGACCACATCCCTGACTTATATAGAGTTAGAAACTCCGCCAACGGACCCCTTTTTATCTTCAGGTATTTTGCAATCGGGAGAAAGAAAGAGAAAGAAAGAGTGGGTCAGAGAGTATCTTCTTACTAATACGTGTTACAATACGATACTTAACATTTAATCACTTTTTCAATCGGAAGAAAGTACTTTAATATAAATGAGATGACAGTACTATATACTTTATAATTTTCTGCAACGCGATGACAATTTCTAGTTCTCACATAATTATTCTGTATTTGTAAAAATACAATATTCATTGAGTGATTTCAAGTTGGGTGTTAGTGTTAGTGTTAGTGTTTAGAGCAGTCAAGAGCTCTTAAATCGAGCTAAAAATGTGCTGATGAAATTAAGAGCCCGATACCGATATCAATATCGATAGCTTAACACCACCGTAAACTATTACAAAACAAAAGTAAACACCACTGCACTGCAATTGATTTCACTTGATTTCACGACGATGATTTAAAAATACTACATAAAAACTAAAGATTTCATGAAAAGCACAGAATAAATTTACACTTATTTCTCTGGGGTTATGAAATAACTTATTTTACACACAATAAATGTATGGATCACATAGTAAATGACATGTTGTTTCACATATTCTATTAATTCGTCAGCCAATAAATTAGCGTCGTACGTGAGTTGACTGTTGTTAGGGTACGTGTGTGTGTAGCTTGGTGGATCGGAGGGGGCGCGGCATTCATAAAATGAAATTTTGAAAGAAAGACCCCAGCCTTGGCTTTAGGTATATGAAATGATTCATGTCATGATGTGGATTTAGTCTAGGGCTTAGATTAAACTAGTAATGCTCGTTCTGAGAATGTTTTTCATGTAGTGTAGTACCAATAAAAAAATGTTATTCACTGCTAGCTCATAGAACTAGTATTATAACTAGATCTAGATCTTAGACCTAATTAGCCTAGAATTAGAAGGCTAGATTGTAAAATGAAAGTTGAAAATGTTGTTAAAACCTAATAAATAGACTCTACTAGAAAGGCAAAGAAAAGGTAGGCTTATGCTTTACCTTCTAGGTCTACTTTGAAACGAAATCCCCGTTCGTTTCTAGGTGAGCTTACTTACAAACAAGCACATGAATGACCCATTTTAATATAAGGAAATCCGAAGGGACGAGGCGATCGGTCAGAGCCTTGACGCCGCGCCCGAAGCAGGCGCAGCAGATTTGCTGAGTGCTTCGCTAGACAGACGAACACTGCAAAGGCGCGAATATACAAACAATATTTTGCAATAAATTTAGACCCTACCTTGTTATTCTTCTTGGAGCTGTCTAAATATAGTCGACGGAAAAATCAGTGGTAAGTCAGCATTATTTCTTTGGCTAAAATGTTAAATAATAATTGAAATGATGGATGATGGTTCCTAGAAAACTTCTAATTGTAGACAGTTAGCTCGCTACGCGCATTACGAGACTAGAAGAATGCAACGTACAATCTTAATTGTGTGTGTAAAATGTAGTAAGCTCGACCACACACACACTAGTAGTGTTCACTCCCATGAACGCTATTTAGCAGGTTCTAGCTCACACTCGCGCCGGCCTGCCAGGCCAGGCGGGCCCGTCAGATCAGATGCGCTGTTCTAATGCGCGTGCCGAACCAGTGCATCGGGCAAGCTTTTTTTAGTGTGTGAATTGTAAAAAGGGAAGGATAATTATATAGGGGCGCTGAAAAACAAAGGCTATTTTTGGATTATTTGGTGAATCGGTGTTACATTATTATGTTGAATTAATTTGTTTTATTAGATTCTCTGTACTCTGTAGGCATATACTAGACTAGAACTCTGAGTCTATCTGACTTTACTTTCCTTTGACATAGTCTAGATCTACTCTTCTTCTCCGAGCTCCCAAAACAAGCTGCTAATCCCGTTAATTTTACTAAGTGGGCGTGGTTTTCAACCTCTTTAATATCTGACATTCGGGGGAGAGGGAGGGAGGGGGATCCTCAGATTTGGTTTGGACGGGGGTGTGCCGCTCAAGCCGAAACCACTAGGTCTAGGCCCATCGTTTAGAAATTTTTGTGTGAAAAAGTATGTCATAATATGTGATTAGGCATACCCCCCCCCCCCCCCAGATTGGGAAGCAAGTGACAATTCGGTGAATCTGAGTTATCTGTGTTTCTTAGGCATATAGGGCACATAATTATGCCTACCCATCACGTCCGACTTATAAGCAATATTAGCTAGACTATTCTCATTAAGATGATAGTCATATGAATTGTATTGGACGGCAATATAGACTGAGGCCTAACTCGTTTTTTGTCAAAAATGTTCACGATTACTTATATCGAACTGTGTTTGTATTGTTGCTGTTCTTCAGAGAAAGGAGTATGAGGGGGGGGGGGTGTACAGACATGTAGGCCTAGGCTTGGTTGTATCTAACGATGATGGTTCCTCCTTTCATCAATTCCTCCTTACCCCCCCCCCCCCCCCCCGGAAGTCAATCTCAATTGTTTCAACATGTACGCCCCTATATGGCTCATTCCTCCACATCAGGGCCGTAGCCAGAGTTTGATGTTAGGGGGGGGGGGGGGGAGCACAAACATGTAATTGATCGACATCCTGGGGAGGGGCCTAAACAAGATCAACTGATATTTGGAAATTGGGGGGGGGGGGCACGTGTTCCCCCCCCACCCCGTCCGTGACTACGTGCCTGCTCTACACGCCCGCTCTTCTCCCCCTCCTCCTTCTCTCTCCGACTCTCTCTCTCTCTTTCTCCCCTCACCAGAACGCAAACTACCCGTTGCAGTCAAATGAAAATATATTGTTACACTAATTAACTCATTGATGACTTTGCTAACCCATGAATCTCAAACTATACAAGACTGTTTGTACGCCCATGCTTTAATTTATGATTTTTTTTCCCATCATAGAACAATGGCAAACAGAAGAAAGGCGTGGAATCTTCAGGGCATCATGGCAGTAATGCAGGAGTACCTCAGCTGCCACGACGTGTACAAACAAATGAAACGGAATGGTACAACTAAAGGTTTCCACAAAACGGTAGCTGACAAGCTCAGCTACCAGGAGAACGCAACCGAGAACCTCCTGAAGAACTTGGGCAGGGAGTACCGGGATATACTGCAGCACACTATGGTATCTGGTACAGACACCCGAGATCCGGTACTCCGGGGATCAACGGAGCTGTACTTGCTCTTTGAAGAGTACCAGCAGCTGTATTTCCCAGCTGGAGGACAGGTATGCCTATTGTCATTATTTGTTATCATTATTATTTCATTATTTCATTTTTTTTAATTTGTCAAACCATATATTACATGCTGGTAAAAGAGTGTAAAATAATGATGATGTATTTTATCAACAAGGGAGATATCTTTGGAAAAGGCTTTGTACATCTTTATCAGAAATATATAAATATATTGGGCCTACTTATCATAGGTTAGTAATAATGCATTAGAAACATGCATGAATGGGAAAATTGCATTGGCAAACTGGGATCTTAAAGTTAAGATTGCAAACCAATGGGAACTTTATTATGCATTCACTAACTGGAAAATGGAAATCATTACAAATTTCGCCTATTTGTTTTTATATAGATCAAACCTCAAGCAGTGATTACAGAAGGAGGCGTGGTCATCCCAGGGGAAGTGATAGTCATCCCAGGTGAAGGTGATGAGGAGGCGACGGGAGCCCCATCCACATCGTCCGCTTCTCCCCCAACAAATCGGAGACAGAAGAGAAAGCGTGACGACGAAGTAATTGTCCTTTTGGGAAGGCTTGTGGACGAGATGACGGCACTTCGGATGATGGTTGGTTCCGCTCTGGGGATCGACGTCCAGCTAGGTGAAACCGAGGACAAGGAACAATAACTATCCACGATGTACATAGGGCGTCAAATCGTTTTGCATTAAATATTATTTGGAAACATTATTTGAATTTCGATAGTTATGCTTAGTGTTGTGTGGATCTATATACAAGTTGTTGTTGATTATGTCAGAACAGAGCGACTTATACATAAAGGAGAAGGTGGGTTTTGGGAGGGTCAGGAAGTGCCACAATCTCATAGAGATATTTGATGATACAATGACAAATTACCTATTCAAAAACAGTTCTTTCTTAAACTGCGCGAGGGAGAATTATGGTTCAACGACAACCTGATAACATAACCTTTACATTATGTTTTTGTTTGCTCATCAGTTAATCCAAACTTTCAAAAAATAACATCGATTTGTGTATCTTTGTGAATCGTGGATTTCGAACACTCCCAGAACTAAACATGTCCTTTGCACTTAACAGAAGAAGGCTGAAATGATTCTAATAGTATAACAGAGCAAGTTGAATATTGTCTTTTGAATTTATTAGATATTACTAGATATACAGAATGATATGTATTATTATACACCTGAACGAAAATACAGGTTTCACAATAATAATATTGTGGTCTCCTGCGGCACATACCTGAAATGCAATGCATATTATAGACCCACCCCCCTTCCCCCTCCCCCCCCCCACGGAATGGATGTTATGTATGTATATAATTTACATAATTTAAATACATAGAGAGGGAGAGAGAGATAGAGAGAGAGAGAGAGAGAGAGAGGGGAGACGAATAAGAACTAAGAGGAGGGGGCGAGCGTAAGCAGGCATGGGAACCGACGCCCCCCCCCCCCTAGCCGAAAAAGTTTGAAAAAAGGAAAATCCTGAAACCGCCACTGAGCATAAGAAGTAGAGAGAGAGAGAGAGGGAGCGAGAGAGAGAGCGAAGAAGTGACGGCATTCATTGAGATGAACTGACAAAGAAAAGGTACATTTTCATTTGCAAATTTTTGTACGGTTTCTTAACTACGAGAATGATAGCTTATAAGTAATTTGTATATCGGTTGTGTAGAACTGCCATGGACACGATGAGTTTTGACGCAAAGATAATCCCTCCTTTAGCTGCGAGCCTGTTCTCTTTCATCTGAGCCATCCGCCACTTGAGCTGTGTCGCCCCGATGGTGCGCTCTATCACTTGTCGAAGTCTTGTTATATCATCGTTGAACTGTTGCTGCTCATCAGTGAGGCCGTGTCCCACGAACCGATGACCAACGTTGCGGTGGAGATTCCTGTAGGCAGGGTCCCCTATCGTTATGTATCCATCCGGGAGGTTGTCCAGAAAGTCCATGAAGGTCCTGCTCCATTCAGTGGCGGTCTTATCATGGGTTGACCTGGGGAGTCCTTAAAAAAGTAAAACAAATGGAGATTAGGTGGTGAATATATAGAAGCAGTTTAAAATAATTTACGTGGTTTGAGTTATGTTTAATTTGTGTTCAAAATTATGGGATGTTGATTTCTACTTTGGCTTTGCTTAATCTCTATATTATTTTATTACAATCAATTATGGACTGACATGTTTCAGATTAGAAATACATGGTTGAATAACATTCTCCACCTAAATTTGAGTATTAACAGGAAACTTCACAAACGTATAACAAAACTTATAATTGAGTTAGGTTTAGTAGTTTACAATTTGTCATGGATGTACTGAAAGCATAACTTACCTGTAATGATGTGACGAACTTTGCCGAATTGGTCGGTTACATACTGGGTATTGAGAGAGTCGCAAGACTTCCCATGCCTGCCGCAAAAATATGCGTTTCCCGCATGGTCAGGCCGCTGGATCCGCGCGATGTATCCGTCAATGTAGAGGATAACATTCTTTACCTAAAACAATCAATTGAAAATGATATTAGAATACAACAAATCTATACAAAAAATGTATATGCTTGATAAGGAGAAGGGGTGAGAAGGAAGGGAAAAGGGGGAGAGGGAGGTAATGGTTATGATAATAGACACGCAGAAAGAGGTGATATTATTATTTAGAAAAGAACCGATCCAAATTATAAAGCCGGTATCAAAATATGGTAGGGTGCTCTTTTTCCCGCAATGTGCTGATTTATATCATAAAGGTAAATAGGCGCTAGACTTATATGGAAATATATTTTTAAAAAGTAACAATATAGACTAGTACATTCATTTGATTTATCCCAATTCACAAACACACACACACAAACGCAATCTCTTTCTCTCTCTCTCTCTCTCTCTCCCTCATTTCTCCATCTATCTTTCTCTTTTACTTGACGATATCACCAAAACTATATAATAGGCTTATAGACGTCATAATGAAGTAGAATATTTGCATAGAATAAACTCACTTCGCCATCGGGATATCGAAGTTCTGACGACAAACGTTGCATTTCGTCATGTTGTGGTAGCTGTATATGGTGCCGTGCAATGTCGAAAAGGAAATCGGCTACAAGATGGGTGTGCCGGAATGCTGCTGATGTTGACAATCCGGCACTTCTCCCAACTTGCCGGTAGTACCCACCTCCTGCTAGATAATCCAATAATGTCATTACCATTTGCTCCGATTTCACGATTCCGCGGGGCCCCGCCCCCCTCCACGCATTGAATTCGCTTCCCAGCTCTTCAATCTGCCCTTCGTTAAGGCGCAGATAGCTTTTCGTGGATTCTTCGGTGGAACACGGCTTCCTAATTTTGTTCGGCTGACGCCGAACTTGAGCATTCAACATGATTTCACAGTTCGAAAACGCAAAGCTACACAAGATGATGTTATTGCATGTGATCAGCATGAATATATGCTAGGCTACTCTAATTTAGCAACACTAACACTAACACCGAACTGGAAATCAACATTTGCTTAATCCCTAGGGGTTAGTGTTAGTGAATAGGACATTTGTACGTGAAATACTAACACCAGCCACAAAGGTCGGTTCAGCAGACGACAATTTGGCAAAATCGATAACACCAGCTACCGGAAGTTGACGATATTCAGAGGTCAAAGTCTTAACACCAGCTGATTTCCATTTCGGTGTTAAGGCTGGTGTTAGTGTTTATTAAACACTAACACCAGCCTTAAACACCCAACTTGAAATCACTCATTGTAATGTCCTAGACTATTATTAAATTATTTTGGCTTTGCCTTTAAAATAGAAGCATATTTGCAAATACCCACCTAAGACAAATATTGATTACCAAGAAGAAATTATTTGCAGCATGAGAATATTAACTAAAGTATGTAAACTAATTCATAAAATGTGTGTTGACAAACTTTTGAAGTTCCAGTTTCCCAAAGGAAAGGGAAAGGTATTCTTTCCAAATCAGTTGTTAATTTGAAATAAAATGTCCATCATTCCGTTTAATTGTTCCTTTTCGATAACTTTAAGGTATTTTCAGTTGAAAATAACTCATAGTATTCTTGGTGTCAATAAGTATTTAAAGACTTTTAGTTCACCCCATTCTGATTTATGTACTTTTTGTTCAGAAGACATTGAATCTATAAAGCAGTTATTTTGAAATGCCCCGTAACTCGTCCATTCTTAGAAGATTAAAAAAAACATATCCTACAAAATTAAATTAAGTTAACATGTAATGACTTCATTTTTGGCACCCAATGTGAAAATTATTCTGTTTTTAATTTAGTTATTTTGTATGTAAAATATTATTTATTTTCAACTAGACATTTGAAGGGATCTTTATCATTTTCATGTTTTAAAAGAAATTTAAATATCACTATGAAGTTGAACAAACAATCTATGCACAACGAAATAGGTTTACTTCTTGATAGATGGAGGTAGGTCTAACTTTTCTAAATACTAGAATATTTTTTGTCATTGTGCCTTTCTTTGTCAAATGTATGTATCCATCATTTTGTTCATTTGCTAAATATTTGTTTTGCTCTGAGAAAAATTGAATAAACATTTTATTTGAAGAACGAAACAAAACGCGGGGTAGTGATCATATTTTTTTCCCTCGTATTTGACCTCGAAAATGTGAAAATCGTGCCGACCAATATCTCGCTGGGTGGGGGGGGGGGGGGGGGGGGGGGTGTAGTGAGCATCATTTTTTTTGGAGTATATGACCCCGAAAATGTAAAAATCGAGCCTACCAATATTTCGCTCAGTGGGGAGGGGGGGGGGGGGGTAGTATGCATAATTTATTTTTTGTATTTGACCCCGAAAACTTTTTTTTTCTTTTTCTTTTATTAAAAAAACAAAAAAAGCCAGGGACCCCCCCCCCCCCCGTGGATCCGCGCCTGAGTGTTGATCCAATAGAAACAAAATAATTATTAAGTTCATTAGCTATGCCCTCATCTGAAGACACAACTGTATTTGTTCCCTCATCACAAATAACTAACTGTTCAATCTTTGTATTCTTATTTGTATAATTTCTACTAATTAACTCTTTGATAATTCCCCAGGTCTTCCTCATATTATTTCTATTTTTGCTAAAGGATTCGCTATAATACATTCTTTTAGCATTCTTTATGATAGTTACTAACATTTTTCTATATTTCTTATATTCATTTCTATACTCTTCATTATAATTTGATGACCTATATTTGTTATACAGATTATGCTTCTTCCTGATAGATTTTACAATACCTGTTGATATCCAAGGCTTTTTTTTGTGTAGATCTTTTCTTTGAACTGCTAAAAGTCAATTAGGTGCATGTTTATCACACACAATTACAAACATATCATACACATTCTCATAAGCTACATTCACATTTTCATATCTATATATATGCTGCCAATTCAGTTTTGACAGATCTTCTTGAAATAGACAGACGTTGTTCTTTCTATATGATCGAGTAACCTTCCTCACAAAAGAGCTCTTTCCTGAACCATTTCGACCTTTACAAATTACAAAAATGGGAAAATGATCCGAACCATCAGTTTCAATAACGCCTGAATGAATAGCGTAATTATGAACATTAGTATACACATGATCAATGAGAGACGAAGTCAAATTTGTCATCCTGGTTGGCGACGAAATTATCTGCTGCATTCCTGTAGATTCTATTGCGCTCAAAAAATCAGATATCTTTGGCTTACCCGTTAGTGAAAGATCAATATTGTAATCTCCTATTAAAACTACATTTGCTCTACCAATATTTATATTTTCTAATACACCAAGTAAGCCATTTAGAAACTCATCAATGTTCGTATTTGGATTCCTATAAATCACAACTATCACAAAGTTTTCAATATTATTCTTAGACAATTTTAACCACAAGCTTTCTGCATGAGCAATGTTAAATTCTAGTATTTCATAATTCAATATGGGTAGACCTTTTTCTGTTGTTATACGAGCCTTTTCAGCACCCCCCCCCCCATCCTTTCAGCATAAGTCCGTGCGTGTAAAGTTAATACGGATAGACCTTTTTCTTTTGATACCAACCGGAGATTTTGGGAACACGCAGGTGGTTGGGCCTTCGCTATTTCGGAGATCAGCGATCCCATGGGTCGCAAGCACAAGAGTGAAGCTAAAAAGTAACATCAAGGCAATGGACTGATAGCAGTCGATCGCGATGAGTGCATTTTATAAACATAGAGCAAAGTAATAGACAGAAGTCACATCCTGAATGAAGCTCACAATTGTAAAATGGAAACAGGATATTCTTCATTCTATTAAGAGTAAGTACTTGAAAGAAGATACAATTCCAAACCATTCAAGGAATTATTGTTGGCATGACACTTAAGAGTTTTGATTGTGAAGGTCATCAGGCTTACTTAATAAGATATACATTACAAGACAAAGCTGGAAATATAGAAAAGGGAATAAATTACAAGTACACTGTATACAAATTGACACTTCTGAATAAGATCCCTATTCGAGAATCAAAAGTAGATAGACGGGTTTCAAGTGCGACGTATATCAAACAAAGTTTAAATCATCTCTATCGCATAGTCACATTGCATCGTTTAGTGTGAGTGGAGAACAATCACCAGGATGGCGTCTGGTAAGACATGAACTTTGTATTTGATCTATTTGATTTGAAGTTATAATGTTTTATTATGCATGTTGTCGACAGGATGTTCGGACAGGTATGCCAAGGAGGATAGCTGGTAACTTCTTAGGTATGCGTAGATTCGTGGTTCAGCTTTACCCCATTATCGATGACTGTGAAAACTGAAGGGAGTTATCGATAGTTCTATACCGACCTCGTGGAGTTTAGCCACTGAATTAGACATACCGACCGTGTGAAGGTTTATATCGAACTTGTAGAAGTTTAGAGTTTAGTTTATTTGATGATAATACTCAATAGACTGCAGTCTGGTACTATTTTTATGTAGCGTCACACGGCAATTACATTGCCGATAAATGATCATAAATACCGGATTAAATAATTTACGAAAACTGAATTTGAACCCGAGTTTGTCCTTGCTCTCTGTCTCTCTCTATCTCTGTCTCTTTTGTCATTGCCTTCTTTTCCCCTTGCTTACCTCCTTCTTACCATTAAGTATGTAATGACTTGTTTGCCTCGATCATAGAGGAAATAGTCACTAATATCGCTGAAATGATCCTTCTTCTTCCCATTTACCTCCATCTTCTTCTTCTTCTTCTTAGTAGTAGTAGTAGTAGTAGTAGTAGTAAAAGCAGCAGCAGTAGTAGTAGTAGTAGTAGTAGTAGTAGTAGTAGTAGTAGTAGTAGTGATAACAGTCATTATTCTTATCGGTGTTATCATAATCATTTTCATTTTTATTGTTATTATTATTTGTGTTATTATTCATATAAGTATTATTATTAGTGCTCTTATCCACATTATCATAATTATATTTATCAACATGTCATGTGCCCACGGAGGCCGATTCATGCATATCGTTCTAATACGATTTCAGTTCTCGTTTATCATTGTGGCCTTCAGAATCATTATAATCATGGTTAAAGTGATCAGTATTGTATATTCAAATGTATTTGGATAAAAACACCTTCTATTTGATTCTAGGTTAGTGTTTTCATTGTTCCACAAATTTAAAACTCTACAAAAGCAGTTCGTGCTTTTGCATGTAAAACAGAATATGTAAATCGACCCTGTGCTTCCAATCTGCCTCACACCGCTTGTATTTTCTCGCTTGTATTTAACGTCATTTTCTAAACAATATTCTTGAACAATTTATCATGTCCATTACAGAATACAAGCAACTCATCAAGGAAGGTTGTGACGTAGAGGGCGGTGGTCATGGAACCCCTCCTAGTTACGATGAGAGTAATGCGATTCAAAGCTCAGCTCCACCTCCGAACTCTTCTGAGTATCCTATGCAACAGCCTTCTAAATCTCAACAGGCTTCACAGTCCCCTTAGCAGCAACCAGGCACTGCTGCTCCCCAACTGCAGGAGTTTCAGGTAAAACTACTAGATGGTAGAAGAGAAAGAAAGAGAAAGAGAGAAAGAGAGAGAGAGAGAGAGAGAGAGATTGATAGACTAAAGGGAGGCTAGGAGATATAAGAGATAAAGGGAAAGAGAGGGGAAGAGAAAAATAAAGATAGTTAGATTGAGGGGAGGCTGGCAGAGATAAGAGAGAAAGGGAAAAGGAAGAGTAGAAGGAAAACAGAGAGAGGGGAGAGATAGAGAGAAGGGAGACTATGAGAGATGAGAAAAAAGGGAAAGAGAGGGGAAGAGAAAAATAAAGATAGTTAGATTGAGGGGAGGCTGGCAGAGATAAGAGAGAAAGGGAAAGAGAAGAGTAGAAGGAAAACAGAGAGAGAGGGGAGAGATAGAGAGAAGGGACACTTGGAAAGATGACAAGAAAGGGAAAGAGAGGGGAAGAGTAAAGAGAGAGAGATATAGATCGACTAAGGGGAGACTGGAAGAGATGAGAAAGAAAGGGAAAGACAAAAAAGTTACAAACAATGGGCTATAATAAATCCCCCCAACACAAAAATACGTTGCTAGGAAAAGGTCTTGGGACAATACTACACGACATGGTGTTGCATATACAATCATGATAATAGCCTTAGCAGGGAAATATGAATAACTATTATATACAATCATGATAATAGCCTCAGCAGGGAAATATGAATAACTATTATATATAATCATGATAATAGCCTCAGCAGGGAAATATGAATAACTATTATATACAATCATGATAATAGCCTCAGCAGGGAAATATGAATAACTATTATATACAATCATGATAATAGCCTCAGCAGGGAAATATGAATAACTATTATATACAATCATGATAATAGCCTCAGCAGGGAAATATGAATAACTATTATATACAATCATGATAATAGCCTCAGCAGGGAAATATGAATAACTATTATATACAATCATGATAATAGCCTCAGCAGGGAAATATGAATAACTATTATATACAATCATGATAATAGCCTCAGCAGGGAAATATGAATAACTATTATATACAATCATGATAATAGCCTCAGCAGGGAAATATGAATAACTATTATATACAATCATGATAATAGCCTCAGCAGGGAAATATGAATAACTATTATATACAATCATGATAATAGCCTCAGCAGGGAAATATGAATAACTATTATATACAATCATGATAATAGCCTCAGCAGGGAAATATGAATAACTATTATATATAATCATGATAATAGCCTCAGCAGGGAAATATGAATAACTATTATATACAATCATGATAATAGCCTCAGCAGGGAAATATGAATAACTATTATATACAATCATGATAATAGCCTCAGCAAGGAAATATGAATAACTATTATATATAATCATGATAATAGCCTCAGCAGGGAAATATGAATATCTATTATATACAATCATGATAATAGCCTCAGCAGGGAAATATGAATATCTATTATATACATGTAGCATAACGTAGGAATTTAATCCGCCATTGTCATTGTGAGTTTGTATTTTTTAGATTGAAGAATAGTTTTATTTAGTGCTACTGGCTATCGCTCCTTGATCCAATCGAAACTACTTTTAAGTTGTATATTCTTTCGATAGATGAGTGTTTGAAGAGATTGAAGAGATTGGGAGAGGGACAGGAGAGCGTGAGAAAGGAATGAGTCCTCGTATTATTTCAATGAATGGCTGGGATTATTAGTTAATTATTGCTTCATTCGTGCCAGCTAGATGAAGGCAAGAGACCTTCTTTTATTCTCCCAACATTTACGCCTGGTTTTTATGATCTATACCTTAACGATATTATGTTGCTCTTTATTGCTCCGCTGCATGCATTTAGAATAACTTGGAGAATATCATTAGAGAAAATAAATTAAACCCTCAAACTCTGTAATTGAGGGAAAGGGGGGAGGAGAGGGGAGAGAGAGAGAGAGTGAGAGAGAGAGAGAGAGAGAGAGAGAGAGAGAGAAAAGGTGCATTTAAGAGCATTTGACGATGATTATAAAAACAAAAATTAACCTCTACCCACTATGATAATAATTGTTTTCATTTTAAAATCATTATAACTTTTGATAAATAAATATGTATGCCAGGATATGGAATCTTTGTTAAATACTTGTGATGGTGCTACGGCTGATATACCTCCGACAATTTTTTGTTCTTTATTAACACGGTTATCATTGTGCAATAAGCGTGCATAAAACTTGGTAGATGTACCGGTATGACACATATTTATCACGTAAGCCGAGAAATACCTATTACGTAAAATTGCCTATCTAGTCACCCAAGGCTCGGTAGAACAGCATTATAATTCTAGGCTAATGATTTACCTTATAATTGTTAATTCAAACAGGTACCGATCCAACAGAACATAGTTCATGCGAACATGGAGACGATGCCGAGAGACTACTTTGGTCTAGCTCTTTTTGTCACATTCTGCTGCTGTTTGCCATTTGGGATTGTAGCTCTCATCAAATCAATTGAGGTATATATGATTGACTATCTAACCAGAATAAACAAACCCTGTGACCTATGACAATTCCCCTATCAGACAGTACCCCCAGAAAACAACATTTTTATATATGAAGTCCATATAAAACTATGAAGATGTAATGTTATCATATATATTCGTTGTCGGAGTTGGGAGGGGGGATTTTAAGTAGCTAGATTTTGATTTTATAAAGTATACCAATATTCTTATAAATGCATGTAATTGTGTGCCGTTTGTGTTCATTCAAGTCAACATTTTCATATATATATTTAAATATATTGTCCTTATATAACGAAAATGTGAAGCGCAGTTGTATGTTTAAAGTGTATGAAGCTCGTTTCATTAATATCAAGGGATAGTTTATTATGTTTAATCCAGTATGCTACTTTAGGTTATTATATATACATTAAGTGTATGCACAAGGGCATCTAAATTCGCACGTAGTATACACGATAAATGGAATGATGCATTATTTATATCATTAATATAGAATGAGAAAATAAGGGGACCTAATAATGATCCTTGTGAGACTCCACATTTAATTGTTAGATATTCCGATAAAAACTTGCACCGCATACTGATGCCGGCATGATGAATAATCTCAAAACCACGTGAGAGCAACTCCTTGAATTCCATAAACTTGAAGCTTTTAAATCAAAATATAGCGTATCAAAAGCTTTTGATAAATCCATCACAATTCCCATTGCATGTTGGTTTTTTTTTGTGTTGCGCAAACCTGCTAAAAATAGCAAGCTCACACGTGGTGGTATATAATATATTACAGAACTTCCTGGTAAAATCCCCAGTTTACCAAAGTGTAAAATGTCAAGTAGTGATGTCAGGTAAGTTGTGCGACCGCGAATATGTTCACTAGGATCGACTAAGTATGCTATCAGGAGTATATATTAACAAGGATAATTTTCAAGGGACAGTTCTCCGATGATTCCTTTGGTTTGTAATTGCCTATGGGAAAAATACATCACATAGTATCGATACAAACTGTTTGTTGTTGTTTGTTGCTCTTGTTGGTATTGGCTTGATGGTGGTGTTTGTTGTGGGTTTTTTTTTTATAATAAAACATGAACAAAATCGGGGTAGTCATTCAATCTCTTTGTTATAATGGGTACTGATCTTCACCGATCTTCTACTATTGTTCGTTTACATGACATGAGTGTGGTATTTTCTTGCTTTATCTGAAGGTACAACACCGTTCAGCAGAGGGGGACTACCGTGGCGCCGCTAAAGCATCTATTGAAGCGGAACGTTGGTGCAAAATCGGATTTTCGTTTGGTTGTATTTTAGTGGTTGTTTCTGTACTTGTTGGCGTTTTGTCTTCCACATTAGGGTCATCATCTGGATCCTATTAGAAAAATGGAGATGAAAAGAAGGAGGAGAAGGGACCATGATAAGATAGGAAGAAGGGCAGCGTAGTTTAGAACCCAATTGTTGGATCTCAGTCAGTTGATTTCACGACCACAACCCTGACTTATATAGAGTTAGAAACTCCGCCAATGGACCCCTTTTTATCTTCAGGTATTTTGCAATCGGGAGAAAGAAAGAGAAAGAACGAATGGGCCAGACAGTATCCTCTTTAAATGTTTACTGATGCGTGTTACAATACGATACATAACATAGAATCATTTTTTAATCGGAAGAAAATACTTTAATATAAATAAGATGACAGCACTATATCTTTTATCATTTTCGGCAACGGGATGGCAATTTCTAATTCTAACATCATTATTCTGAATTTGTAAATGAATACAATATTCATTGTAATGTCCTAGACTATTTTTCGATTATATCGGCTATACCTTTAAAATGGAAGCATATTTACAAATACCTACCGAAGGAAAATATCAATTACCACGAAGATATTATTTGCAGCATTAATTTTTTTTTAATCTAAAGTCAGTAAACTAATTCATGAATTGAATGTTGACAAACTCTTGAAGTTCCAGTTTCCCAAGAAAGGGAAAGGTATTCTATCCAAGTCAGTTGTTAATTGGAAGTTCAAAATAACTCAAAATATTCTTGGTGTCAATAAGTATTTAAAGACTATTAGTATACCCCATTCTGATTTATGTACTTTTTGTTCAGAAGACATTGAATCTATAAAACACTTATTTTGAAATGTCTCGTAACTCGTTCATTCTTAGAAGATTTAAAAAATATATCCTGCAAAATTAAATTAAGTTAACATGCAATGACTTCATTTTTGGTATCCCATGTGAAAATTATTCCGTTTTTAATTTTGTAATTTAGTATGTAAAATATTATTTATTTTCAACTAGACATTTGAAGGGATCTTTATCATTTCCATGTTTTCAAGAGAAATTGAAATATCACTATGAAGTTGAACAAACAATCTATGCACAACGAAATAGGTTTAATTCTTGATAGATGGAGGTAGGTCTAATTTATCTAAATACTAGAATATTGTTTGTCATTGTACCTTTCTTTGTAAAATGTATGTATCCATCTTTTTGTTAATTTGCTTATATTGTTTCATGCTCTGAGAAAAATTGAATACATTCTTTATTTGAAGAACACAACGAAACGCGGACCAATGTCTTCTATCACGATACAAGAAACACGATATTGGCTGATGCAACTTGACTTCTGTATGTACACTCGTTTGATCGCTTTCTTTAAAGATACTATGTATATGCGGTCCTTATATTAGATCATGAATATGCATGTCAGTGAACGTCCAATGAGGAGAATGTTCATTACCTTGGGTAAAACCCGAGAATAACCTCTATGAGTGTGAACAGACAAGCGGTCCAGGAAGCGATCTTCTGGACCGGAGACCACCTGACGATGTGGTCTTCTGGACCTGCTCGCTTCCTAGATTGCCCCAGACCGATCTAGCGTGCAAGTGGCAACATAAACCGTGCCAGGAATCGATCTTCTGGACCAGTTCACTTCCTAGATCGCCTCCAGACTGATCTAGCGTGCAAGTGGGAACATAAACCGTGCCAGGAAGCGATCTTCAACCGGAAGTGAGTGTGTTTTGGCGGGAAAGTAATGCAAGAGAGAAAGAAAGAGATTACAGTACAAGAATAACATAAAAGAATAATATAAGGAAACATAGAGAGAAAATGATAGAATGATAAAAACACAGCATAACATAAGAGAAGATGATAACAGGAAGAAATGAAGAATAACATAAGGAAAGACAGAAAGAAAAAGTGATATAATGATACAAATCAATGAATAACATAAGAGAAGGTAATAGAAGGAAAAACAAAAAAATAACATGAGGAAAGACAGAAAGAGAGAGTGATAGAATGATAAAAACAAAGAATAACATAAGAGAAGGTGATAGAAGGAAAAACAGAAAAATAACGTAAGGAAAGACAGAAAGAGAGATTGATAGAATGATAAAAACAAAGAATAACATAAGAGAAGGTGATAGAAGGAAAAACAGAAAAATAACGTAAGGAAAGACAGAAAGAGAGAGTGATAGAATGATAAAAACAAAGAATAACATAAGAAAAGGTGATAGAAATAAGGGAAGGTAGGAAGAGAAAATAGGAGCGAATTATGTGGCAATCAATTTGATCAATATTCTGTATAATGTTATTGATATTTATACTACGTTAACTCCTATCAAGGATATAATAATGTGGTGACAATCATAACCAATTTTATGAACTCGTCATCATAATTTATTTTGTATTAATTATACTTATTGGCTGTGTGAATTCATTTAAATGGTTATATACCTATACAAAGAAAAGCATAGCTCTGAAAGGACACTAGTTCATGCCAAAGCGTGTCGATATCTTACATATAATAGGAAAGAAATTAAGCATAACACATCACATAATTAATGTCGTTCTAAAATTGCATGCTGCCCTCTTGTGGTTCAGAACTATTAATATCTGTTGTCCTCTCCCTGCACCAGACCAAGAGCTCAATAAAAAAATTCTCAATGAACTTGTGAATATCTGTTTGGAGGGTTTTCTTAATGGCAAAAAACCAACATCTATTATATTGGCTGATCGAAATATAACTTCGGTGAAGCTAAAGGGGTAATGTGCCCTCTCAATCCATTTGTGTGGAGGTAAGAAGGCAGAGAAAGAGAAAAAAGAGAGAAAGGGAGAGATAAGGAGAGTGAGAGAGAGAGAGAGAAGAAAAAAGGAGAGGGGGAGAGAGAAAAAGAGAGAGAAAGAGAATGAGAGAGAAGGGGAGAAACAGGGAAAGAGGGAGTGAGAGAGAAAGGGAAAGAGAATGAGAAAAAGAGAGAAAGAAAGCGAGTGACAGAGAGAGTGACAGAGAGACAGAGAGAGAGAGAATGATATTTTCCAAATAATTGCCCCTTCTCCTTTTTTTTATGAATGTCCCTTTTTACCTCTGATAATTGTTCCTATCCAAATCTTATAAGTACCTCTTTTACACTTTTGATGAGTACCCCTTTAAAATGTGATAATTTTCTCCTTAGAGTTCCTTTTCATAAGTTCCCCTTTTCCCTATATTTCCCAATGTCCATTACAAATTATGCCCTTTTTCGGTCATCTTAAGAGACAGATCCAGTTTCAAAGAATCGAAACAGTTTGTGTAATACCAGGAACCCTTTGCTACCACCGCAATGGAAGTCAGGTGAGCTGGAGGAAGAGCGAGGGGGGGGGGGCACCGTACACACATATCACTTTCATAAATACTCGTTTACAAAGCTATTAAATCTAAATTCCTAAAAATGAAAAAAAATAAAAGGTTTGTCCTTTTTACACCGAACAGTTTGCCGCTTTCATAAATACTCGTTTACAAAGCTATTAAATCTAAATTCCTAAAAATGAAAAAATAAAAGGTGTGTCCTTTTTACACCGAACAGTTTGCCGCTTTAAACTACCACGACATTTTTATATTCAAATGCTAAAAGGTGACATCCAACCTATCATCCTTTAAGCCCAAAGCTCCTTTCATTTTCCTAGAATGCCAATCGAGGATATTTTAAACTCAAAAGAACTGTATAACTACCCTATATGCTAGGACAAGGTGTTATTATCACTCCTCATCTCCCGAGTAACAATACATTTCTCATAGCCTTCTGATGCTTATGGGCCCCTATTTTATAGCGACTGAGTGTAACTTTGCTCTAATTTCTTGCAAGAAATGATGGCTCGCTACGTTCCCTCGCATTATTGTTTATTTCATTAATGAAGTTCTTACTCTATGGTTCAAATGCTTAAAAACCCATCAGCGTCTGGGTTATTTCAACTAATAATGAGAACAAGTCCGTCGCAATGTGACGTATAAATCTGTTAAGAAATTTGCTCGCTAGCTTATGAATATTGAGACCATCACACACACATCAGAGTATGCTGCTAAAGCAGATTCTTGGTCGACGTGAACAGCACAAATTAATGTTATGGTCATCCTCGATGAGGAATCCATTATACAATGTATAAAGATTGCAATCTCTCGCTTTGAGGCTACCCTTTGTAAGTGCTTCCCTTTTTTTTCTCGAGAAAGTGTTTTTATTTTTGCTGATACACCCCTGCTTTGAAAAAATCAACCTTTGTACATGTTTTAAGCAATTCCAGTATTAATACAAAATGCACAATTTCACACTCTGTGCACACACAAAAACATGGACAAGAAACGGTTATTATTGTGTGAAAGCCATTGTCATTCTACACGCTATACCCATTCAAGTGCGACGTATATCAAACACAGTTCAAATCACCTCTCTCGCATAGTCACATTGCAACGTTTAGTGTGAGTGGAGAACAATCATCAGGATGGCACTTGGTAAGACATGGACTTTGTATTTTATCTATTTGATTTGAAGTTATAATGTTTTATTATGCATGTTGTTGACTTTGGATGTTCGAACATGAAGTTACGTAGATTCGTGGTTCAGCTTAGGCGCCTTGGATTAATTCGAGTGGCAGTAAACACGCGGCTTTATGCAACGCGGCCTAGTTTGCGTGAAAGCCACAATCGTCCGCACCCCTCTATTCAAAGGCCGGATGCGAAAATCCCGTGTAAAGGTGCGTCCGCTTCAACGACTTAAGAACATAGCGTGACCTACTCATAGTGTTTTCAACCGATACCAGTTGACCGCCCTCTATAGTCTGCCATGTAACTCTCAAACTATGCAGGGGCCGCGGAAGCGGGTGGCTGGGTCTTTTTTTTTAGTAGACACGTTTCATGTTCAGACCTCCCCCCCCCCCACCCTACTCTCAAAAACGCTCAGCGGCCCCTGCTTTTTAGGGTCAGAATTCAGATTCCCTTCCTGAAAGGGATAACTTATTAATACAAATTATTTATCACACATTTATACAAGTCATACATTAATGCTTTTTCTTCCTTTGATATGTTTCGCTTTGTTGTAGCTTCATTTGTCTCGTTTTCGTTTCCAAACTTCATTAATCTGTGTTGGGTTATCTTAAACAATATTTGACTTCTGGAACATTTATAAACTTATGGGCAATACGCTTGACTAATCATGAAAAGATTGTTTAATATCTATAAATGAATGGCGCAAAATATGAGCTTTTTAAATGAAAGCGCCGTAAAAAAATAAGTAACAACAACAGCAGCAGACTTCATTTTTTCTTTTATCCTCAAGCGAGGTTTTTTTCAATACATATTTACATTAATTACTCAATGATTGAGTGAAACGAGTGAAACATTACATACAAAATTAAAGTATACACAACAATTCTACCAGCTTATTATTATTTTCTTTGATTGCACAATCATGCCTACAAAAAATCTTACCAACGACTCAGTCTAGACAATTGTTTTAACGTAACATTTTATCAACGAAGAAAGATGGATATTATATTTAGAGTTCAGAAATAAACAATATGAAATGAAACAATAGGAGTGATCGAGAGGAAGGAAAAAATCAAAGGTTTGTCCCCAGGTATATGAAATGAAAAGAATCTAACACAGTTACACAGGTAATAAACAAATTTAAAATAAGTGGTGAAGTGTGACGTCATCATTAATCTATGTTTTGAATTTCTCAATTTTTCTTAATTTTCCGAAAGAGCATCAAAAATAATGTCCTAATATTTATAACAGTATTGGCTGAGATATGACCATCTGAATAAATATATTTCCTATGGGAACTCAGTGTTATTTGCTCTGGCTCCTAATGATTTTATCTCGGACATTCAACGTTGCCTTTGCCCAACTCCGCGCATTAAACAGTACTTTATTGATTAGACACCCTCCCCAGTCCCCCCCACCCCCTTCCCCTCTCCCCTCTCTATCAAACTCGCCTTTCATGCTATGGTAATACGTTGCGTTAACATTTTATGCGCCATTATGTTAGTGATTGTGATAGATTTTGAGCGAAAGAATGGTAATTAGATGGGAAAAAAAGTATTAAATAGGGAAACAAGACACACAAAATCATATTGCCAGTTGAGGTTGACATGAAAGCAAGCGAAGGAAGATGGCTTTCATATTTAGAGTTCAGAAATAAACAATATGAGTGAGAGGGGTTGGAGAGACAAAAAGTTGGACGAAGTCTGTACTGTATTCATCATTATCATATTTGTCTCTCTAATCCCCCCCCCCTCCCCTGGGCTCTTTCTTTTTTGTCTTTCTGTTCTGTTTGTTTATGTATTTTCGCCTAAGTATAATGTCCGACGTATATTAACACCTTCAATATAGCATAATAAACATTTGTTGTCATGTCAGTTTGATGCAACAGAGATTTATATTTAAAAGTTTACTTCTGATAATTATTATTGTACTGTTATATTCTTCTCTCCGTTCATTTTAGCTTCTTCTGAATGTTTACGTTATATTTCTTAATCTCTTGATGAAATATTAACACCAGAAGCTAGTATTTAGTGGATGCAAACAAAACATTGCAACTGATGGGTTCGAAAATCAATAACATGAATAGACTTCCTGCTTTTTCACTGCAGATCATAACAAAGCGAATGAAAATGAGCAGACCGTAGTTCAGATAATCCGGCTATTGTTTTCTTTCATTGGAATAATCCCCCAGCTCCATCTTCACACACAAACAGGCCGGTGAATGGGTTTTTGTTGTTGTTGTTTAGCAAGTCAGTTTATGACCATTATTGCCGAATACTATGAACAATTTGTTTTGAATTCAAATTCAAGTATTTATACTTACATTATATGCTTGTATAAATAAACATGAATAATCTACACAAATATATATATAAAATGATTTTCTTTGGTCACGCTTTGCTTGAACTAGATTATGATTGTACTATGTCCATCGTACAGACATAATGAATTGAATTTGTACTTTCTTTATATTATATTGTTTTCTATAATACAAGCTTGAATAGAAACACATAATAAATACTTGAATTTCTATAATATTATTCATTACTTGACTGAATGGCAAAGTGATCGCGATCAATATCAAGTCATACATATCATGTGCATTATATAGTTCATAACGCTTTCTTTCATACAAGTACTCCAACAAAGCTCCAAAAGCTTATTGACAGATGTTATATACATCGGACATTATACCAAAGCACAAAAGGGTTATCTGTAGAAGAAGGTGGACAACATTATAAGAGAAAGAATAACGATTTCTCTTTTATTTATACAAACATTAACAGCATAAATACCCTTACAAAAACAGAATAAATCTTGAAGAGAGAGAGACAAGAAAAATGTTAAAAGGACCCAACAAATAAAAATAAATAAATAAGAAGATTCTAGAGCGGAAGATGATGGGGAAAACGTAATAGTTTGGTAGTATTGGCAAATTTTGACAATAATAGTTTGTAAGTAAATTAACAAAGTAAATACAAACAAAAACGACACAAAATATTTGAAAGATTTTAGAACTACCGGTATATAGAATGATTATACGAAAAGAGTTGTATCTGAGGCCTATTTACATCTATGTTACGTAAGAGAAACAATGAACTTGGGCAAAGGTAGAGTTCGTTGTCATGGTTGTAAACTCGAACAAAGGAAGGGCGGATTATAAGGTACTAGGGTGCTTGCCGTCATGAGATTTCTTCAGGGCGAGCGCGGATTACGCTGCTCCCAACGAATTACCAGCAGTATCAGAATTTCATATGAAAGAAAAATGGACATGCTTATGAAAAAAAACACGATTATAATGAATAATATGAAAGTATAACAAACAGGAGAAATTGGTAATGTTAGTTTATATGTTGCACGATTGGAGAAATAAAGTATCTTGAATCTTGTGCAAGAGTATTGATTTATCCTAATAAGATTTTTTTTGTGATGTGAGCAAAATTAACGCTAATTTCTAAACGAATGTCAATGATTTGTTACCTTCCTTCCATTACCCCCACCTAACAACAAACAAAGAAAAGCCGGAGACACATTCGTATACTTGGGGGAGGGAGGAAGACAAAAAATGTATAATGAGTGCAGTTTTCACATTTTAATGAGATTTATTGAATGGAAGAGTAAAATCAACCCAAATTTTTAAACGATCATAAACGAATTTTTATAATTCATTGCTTTTCTTTTCATTATTCATCACCCTCCCCATCTAAATAATGATAATAATAATATGATGATGATGATTATAATGATAATAATAAGCCGGAGAAACACTAGCGTACGGGGGGGGGGGGGGGGCACGGTGCAGAATGCGGATATAGAGGCAGACTGCACCCATAATGGGTGGCCAGTGAAGAAACAAAAGAGAGAGTGGGGAGAAAAGAGAGAGAAAGAGAAGAGAGAGAGGAAAAGAGATGAACAGGAGCAAGAGAAAATGTTTTCTTTGGAGAGGGCTTTATACCAAGTTCAAAGAAAAAAAATAATATTTAAAACCTTCCGTAAAATGTGTTTTGCCTCTATGAGTTAAATGACAATGAAATAGCATAGTCTCCAAACAAGAATTCATGAATCAACACGTTGGCTTTATGGCCAGCACGTAATTGTTTTTAACGGCGAGATAGAAAAAAAACCACTAGTCTTTATTTCCATTAATTGCTGGAAAATTAAATTTGAATGGGGCGCCCATAACCCGTGTGTCTAGATTGACACCTCCAAGTTACCTCTCCGAAAAAAATCTCCTTTTTAAAAATTAATTCGGTTATATATACACAGATAAAACGTAATTGTTTAAAATGCTAACAGTTCATTACAATACAACAGCTTGTTGAATTTTTTAAACAGGCCTTATTACTTGTAAACAACCCTTTTAAACAGTGTTTTTATTGTGCATAATGATCCATTCCAAACATACAGGCCCGAATTCACAAAGGAGGTTTGAGCTCAGACCAAGGTTTTCGTACGTCATATGACGCGTTTTACGCATTTTTTACAAACCTGGTTTGTAAAGAACAAAAGGAGGTTTGGCGAAACAAAAGGAGGTTTGAGCTCAAACCTTGCTTTGTGAATTCGGGCCATAGAGTACAGTGTTAATTAGACACGAACTCAAGCTAAGCTAAATAACTTAGTTTAGCCGCAGAGGGAGCTAAACAAGTATGACGAATCTTTCAATGGGTTGAAAATTTTCTGGCTTGAAAAGGACGTCACGGTGTTCGGACACACACACTGCGTCTTCTCGTGGGCAAATCGTGCATCCGGGATTAACTCAATACGCTTTCATGCATGCGCTCTCAGGTTAAAAACACGCAGCTTCTCGCACATGAGAATTAATCCAAGGCGCCTTAGATCATGTTGTTCAAAGGGTATTATGTTCGATGTGCTTGCTCGATCGTAGTAGGTATATTTCTGTAGTGTCAGGCCAAGAACCTATCCGGAAGTCACCAGCATTCTACCCTAATGACTCCTATCTACACCATCGAAGGCATTCAAAGGATTGCCAACCTATACCTGTCCCCTAGTCCCGAGTATCCTGACTGTATTAATAAGACGTTTGAGTCCATATTTTGGGGACAAGCGCCCATGCAATAACGCCAACAACACAAACAACACCAATCATGATAATTAAAGGCCTGATTTTAAAAAGATACAACAAGATACAACTACAACTACTACTACTACTACTACTACTACTACTACTACTTCTACTACTACTACTACTACTACTACTACTACTACTACAGAGAGGTTAAATTATATTACATTGTTATGTTATTTATGTTATTTGTACTTACCGTCTATGATATGTTAATGTATTGTTACATGGCAGTGGTACAGCACATTGACTTCACAGTGAGCTATTGTGTTTCATCCAGTTGATCGAGCACACATGGACATGAATGGACACATGATGACCAGTATAGTGAGGTTTACTATTGTTATTTTGCTCTGGTTCTCCATCACAACAATGCCTGATCTATCCTACTCTAGAGAGGAGCTTTTGTCAATATTGGAGCTTCTTGTAAGCATAATCCAGTAACATTAGATGTATACCACACACTGCAGCAATATGGTATATTTAGTGTACAGCAGAGTAGACGTGGACGTCGATCCTTTCACAAGGACCAGCATCCTATTCCAGTCCTTACACGACCAAGGACACATCTGAAATTACTCCAGAGGGATCATGAGAGGAAACAAGATAAGAGAGATCTTGTAACTATTAGCAGCCATTCATTAACAAACATATATTTAACTGAGTCACGTAATCAGCAACCACAGCAAAATCTCCCTTCCATCATGTTGCTTAATGCAAGGTCACTTTCTAACAAAGTCGATGACCTTCTAGCAACGGTGGATACACTGTGTAAGGATGTTCATCTGATTGCAGTGACGGAGACATGGTTTTCAGAAGAAAAACCTGCTTCTGCATGTACTCTTCAAGGATATGAACAGTTCCATCATGATCGAGAAAACCGCACTGGTGGAGGCGTGGCACTTTATGTACGAGAGGACATGAATGCTACTCGAGTCTTTGATGACCTTATCCCTCGACACCTTGAAGTTTTGTGGGTCAGGTTGAGATCATCTGTGAACCTACAACTGGACAATGATATTTTTGCTTGCGTTGTCTACTACCAGCCAAGAGCTCCTTACCAAGAGGAACTCTGTACCCACATCATCAACATGGTTGATACGATTCGCATGACATATGGCAGTGCCTCGTTCCTAATAATGGGAGACTTCAATGACCTGAAGTCTCAACCTATTGAACTACACACGTTACTTCGCCAGATTGTCACTCAACCAACCAGAGGAACTGCAGTCCTGGATAAGATCTTTACCGACATGGGAGGTGACTATCACGACTCTGTGATTACTGCACCAATAGGGAAAAGCGACCACATGGTTATTTCTCTAAAACCAAAGAGTGGTCAGATCCCTCGACAGAGATCAGAGTACTTCAGTCGACCTTTTCGAGACTCCTCTTTGCGATCTTTTGGGCAGTGGATAACGCAGGCGGACTGGTCTGAGCTAGACGAATTTACTGGTACCGACATGAAAGCTGCCCGGTTCCAACAAATTCTTACCGCTCAGTATAGATCACACTTTGAACAAATCTCCATCGTCCGTAGGCCAAAGGATAAAGAATGGATGAACAACTATATCAGACGACTGATTAGAACTCGTGATGCACACTTTCGCCGAGGGGATGTTCGTGCCTACAATCAAGCTCGTAATCTTGTGCAACGAGAGATTTTCCGCTCCAAGAAGGATTTCTATGCCCGGAAGATTCAACAGTTGAAACAGAGCGAACCTGGTAAATGGCACCAGCAGATAAGGAATCTAACTGGAATGCGCAAAGCACCACCTCTGCTGAAGGAAACAGGTAAACTTCCAGCAGAGATCGCTCATGAATTGAACTGTCACTTTGCTAGGATCTGTAATGAACTTCCTTCTCTCAACTTGGCTGCCCTATCGGCTTACCTTCCTGGGCCTCGCCCCCCAACCATAGATAGGGAGGAAGTCTACAAACGGCTCAGAAGGTTGAATGCATCAAAGGCTGGACACCCAACTGATGTCCCCATCCGACTCTTAAAGGAGTTTGCGTATGAACTGTCATTACCCTTGACCATCATCTTCAATAAATGTCTTAACAATGGACACTTTCCAAGCTCTTGGAAAACTGCATCAGTGTGTCCTGTTCCGAAGACATCACCAGTCACCGAATACAATCAGATTAGACCAATTTCAATCACACCGATCATAGCACGTGTTTTTGAAGGCTTCCTGGCAGAATGGGTGATGGCTGATATCAAACACCAAATCGATCCAAAGCAATTTGGTAATATGAAAGGCAGCTCTGTGTCGCATTACCTAGTCAGCCTGCTTGATGATCTACCTGGATAAGCCAAGTCATCATGCAACGATTTGTACAATCGACTTCATGAAGGCCTTTGACCTCATCGACCATACGAAGGCTCTACAGAAGCTGATTCAACTGGATGTCAACCCGGCCATCATCACAGTGATAGCTAGTTTTCTCACGCAACGTACGCAGACAACTCGATATTGCGGTACATCATCATCTGAGCAAGAGCTATCATGTGGGGTTCCACAGGCAACCAAACTCGGTCCGGTAATCTTCCTAATTATGATCAACGATGCCGCCGAGACTACCTGGAAGAGATGGAAGTATGTTGATGACGTAACTATTGCTGAAGTTATCCATAAAGCAGAGCCAAGTCATCTACAGTCTCATGTGGATCCTCTATCTGCATGGAGTGAGTTGAATTCAATGAAACCAAAACCTGACAAATGTAAGGTGATGCATGTAAGTTTCCTGCGTAATGGTCCACCTTCACCGGTGATTACTATTGGAAATCAAGTTTTGGAGTCTGTAACGTCGCTTCGCCTGCTTGGTGTTATCATTCAGACAAACCTAAAGTGGGATCTACAAGTGGAACAGGTCATCAAACGTGCATCCAGACGTTTATATATCCTGTGCAAATTGAAGAGGAATGGAGTTCCAACCAGTGATCTTGTGCTCATATACACAATGTATATCCGACCATTGATGGAATATTGTGCACCAGTGTGGAGCAGTAGCCTGACAACACAGCAGTCAGATAGCATAGAGCGGATACAACTTAGATCACTCAGGATGATATCTTACCCTGATCAACAGCACTATGAGGAACTCTTGAGCAGCTTCGGCATTCCCTCCCTTGCCAGGCGAAGAAGTGACTTACTTACCAACTTTGCGAAATCAATCCTTGTCTCCTCGCGACACCGTGATTTGCTTCCGGCAGAACGACAGCATCTCTCGCGAGGTGGACTTAGGAATTCTAACCACCTACACATTCCTTATGCAAGAACTGAACGATATAGAAAATCAAGTGTCCCCACACTTGTCAAACTGGTCAATGCTCAGTTGTAGATCATCTATAGTTATATATCATATTTGTTTTTCTTCTCTTTTTTAATAATATTGGAGTTATTGTTTTGTTACTTTGTTTAATTCAACTCAAGATCGATCCAAAATTCAAAATTCCGTGCACATTTTATTGAGTGCTCTTCATTTTTCTTATGAAGTTGTTCTTAAACCACCGTGTATAATTCTGCTGCAATAACATGATTGTAACTCAACTCCAATTTAAAATTTAATGTGGAAACTCAACAATTATGAGAATTTGTGTATGCTCATGGGCACTATACATCACTTTATATGAAATGTTTTAATGATATATTCTTAATGTAATAATTATATTCAACATAATTTGACCTTACCTGTCACACAAATAACTGTTAAATTTAAAGATTATTTGTACTTGCAATAACTGGTTCAACATTTATTATCACCCATCTATTATCATTTCTTTATATATGTATATAACTTTAGGTATGAGCAATAATATTAACTTTATCTTTTATCATTTTTATTGTACATTTATATGATCATTCCTGATTTTATGCACATTTTATGTAAAGATTGCATTATTGGTCCCTGGACTACTGCATTGTACATTGTATATGTTGATATAAATAAATCGAAATTGAATTGAATTGAATTGAATTGAATATTTATACAAATGTGAGCTGTAAAACGATTTTTATGCCTTTATTTTATTTTGTGCATGACAATAAAGAAATTCATTTAATAAAGAAATTTATTCATACTAATAATAATAATGATAAACGGCAACAATAACAATGTTAAAAGACCGTCGGTGTACTGTTAAAACTTATAGTTACCACTGCCTTATTGCGATTATTTATTTGCCATGGTCTAAAATTACATAAAAAAAGGTTAATCAGTTTCATTCCAAACCGTATATAAGTGGTTTAATAATTATTCCTGGTTTAATAAGTCAAAGTGCATCACAGTATGAACAATTAAAATATTTCCAAGTATATATGCCAGACTAACAAGTTTGATCAAGAAGCATCATCTCTTTATTTTACGATATTTAATTCAATAATCAAGATCCTTGATTCGATGGGCTAAAGTAAATTGTAAAAAATGAATTGTTTATAAAAGTCATAGATTCATAATTTATGGTGAATGACAATGCGTTTCATTTTCTGTCTATTTAAATGTTTCATAGTTCGGTGAAATTGCAAAATGCACAGTTACAGAAATTAAAGTGTATTAAAAGTTAAACATTCCCAACAATATTTAACAATGTAGAAAAATTGAAGATCAAGCATATATTGTAAAGAAGTAGGTGAAGTAATTCAAAAGTATATTTGCTTTAAAGTATGTAAAATGAAAAAGAAAATTTTTATAACGAGTTGTTGGAATAGTGTAGCTTTGTCTGTTTCCCTGTATGTTTTATCCTCGTACTAATGTGCTCTGAAAAGAAAAGAAAAATCCCACGTCCTTCATTGTATTCGCGTTCCATTTGAATGATTAAGTATATTGAATTGATATATATAGTTTTTGAGTGAGTTTACTATTTGCATTTATTAAAAAACGTGTGATGATATAAATATCCCACTCATATTTCTGGTCAATCATGTCCATTTATACAGTGAAGCACTATTCATGAGACGTTGGTCCAGATGTACATTTTAGCTACCTTTACGTATTCATCGAATAACTTGAACTCCTGGGAGTAAGACTAACATGTATGCCATAATTTGAACTCTTCAAGTATATGTAATAGGTTAATGGACGAGAAATTAAAGGTATCCAAAAGATCGGCGGCCTATAGAGAATTTACGTAGAGACCCAAGAAAGTAGAATCAAACTCATTTCAAACGGCATGAATGTAAGGAATGTAACCGTAGCTGTCTACGACAAAAACCCGTTCATCCCAGGTGAGAGAGAAAACAGTCTCCGTGTCTTCATTAGGAACATTCCTCTGTCTGTTCATGAGTCATTGACGAACTCGAAAAACTCAAGTACAAGGTCATTAGAACTGTGACCTACCAGCGACTACGGGTCGACGGGAGGCTGACAGACTGTCTTACTGGAGACAGAATTGTTTATATCGAGCAACCCTCTCAGCCCCTCCAACGTGACATGACCTTTGGCATCTTCAGGGCCAAAATTCGCCATTTCGGCCAGACAGACTCGTTCACCAGATCGGCCGTTGTATGCTCCAAATGTCTTGCTGAAAGTCATCATCGATCACAGTGCAGCGGCCCAGTAGTCTGTCGGCGCTGTAAAAAAACAGGCCACATGCAACTGGACTGCAGCAGTTCCTCTGTGACCCCGCCCACCTCGCCGTACAGAGCTCTTACCAACTGAGCTGTACCATCGCTAGCAGCCGCCGACGCCGCTTCGGCACAGCGATCAGTCGAGGAGCTGATTTCTGCAGGTCGCAAAGCAGCGGAAGCAGTGATTGTAAACACACCGCATCATGACAACCAGACGCGATCTGTTGCGCAACCCAAGATTACGCAGTACTTGGCTGAAGATCGCGATGCATCGCACACTTCACAACGACAGTCTAATGTTAGCACCCCGACTCCAGCACCGGCACACGTCAACACCATTCATCAATCAGCTGATAGCCTGGCAATGAGCGATTCTCGCGCACACAATGACACGTCAAGCGAGGAATCACAATTATTGAGCGATGAAGAAGGAGTGGACGATATGTCAGAAATATCAGTCGAATCACCAGAGCTACTGAAACATCCCCTGAAAGGAAGAACGTGAAACAAAACAAACGAAAGCAAAAGACATCGAAAAAAATGCCAAAGAAGAAATAGACCAGATCTACGATTAGTATCGTGTGTAGTAATTTTGTTTATCTCTTATAATTTCTATAATGGTAAATTGTCATGTTATTTAGTTTAAATGTACGAGGTTTGAGAAATAAGGATAAAAGAAACCAGATATTTCGATGGTTTAGACATCAGAAATCAGACATTCTCTTCCTTCAAGAAACTTACTGGTCTAGAGATATTGAAACAATTGTAAGAAGTGAATGGCATGGTCCATGTTTTTTTTCTCATGGAACCAAACACTCACGAGGAGTCTCAATATCTTTCAATGATAAATTAAATGTACAAACTATTGCAGTAAAATGTATGCTAAATGGTCAACTTTTGATGCTACAAGCCAAAGTTCATGATATGGATTTATTCCTAATAAATGTGGATGCGCCCACCCAAAAGCAACATAGGGAAGGCTTCTTTCGAAAGTTAAATTCTGAAATGAATAAACATTATAACCATGACCGTGAATTAATTCTAGGGGGTGATTGGAATTGTGTGCTAGACATGCACAAGGATGTACGAGGAACGGAAAACAGATATTACAAGACACCCGTAAACCTCAAAAAGTTTGTTAAAAGATATGCTCTATGCGATGTCTAGAGACTAATGCATTTAGATATCAAGCAATACTCATGGAGAAACATATCTCTCAAGAGGGCTTTGAGATTGGATTTTTGGCTTGTATCTAAACAAATCAAGGTAAAAACATTATGTACTGACATCCGTCCTGCCATCAGAACTGATCACAATGCTATAACACTCAAATTTTGTATCAAACAAAATGAAAGAGGACCAGGGTATTAGAAAATGAATACCGATATATTAGATGATGTAAATTACAAAATGAAAGTTTCCGAAATTATCTATTCCTTTTGTGAAGATGAATACCCTTCCTCACAAAAAAGGTGGGAAATGTTCAAGATTAGAATTCGTGAATTTTCACAACAATTCTGTAGAACAAAAGCACTCGATAGGAAAAATGATAAATTTTCATTAGACAAGAAATTGTGTGAACTTGAAAAACAAATTGATGTCAGTGTACCTGATAAAGATATAGAAAAAGGGTACACCGACACAAAGGAGAAGTTAGAGAAGATTTATAGACATGAATCTAGAGGAGCTGGAATCAGAGCTCGTATTAGGTGGATGGAAGAAGGAGAGAAAAGTACGAAGTATTTTTTGTGTTTAGAAAATGCAAAGAAAAAGGAAATTTCACAATTAAAACGTGGAAATGATAGTCAAATCGTTAGCAAAAATGAAGAGATTATGGAAGAGGTTGTAAAGTACTATTCAAATTTGTATAAAGAAGAAAAGCATGATATCAAGAATATGAGCAATTATATTGGTTTTCAAAACATTAATCAATTATCTAACGAAAACAAAGAATTGTGTGATGGATTAATTACCGAAGAGGAATGTAAACGTGCAGTATTTGCAATGCAGAAAAATAAGACACCGGGATCAGACGGAATCTCTATTGAATTCTATCAGGTGTTTTGGCCACAGGTAAAAACATTGGTGGTTGAAGCGTTGAATGAGTGTTATTCAACAGGAGTTATGTCAGACACACAAAAGAAAGAGCTCATCACATTGCTATTGAAGAAAGGTGATGCTCATGATTTAAAAAAACTGGAGACCAATCACTTTGCTTAATTATGACTATAAAATAATGGCAGCGGTTTTAGCTGCAAGGGTATAGAAAGTCATCGGGGAGATTGTACATGAAAATCAGACAGGTTATATAAAAGGTCGTCTGGCAGCCAGTAATGTAAGGTTGACAAAAGACGTCATTGAATATTTTACTAAAATGGTCAAACTGGAGCAATTATGCTAGTAGATTTTTCTAAAGCATTCGATGTCCTAGATATACAATTTCTTAACTCATGTCTAGAAAAGTTTAACTTTGGTGAGTCATTTCGCAAATGGATCTCTGCCCTATATAAAAATATTTCAAGTTCGGTATTGGTTAATGGTTGGATTTCCAAAAGTTTTGATGTTGAAAGAGGCATACGACAAGGATGTCCATTGTCAGCTCTGTAGCTGCTGTTTATCTTAGCTGCCGAGCTCATGGCAAACAAAGTGAGAAAAAATAATATTATTAAACCAATAGAAATGGTCGGGTATGACCTTAAACTAAAGTTGTTGTAATATGCCGACGATACATTATTTTTTGTTCCGGATGAAACTTCATTAAATAGAATTTTACATGAACTGAATCAGTTTGGCGAAGTAGCAGGTCCAAGAATAAATAAAGAAAAGACAGCCATGATATGGCTAGGAGACACTGATAGAAGTTGGAATTTAGAGAATCATGATCTGAAATGGTCCCACAAACCCATAAGATACTTAGGTCACTACATATATTTTAATAATAATGAAGCTCTAAAGATGGACGGGGAGCAGAAGTTGATAAAATTGAAGAAAATTCTTGATAGCTGGACAAAAAGAATCTTAACCATTTTTGGAAGAGTCACGGTACTGAAAAGTCTAGCACTTAGCCAAGTTACTCACTTGATCATGGTTGATTCCATCCCTCCAAACTTTTTGAAGTTTATTTATTTATTTATTTATTTATTTATTTCTGATCTTTTGACAGGGTAGCCCATTCACCAGCAAGTAGTGGTCTTCCATGGGGCCCTGAATGAACATATTTACATCGTTTATAACATTTATACAGAACAGTTACAAAAATAATACTCGTTTGCAAAATAAACGTATATCATAAACCTAGTAAACAGTAATGTCAATAGGAAAATATTAAATATTAAATATTAATTATAAATATTAATTAAGTCGCAATAGAAGTTGATAGAAGGCATTATATTCAAATTTATTTGGAGTGGAAAAACAGAAAAAAATCAAAAGGGTTTCTTTTATGGAAGACTACAGTAAAGGTGGTATAAAAATACTTGACATACAAAGGCAATTGTTCAGCTTCCGACTGAAATAGTTAGGTAGATTTTTCAATAAGAGTAATGGAGCGTGGAAAACATTTTTTCTTACTGGTTCAACTTACTGGGAAGCATCAAGCTACTGCTGAACTGCTCTTATAATATAACCACACTTAATGATATTCTAGTTCAAAAGAAAATTCCGTCATTTTACGTAGAAATCTTAAAGGCATGGGAAATGATTAGATACTGCACTACAGTGAAAGATGTTTGTATATCTATACATGAACCAGTTAAAGTTTCAGATCAGATTATTTGGCACAACAAACATGTGGTGTATGATAATGAGTCGCTCTTTTATAAAGGCTGGTATGACAGTGGTCTAGTATTTTTAGGAGACCTTTTTACGAGAGATGGCTTTCGGTCAACAGAATATATTAAATCGCAGGTGCATTCCAAACGAAAATGCAATGCAATGACTATGCAAGACTTAAACGAGCGATACCTCCTGTATGGGATAATAGTTTAAAAGAAGAATTTATGCATGATTATACTAAACAAGAAAATGAAAACAATGTTCCATATCTGTTGGTGGCAAATAAGGTAAAACATGTTACTGATATAAGTAGCAATCGTCTCTATAAACTCATTCCTTCGAGAACTGTATTAACTGTATTAACTAACACATGTTGCCTTTATTGGGAACAAAAACTTAATGTAGATATTGATTGGTCTAAGGTATTCAAGCGTAATCTTGCTCAAATTAGAGAAAGCAAATTACGAAAGTTTAATTTGAAATTACTGTATAACCTATTGCCAGTAAGAAGTAATCTTTTTAAATGGGGAATATTCAATGACGATGTATGCCCAACATGTAATATAAAAGAGGATATGAATCACGCATTTATAGAATGCAAACTAATTGAGCCCTTCATTAAACATATCAAAGAAATATTAAGAGATATATACAAAGTAAGGATACTGACGCTCAATATACAACACCTACTCAAAATAGATTGTGAAAGTCATTGTATATTATTCTTTACAATAGCATTTTGGACCATTTATAAATTGATTGTTAAACGAAATATAACTGGGATAGACAAGAGAAAAGTTGCTTCTAAACAAAATCTCCATAGAGAAATCATAAAAAGAATGGAAAGTAAATCAAACTTAAAGATGAACAGAAAGCTTTTACCAAAAGAACTGTTGGGTGTTATTTAAGAAAAGAAAAAAAAAAAGAAAAGAAAGGGAATCAAAACTATCAGTATAATTTGTATGTTAATTATGATTCAATTGCTTTGCAAAGCAAAACTTAATTTCAATTCTTTGTTTATGACAACAATAATGTTTTTGCGATTATGTAAATTTGATTTGTAGTATTGTATCTTTGAATGTAACCATGTATATATAATCAATAAATCCTCTGATGAGGCAAAGAAAGAAAAAATATGTAGAGAGGATCATCTCTTCATTACTTAACTATAAATCATTATTCATTAGGCATTCAAAAGTTGAAGAAGAATAATATTTCTTTCCGTCATGGTTGTTGATTGAGTAGGAGAAATAAATAAAAGTAAAAAAGAGAATTTATTTAAATAAACCAATCACATTTATTTAAATAAACCTATTACTTACATTTTCATAATTTTAACAAACGAATTCGTTTTCACTGGGTGCCTGCCGTAGCAAAAAGCAGATTTGACAAAAGACTTAACCCCGTTTCGTTGACAATCAGCCATGCATGAAGACTCTCGTCTACGGCTGATTGTACACGAAACGGAGTTAAGTCTTTTGTTATTTTCGTTTATTTATACGGCAGGCAGCCAGTGAAAACGAATTCGTTTAATAAAATTATGGAAATGCAAGCACTACTTTAAACAAACAGAACTTTGTTATTCCTGGCTCTAGAAATTTTCTAGAAATATGAATATTTCTTTGAAATTCAGATACCGCCCGCCAAATTACTTTTTGGTTTCCTTCCTTCAAATTGCTTTTAATCACTCATGCGTGAAATATGCATCACGTGAGTGGCATCAACTGAAAGGCTTTCCAAATATGTATCATTCATTAATTATGGTTGTGGTTGTGATTAAGTTATGATTAAGTTATGATAAAACATCGATACTTCTCGGTTTCATTTTTCTGGGACGCACTGTATAACAGAACTATGATAGGAAACAAAAGATAGTAAATGGAAGAAAAACTGGGAAGAGAATTAAGTATAAGAAGGCATGTTCACTTAGAAAGAGAAGTTGTGTCTACGATTACATCATAACAATGACAAAGTACTACAATACCAAAATAGACAGCGCGTACATATCCTTGAAAACAAGCAAAATCATCAAAGAGCAGCTTCATCCGACAACATTGTCCTGGGTAATATAAAGATGGTACCTAGCAACAGCTAAGGCCTGTACGTAAGTGATCAAATTAAATAAATAATTGGTCATAAAACATGTTGTCGAACTCTAAAAAATAATTTCTTTAAAGATGGGACCAGTATGGGATCGATAGTGCATTCCGGATATTATTCGAATAATCCGCTTCTTCAATAATGTAAGTTTTTGAATTTCCAATGTTTTCTAAATGTTTCCAAAACAATTTCAAGTGTGTAGATCACAGTTTAATCTAGCTTAATGTCCCAAAAGCAATCTTAGCAATGATTATTGTGATAATGAGTATTATAAAACAGTTATTGCTGCTCTTTAATACAACCATTATTATCCAATGATTCCTCAACCCTTAGTGACAATATTTTCACCAACTTTCTTAAACAAAGATGTCTGGCTTTCATTCCCTAGATCCCGCTGGTTGCACGATTGTTGTCTGACTTTCATTCCGTAGATCCCGCTGGTTCCACGATTGTTGTCTGACTTGCTTTTAATGACAAGCACGGTGGCGTTTTTTTTTACCTTGGAACATTGTACTATTATTCTTTGTTCCTCGTCTCTACAATACTATTTGAACAATATTTGATGACAATAGACGGCACTCTGGTACTAACTGAATTTGAACCAGGCCCGGTTTTCCCTACTCTCTGTTTCTCTCTCTCTCTTTTGTTACTGCCTTCCTTTTCCCTTGCCTACTTCCTTCTGTACGAGCTTTGCTTGATTATTTGGTACTGGATGATTAACATGGGAAAATGCACTTGTTAACATAATCAAATAATGTCTTATTCATTCTAGTTTTTGTTTTTTCTTACTGTTTTCAAGACAATATAATTGTTGTCTTTCATATTGCTAGCTAGTTTTATGTCTCATGGTAAGCTGTAGGAAAACTCAATCTAAGCAACGGTTTATGAATGTTAGCAACGATCTTTCGCCATCGCTGCATTTTAATACTTTAAGGACAAGCAGTAACGAATTGATATTTCAGAAATCAATGTAAATTCGTTTAACCGTTGATTCCGCTCAGTTAATTCTATTATTCGTATTATTCAGCGAAGAGAGAAAGAAGTAAAAATAGTCATGACTCACGATCTTGTAACACTATTCTTATTTGTTGATCGTTTCTAAAATGCTGTTTGAAAAAATATTTTACGACAATAGAAGGCACTCTATAGTACTATTTGTATGTAGCGTCACACGGGCGCGGATTCAGAAGGGGGCACAGCTGGTCCGTGCTCAACTGAGCTACATAGTCCTATAATATTCACCTTATAATTTCAGATCATTCATCTTCACTTTGAAAGCTAAATAATATAATGGACCTATTCCGGATCGACATTCGTCGTTTTCTTAACGACTTCATTGTAATTGTCTCCGTCAATGTCTGTTCAGGTCGTTTTTAAAGCCTTTCTTTCGGCATACCTATCCCCACTATTGTAGATGCTACATACTTCTAACATAGTTCTTCAAACTAAAAACTCTACAAAAGACGTTCGTGCTTTTGCATGCAAAACAATATTGAAATCAACTCTGTGCTGCCAATCTGCTTTACACTGCTTCTATTTAAGCTTGTTTTTTGACGTCATTTCTAAACAATATTTTGTGAACAAAACAATATTTTGTGAACACTTTATTATGTTCATTACAGAATACAAGCAATTCACGAATGAAGGTTTTGACGTAGAGGGCGTGGGTCATGGAGACCCTCCTAGTTACGATGAGAGTAACGCGATTCCAAGCTCAGCTCCACCTCAGAACCCTTACCCGCCTCCGAAATCTCTTGAGTATCCTATGCAACAGCCTTCTCACTCTCAGCAGGCTGCACAGTTCCCTCAGCAGCAACCAGGCACTGCTGCCCCCCAGCCGCAGGTGGTTCAGGTAAAACACCTAGATGGCAGAAGATAGACTGAGGGGAGGCTGGGAGAGATAAGAGAGAAAGGGAAAGAGAAGGAGAAGGAAAGAGAGAGAGAGAGAGAGAGACAGAAAGAGAGAGATAGGAGAGATAGATAGAAGGGAGACTAGGAGAGGTGACAGAGAATGAAAAGAGAGAGAGAGAAGGAAAGACAATGAGAGGAGAGATAGAAAGAAAAAAGGGAGACTAGGACAGATGACAGAAAACGAAAAGAGAGAGAGAGAGAGAGAGAAGGAAAGACAATGAGAGGATAGATAGAAAGAAAAAAAGGGAGACTAGGAGAGGTGACAGAGAATGAAAAGAGAGAGAGAGAGAAGGAAAGACAATGAGAGGAGAGATAGAAAGAAAAAAGGGAGACTAGGACAGATGACAGGTAAAGGAAGAAGAGGGAGAAGGAAAGAGATAAAGAAAGAGAGAGAGAGAGAGACGAAAGACTTGATGCATGGCTGATCGTCAGTGAAAATGAACTCACTTTATCAAATTATGGAAATGCAGACATTAATTTAAACAAACAGAACTTTGTTTTTCCTGGCTCATTTTTCCTGATTGAGATATCATATGAAGGGGTAGAAATTGAACTTTATAGAAATATTATTTTCTCTTTGAAATTCAGATACCACCCGCCAAATATTTTCATTGGTTTCCTCTCTTCCAATCGTGTTCAATCACTCATGCGTGAAACATGCATCATATGAGTTGCATCAAATGGAGGAAGAGGATCTAAGCTTTAAAAGTATGTGTCATTTATTAATTATAATTGCGATTAAGTTATGATGAAACATCGATAATTCTTGGTTTTGTTTTTTCTGGGACGCACTGTAAAGTAACCCAAGGCTCAGTTAAGCCGTATTGTAGTGTTAACAAAGAAAGTAATCGAACTATAATCCTAGGCTAATGATTTACCTTATAATTGTGAATTTAAACAGGTGCCGATCCAACAGAACATAGCTAATGTGAGCACGGGAATAGCACCGAATGACTACTTTGCTCAAGCTCTCTTTGTCACACTCTGCTGTTGTATGCCATTTGGGATTGTAGCTCTCATCAAATCAAGAGAGGTATGATGGATTATCTAACCAGACTAAACAAATCTTGTTCAATTTCCCTATCGGACATTACCCCAGGAAACAACATGTTTGCATTTGTAGTCCATTGACAACTACAATTTTTTTTTAGGAAGACAACTTTTTGTCTTTTGAAGAACACCAATATTCTACAAATGCATGATGCATGGTATATCATCAATAACAATACTTTAAAGAAATTTTTTGGCCCTGCGGATATGTATGTTTACAGTTTATGCATTTTGTTAATTAATATTAGTATTCGATATAGAAATAAAACAGTATGCTCCTTTTGATTATTCTATATATATTAAGTAATGAGAAAACACACACATGTAGTAAAAACGATAAAAGGGGTGATGCATTAGTTATATCATTTAAATAGAATAATTGAATAGGGGGACCTAATATTGATCATTGAGGGACTCCATATTTAATTGTTAGATATTCCGATAAAAACGTGCACCACATATTGAAGACGAAAACCTCTAAACCAGGAAAGAGCGACTCCTTGAACTTCATAAACTCGAAGCTTTTAAGGTAACATATAACTTAGTTAATGAAAAGCTTTTGATAAATCCATTACAGTCCCAATTTATATGTTGTTGTTTTTGTCTGTTTCGAGAACCTGCTAAAATAGCAAGCTCATACGTGGTGGTACATAGTACACAACTTCCTGGTAAAAAGACAAGTGTTTATGTCAGGAAAGAAAAGAAAAGAAAAGAAAGCCTAGCATGGGTCAATTTTCTGAGTAATCAGAGGTCAAATGAATTATTATTATTCATGTATTACATTTCCCGATGATTCCTTTGGTTTTTAATTGTCTCCGGGAAAACTTTCTAAAGATGATTGGAAGGATATCATTGCGATGAAACCGGTGACAAAAATGCATCACATAGTATACAAATATACAATACCTTTCGAGGGTCTAGCAAAGACTATGAGCTAATGAAGAGGCATAAATAGTAGCTTTCCCGAGAGAAAAGTTATATCAAATTAACTATACCCGAGGCTTGCCGAAGGTATAGTTAATTTGATATAAATTTGCCTTGAGAAAAAGTCACTATTTATGCATCTGAATGCTCATAGTTTGCTAGAGTCAAGAAAGACATTTTATATCTGTTTTATATCCCTCATGAGCAGTTCATTTTTACAAAGAAACTATTACAAAGCCTGCATTGTTTTCTTGCTTTAGTATTCACCGTTTTGATTCTCAGCTCAAGCATATATATAGAAGTTAGAACGGCGAGAGAAGGAGGTCTAGGGCAACGTTATCCACGAGATCATCATCGAAATCAGTTTTTATTTCTTTACAAAATCCTGAACCATAGAAAGTCCGTACCTAATCTGTTTCGTTCGTGTTTTTGCTGTCATTTCCTTCGCCAGATTTCAACAATTCTTCCATCTTTAACAGGTGAAAACGGGAATAGTTGGACTCGGCAGCCAATTTGTCGAACTACGTTTTTTTTCAAATGCTTTTCTCAAAGCGCTATCCTACGCGCACGCCGCGCCGGAATTCTACCTATGGCTTTGCCGGTTGATTAATTAACATTAAAGCTGCAGATTTAGCTTGCGCGCTCGTTGCTATCCAAAAATTAAAAATTTAGATATCGATCGCAAAAATATCAGTGATCGGTGGAAAAAGTGGATTCTGGAATGTGATATACCACGCCAAATAGTAAATTTTCTCACCCTCTCAAATTCATAGTGAAGCTATACCTTTTTCGTGCTCTGTACAATCGCGACGTAAAACACTATACACGAGGGATGTAATATTTGAAACGAACTGTTTGTTGTTCTTGTAGGTGTTGGTAGTGATTTGTGGTTTATGTTGGAGTGGATGTCTACAGATAAAGCATAACAAATTCGGGGTAGTCATTCAATCTCCTTGTTATAATTGGTACTGTCACTAATCTTCTGCTATTGTTGTTGGTATACATGACACAACATGAGTGTTGTATTTTTTTGCTTTATCTGAAGGTGAAACACCGATCAGCAGTAGGGGACTACCATGGTGCCGCTCTCTCATCTTTGGAGGCGAAAAACTGGTCCAAAAAAGGGTTACTGTTTGGAAGTATTTCGTTTGGTGTTTCTGTTGTTGTCATTATATACGCTGCATTACGCACATCCATTGAATATGGTTATTAGAAAAAATAAAAAGAAAGAAGGAGGACAGGGGATCATAATCAGAAAGAAAGAAGGGCTGCGTAGTTTATAAACAAATTGTTTGCCTTCAAAGTGCATGGTTATTTCTCTTAATCTTATCTATGACATTTATAGTGCCCTTTTAGAACCTAACATGGCTATGAAGGTAATTTTAGACCCCAAAATGTTCGAAATTTAGCCATTACGATCATACCCAATTCAGCTCCATTTTCAAAAGAATACGGTGACTGTTAATTAATTATTTATTTGCAAATAACAATACATGGGCAGGCTGGTTGTGCGTAATTTAACCAACACGAAAATGCCAAAGAAAAAGCCAACGAAAAAGCCAACATCGGCATCGGCTGAAGTACGACGTAAAAGGCGCTATTTCGTTTTTTCAACGGCTTTTTCAAATTATCTAACATTTGTGGTGGTACACAAGTAATAGAATTTCTGTATATTTCAGCCGCCTTTAAACCTATTTTGATCAAACAAAGATTTTTTGTCTTCTAAATATTATGTTTTTTCAAATTTGACACTCGTTTTTTTTATTATCTCACAAAAAACTATTTTGTGTAGCGCCATCTGCAACATAACTCAACTATCCCTTTAATGAATACTGAATAAAAAACATGAGATCTAATGTTCCTATAGTTAAACGTGATTTTATTCCCAGGGTCAGTTTTAACTTAATCAGTAGAATCCGGACTTGTAATCTTAAGAAATATTTGTTTAATTTAGCTTATGATTGATTACCATAACCTTTCATGTCTATACCTTTTCCTATCGCACTTTGTATAAATGTATCATGTACGTATTTTATCTTTTGCACAAGCTGCGCCTTGAGCATTTGACTGTGGATTTTGCGCCTTATAAATCTTATGTATTATTATTATTATTATAATTTATAAAAAACGATAAATCTTTGCAAGAAAATAATGCTTTTATAAAATATCTTATTATCTTGGAGTTCATTATATTTTGTAAATAATCCCGCTGAGGAATTTATTCATAATCAAATTATTTGGGATACTAATTCATGTATCTAAAGAAAGATAGGATAAACAGGTATCATTACAATTTGATCACATATTCTGAGTTTGTAAATAAATTAATTGTTCATTGTAATTTTCTAGATTTCTATTCAATTATATCGGCTATACCTTTACAATGAAAGCATACTTGCGAAGACCCACCTAACAACATTTTTAATTACCAATCAGAAATTACTTGCAGAATGAAAAAAATAACTGAAGTATGTTAACTAATTCATAAATTGTGTGTTGACAAACTCTTTAAAGTTCCAATTTCCTAAAAGAAATGGGAAGTTCTCCTTTCAAAAATTAGTTGTTAATTGGAATAAAATTTACATCATTCCTTTTAAATGCACTTTTTCGACAAAATTAAGGTATTTCAAAAAACAAAGAAAATGCAATAAATTATCAATAAATCATTGAATGTTGCCCCGATCCCAACAGAATAAAATCGTCTGTGTGGCCATGCCTTGAACCATAATGCACGGCCCTACAGAGATTTTTTTCCTGTTCGGGACCGGGGGGAAATGTAGTGAATTATTGATAATTTATTATTATTTTTTTTTTGTGGGGGCGGCGACGTACCCTAGCCCCCGCTGCGTACAGACATGATTCAGTGGCTAAGAAATGGCCTCGTTACTGTGAGGCCCCAGGATAAAAACTGTATCGATCAGCTATATTAATGCCCTGTTGTGAGGCATTAATCATCATTAATATCAGTTATGATTTAAGAGCGTTGGTCCCCTATTTCATTAGCATACTAATAGTAGCACACACATGCTTTAGCAGTCACGCAAAACACTCGCAAATTATAAGTCAATACAATTTGAGAATGTATACTCTTATCTAGATATATTATGAATAAATCATTGTCAAAATTATTCCATAAAATGGGGTAAAAATAGTTATTCCACCATTATGACCAACAGTGTATGTATCCATCATTTTGTATTTTTGCCTATACATGCATTGGTTTATTGTGTAAGAAAAAAATGGCTAAAGACATTATTGGAATAAAAAAATAAAAACATATATAGCAATGTAGACTTTATTTGAAGACAAAAAAGGAAAAAAAAAATATATGCACCACGATACAAGAAACATGATATTGGCTGATGCAAAAAAGACGTGGACATTCTCACAGGTTCTACAAAGTGAGTAGACACCGAGAACGGATACATGAGTACCCGCAAGATGCACCCTAACTTCTGTATGTTTATTTGCTTGATCACCTTATAATCTATTAAATGAATATGCATGTCAGTAAAACGTTCAATTATCAAAATGTTAATTGTCTCGGGTAAAACCCAAGAATACTATCTATAATTCCATATTGAAGGCCTATATTTACAATGGCACTTATTGTAGAATGTTTTAATGAAAATAATCTTTATTTCAATTCAACTCATTATTGGAAAATGCTTTGAAAGCAAACATTTATAAGTGGGCTGTAAAACTAGTGTAAGAAATATTTCAATATTTGTATATTTTGCTACATAGTACTGTCACGTCATATTAAAATCACGTACGTACAGGGTCATACGTGTCATCTAAAGAGTGAATTCCAGTTTCAAAGAATCGAAACAGTTTTATGTAGTATCGGGAAAGAGAGAGAAAGAGAAAGAGGGAGAGGGTAGAAAGAAGGATAGAGATATATATATATATATATAGAGAGAGAAAGAGAATGAGAGAGAAGGGGAGAAACAGGGAAAGAGGGAGGGAGAGAGAAATGGAAAGAGAGTGAGAAAGAAAGAGGAAGAAAGAGAGTGACAGAGAGAGAGAGAGAGAAGGGGAGAAACAGGGAAAGAGGGAGGGAGAGAGAAAGGGAAAGAGAATGAGAAAGAGAGAGAAAGAAAGAGAGTGACAGAGAGAGAGAGAGAGAGAGAGAAACAGAGAGAGAGAGACACAGAGAGAGAGAGAAGGATTTGAGTTCGCCCTTTTCCAAATAATTGTTCCCTTCTCCTTTTCATGAATGTCCCTTTTTACCTCTGATAGTTGTTCCTATCCAAATCTTATAAGTACCTCTTTTACACTTTTGATGAGTATCCCTTTTAAATGTAATAATATCCTCCTTAGAGTTCCTTTTCATAAGTTCCTCTTTTCCCTATATTTCCCAATGTCCATTACAAATGATGCCCTTTTTTCGGTCATCTTAAGAGACAGATCCAGTTTCAAAGAATCGAAACAGTTTGTGTAATACCAGGAACCCTTATTTTCTACCACCGCAATGGAAAGCAGTGGAGCTGGGGGAAGAGGATGGGGGGGGGGGGGGCACAGTGCACACATATCACTTTCATAAGAACCTACTGTGCTCATTTAAGAAATATTAAATGCTCGTTTACAAAGCTATTAAATGTTCCATCTCTAAATTCCTAAAATAAAAATAAATAAAAGGTGTGTCCTTTTTACACCGAACAGTTTGCCGCTTTCATAAATACTCGTTTACAAAGCTATTACATCCTAAAAATGAAAAAAATAAAAGGTGTGTCCTTTTTACACCGAACAGTTTGCCGCTTTAAACTACCACGACATTTTTATATTCAAATGCTAAAAGGTGACATCCAACCTATCATCCTTTAAGCCCAAAGCTCCTTTCATCTTCCTAGAATGCCAATGGAGGATTTTTTAAACTCAAAGCAACTGTTTAACTACCCTACATGCTAGGACAGGGTGTTCTTTTTGTAACCATCATCTCCCGAGAAACAATACATTTCTCATAGCCCCCGATAATTAGGTGTGCCTATTTTAAAGCGACTGAGAGTAATTCTGCTCATATTTTCCGCAAAACTGATGGCTCGCTACGTTCCCTCGCATTATTGTTTATTTTACTATTGACGTTGTTACCCTATGGTTCAAATGCTTAAAACCCCTTCAACATCTGGGTTATTTCAACTAATAATGAGAACAAGTCCGTCGCAATGTGACGTATAAGTCTTTTAAGAGATTTGCTCCCTAGCTTATGAATATTAAGACCATCACACACACAGCAGAGTATGCTGCTAAATCAGTTTCTTGGTCGACGTAAACAGCAACAATTAATGTCATGGTCATCCTCGATGATGTATCCGTTATACAATGTCTAAAGATTGCAATCTCTCGTTTTGAGGCTACCCTTTTCTCCAGAAAGTGCTTTTAATTTTGCTAATGCACCCCTGCTTTGAAAGACATTTCGCCACTTACGATTTTTTAAAGGTTTTTCATGCAGCCCATTATTGCCAATATCAATACTTTGTACATGTTTTAACCAATTCCAGTATTAATACAAAATGCACAGATTTACACTCTGTGCACACCAAAAACATGGACAAGAAACGGTTATTATTGTGTGAAAGCCATTGTAATTCTACACGCTATACCCATTCAAGTAGATAGACGAGTTTCACTAAGTGCGACGTATTAATATCAAACACAGTTCAAATCATCTCTCTCGAATAGTCACCAGCATCGTTAAATGTGAGTGGAGAACAATCATCAGGATGACGTCTGGTAAGACAATGATCTATTTGATTTGAAGTTATAATGTTTTATTATGAATGTTGTTGACTTTGGATGTTCGAACATGAAGGTACGCGTACATTCGTGGTTCAGCTTAGATCATGCTGTTCAAAGGGTATTATGTTCGATGTGCTTGCTCGATCGTAGTATATATAGTTCTGTAGTGTCAGGACAGGAACCTATCCGGAAGTCACCAGCATTCTACCCTAATGACTCCTATCTACACCATCGAAGGCATTCAAAGGATTGCCAACCTATACCTGTCTCCTAGTCCCGAGTATCGTGACTGTATTAATAAGACGTTTGAGTCCATATTTTTGGGACAAGCGCCCATGCAATAACGCCAACAACACAAACACCACCTATCATGATAATTAAAGGCCTGATTTTAAAAAAATACAACAACTACTACTACTACTACTACTACTACTACTTCCACTTCTTCTTCTACTACTTCTACTACTACTTTTAATAATAGTAATGATAAACGGCAACAAAAACAATGTTACCCCCCCCCCCCCCCCCATGGTAGGAGTAGCAAGAAAGTGGAGGTTTCTATATCGTGTGATCTATTGTTTTGTCATAGTGTCGGTGTACTGTTAAAACATATAGTTACCGCTGGCTTATTGCGATTTATTTGCCATGGTCTAAAATTACATACAAAAAGATTAATCAGTCATTTCATTCCAATTTTATTTTATTCCTGGTTTAATGGGTCAAAGTGTATCACAGTATGAACAATTAAAGAATTTTCAAGTATATATGCCAGACTAACAAGTTTGATCAAGGAGCATCATCTCTTTATTTTACGATATTTAATACAATAATCAAGATCCTTGATTCGATGGGCTAAAGTAAATTGTAAAAGAACTATAACAACATTAAACCAATGAATTGTTTATAATAGTCATATATTTATAATTTGTGGTGAATAACATTGCGTTTTCATTTTATGTCTTTTCAAATGTTTCATAGTTCGGTGAAATTGCAAAATGCACAGTTACAGAAATTAAAATGTATTGAAAGTTAAACATTCCCAAAAATATTTAACAATCTAGAAAAAGTTAAGATCAAGCATATATTGCAAAGAAGTAGGTGAAGTAATTCAAAAGTATATTTGCTTTAAAGTATGTAAAATGAAAAAGAAAATATTTATAACGAGTTGTTGGAATAATGTAGCTGTGTCCAGGCGCGTACGCAAGATTTTTTTAAGGGGGGGGGGGGGTTAACATTTATAAATCGGGCCGAAAATTTCGCAACGACTCTGCCAGCCGCTGAATAAGCGGGGGGGGGGGGGGGGGGGGGGGGGGGGGGGGGTTAAGGACACTTTTTGTTTCGGTCTCGAATTTTGCACATTTGACATTTCGTTCCGTTTGGGGGGGGGGGGGGGGTAAGGTCACCTCTTTTAGGTCAGCCATGGGAATAATTTTTTTTTTTTTTTAATAATAAAAAAAAAAAAAAAAAAAAAAAAGACCAAGGGGGGGGGGGGGGGGGAGAGGGTTTTAGGGGGGTTATGGGGGGGGGGGTTTACACACAGAAAAATACCAAAGGGGGGGGGTTTAATCACCCACACCCCCCCCCCCCCCCCCGGGTACGCGCCTGGCTGTGTCAGTTTTCCTGTATGTTTTTACCTCGTACTTATGTGCTCTGAAAAGAAAAATCCTACGTCATTCATTGTTTTCGCGTTCCATTTATAGTTTGTGAGTAAGTTTCAAATTGCATTTATTATAAAAACGATCCTAATTAAATTACTAAGTGTGATGATAAGAATATCCCACTCATATTTCTGGTCAATCATGTCCATTTATACATTGAAGCACTATTCATGAGACGTTGGTCCAGATGTACATTTTAGCTCATACCTTTACGTATTCATCGAATAACTTAAACTCCTGGGAGTAAGACTAACATATATGTCATAATTTGAATTCTTCAAGTATATCAATATTATATTACTTCCTCTTACGTATTTATTTCAACTTCTTCCTTTTTCGGGAAATTGTTTCGATATTCTATAAAATTTTATCTTGTGATAAACTTGATGGATCAAAAATTAGCACGTTAGGCGTAATTGATATGTAGAGAGGATCATCTTCATTACTTAACTATAAATCCTTATTCATTAGAAGAGGCATTCAAAAGTTGAAGTAGACTAATGTTTCTTTTCATCATGGTCTTTGCATGAGAAGGAGAAATAAATAAAAGTATTTATTTAAATCAATCTATCACGAAATTTCATCATAAGTTATCTTGCCCTCCGGTTTAGGTCTTGTGCCAACAATTGTCTTCGTAAAATTCAGATTTGGACAAAAAATAGCTACCCTTCTGAGGCGCACATTAATGTTGTATGCATAATTATCATCAACCTTTTTCCAATTTTAACATCGATTGAAAAAGAAACCCTTTCTATCCATTACGTCATTATCGATGACTGTCAAGGAAGTTATCGATAGTTCTATACCGACCTTGTGAAAGTTAAGGAACTAAATAACACATAATAATACTAATAATAGGCATTTCTATAGCGCCGTCTATCTAGATAATTATATTCCGAGGCGCATTTATTATTACCCCGGCTTTAGCCTAGCCGCCGTTTATGCAGCGCTCCAGCATTTCAAGGAATTAATTCCTGCAAGGTACCCATTTACATCACCTGGGTTGAGTGTGGCAATTGTAGATCAATGTCTTGCCAAATGACATTAGTGCCGCGGCGGGACTCGAACCGCGGACCTTGCGATCGACAGTCCGACGACATATCCACTCGACCACGACACCTCTACATCCCGTCCAGTAATAACTTTGTTGGCCTGTATGATGTGCATACAATACATATATAAACAATTTTTTTTTGTATTCAGGCATTTCAAGTAACAAAATAAGACCGCTGCTATGGAAACGAAATTGTAAAGAAGTTGTGTTCTTACTACCCCCTCCCCTCTCAAAAATAGTAAGTAATCAATACAAAACAAGCAGCAAAACAAACATGATAAAATGATACATGTTTGTTATCTCGTACCCTCAGCCATCAGAATCTGCTTGTTCTGTCATAGCTACCATGGCCGTTACCAATTTTGTGTTGTTGTATATACCATATTTCTATAATTTCACAACATATATATATAAACAAAATGTTAGCATCTACTTTTTTTTCGTAATTTTAGATTCCAGTTTGATTGCAATCTAATCTGAGCCATTTGACGTCACGATCATGTAGAAGATCGCATCATAAGAAATTAAATATTTTGGAAAAATATTTATGCGACTGACTTATATATTGTTGTGTTTGATTTGATTCGAATTCTGCATTTTTTTCCAAATAAAATATAACTGAATAACAAAGAACATATAAATGTAAGGTATAATACAACATAAACAAACAATAATTTCTTCATGTCAAAATGTTTTTTTACATAATATATTTACATATAATAACGAAACTTAATATTTCCATAACATATAATCATAAATTTAAAGTGTTATCCGAACTTTTCTGTTGGAAAAGTGCAGGAGACCGCAATCATAAACAAAGCTTGACAAGGATGGCGGCCTAAAAAAAAAAAAAAAAAAAAAACATCTTAAGGTAAACCTTAAAGTGAAAAAGTGTTTAAACGATCTCTGTGTATGAGTTGGTGAGTTTGTTGTGCAAGTGTATATGTATATATATTGTGTGTGTGCGTGTGTGTGTATGTGTGTGTGCGTGCGTTTGTGTGTGTGCATGTGCACGCGAGCGTGCTAGTTAGTATGTGTTTGTAACGAATACTGGAAGTGCACGTAGCTATGTGTGGTATAGTGAAGTGGAAACAAATATAGCCTTTACAGTAAAGGAAACTAAGAATACGAAATAGAAAACTCAATTTGCAAAACTAAGTTGCAATGTGACCAAAATTTGAAGATTGCCTACTGCATGTTGAAATCAGTTATGTAGATACTTCGATATAAGAGTTTTTTTGAGAGATGCTTTAAAAGAATAGAGAGATGAACAATGCCTTATTTAATTTGGTAAGGAGTTCCAAACATCTGGTCCATGATGTCTCACTGATTTTTGTGCTAAAAGTATTTTAGTATTTTCTAAGTGATAATAAATTGAAAAACGGGTGGGGTATGTGTGAATGTTTGAGTTTAAACTGTAAATATTGTGAAATAGGGATGGTAGTTGATTACGAGAATATTTATACATAAAAATGCATGTCTGAAAAATGTGAATATCTTGTATTTTTAATGTTTTTAAACGCTAAAATAAAGGTTCCGTGTGTGATACATAATGTGAGTTAGTGATCATGCGAATCGCTCTCTTTTGAAGCAAAAATAAGGAATTAATTCTTGTTAAACTACAATTACCCCGTACAATATAACAATATATCACATGTGATAAAATTAGAGAATTGTATAATATAATCATAGATCTTTTAGAAAGAATTTTTTAAAACTCATACAGTATTCCAATATTCCTTGATATTGATGTATGTATGTAACGTATATGCTCATTAAAATTTAGATGAGAGTCAATAGTGACTCCTAAAAATTTAACAGATTGTTTTTCAATGAGAGGCAAGCCATCAATCTCAATATTACAATTTCTTATATCATGTACGTTGGTCTGTTTAAAATGAATGAAATGTGTTTTACTAAGATAATGACAATTTATTAGATTTAAACCACCTAGAAATTTTCATTAATTCACAGTTTAACCGCGTTATGAGCAAGAGATAGTCTCATGGTTTAATCTTAAGGCAAAACACCTTGCCCAAGGGTGTAAGCAGTAGCACTGATAAGGAACGAAACTTGTGTATGATAGTCCATTAGAGTCCTCACCAATATAACACAGGGCTCTTTAATGTTTTTTTGGATATTGAAAAGCTGATAAATAACCTTTTGACATTGTTGTTATTCGTATATTCTCAACATTTTCTTTAATCTTAACAATGAAGGGAAATTAAAAACAAAATATTCCAAACTTGTGTTCGAAGGATTTAACAGAGAGGGAGAGAAAAGTGAATATTCTCACGATTAACGACCATTACATATTTAGATTTTCCCGTCCATTTTAACACCTTTTCAATCAATTTAATACTTATTTCACTCAATGTCGTCCTGATACTTCTTAAACATGTACATCTTCTAGTCAATGTCGTATTTGGTCATTCATTTTTTTAATAACTTAATAACTTTAATAACTCGCATTCAATTTCGTCAAAGTCAAATTAAGTTTGTTATCCTCGGCTGCCACGTTCACATTTATGTTTCAATCATTCTATTTGTATTTTGTATTTGTAGTTATTAACATTTAATTCCTTCTCAACGGTAAAATATGAAGCACAATCTATATATAAATTATATATGTAACAATGATTTCAACATAGAGTATACAGTAAATAATAGAAGGAGGCAAAAACCCGAAAAGCATAGCTTAAGTTGGGAACGCCCATAATAAATGTACAGTTACTGAGAGAACATCATAGATATTATCATGAAACTTACATATTGTATAACAGAACTATAATAAGAAACAAAAGATAGTAAATAGAAGAAAAACTAGGAAGAGAATTAAGTATAAGAAGGCATGTTCACTTAGAAAGATAAGTTGTGTCTACGATTACATCATAACAATGACAAAGTACTACAATACCAAAACAAAAAACAGCGCGTACATATCCTTAAAAACAAGCAAAATCTCAAACAGCAGCTTCATCCGACAACATTGTCCTGGGTAATATAAAGATGGTATCTATAGCAACAGCTTAGGCCTGTACGTAAGTGATCAAATTAAATAATTAATTGGTCATAAAACATGTTGTCGAACTCTAAAAAATAATTTCTTCAAAGATGGGACCAGTATGGGAGCGATAGTGCATTCCGGATATTATTCGAATAATCCGCTTCTTCAATAATGTAAGTTTTTGAATTTCCAATGTTGTCTAAATGTTTCCAAAACAATTTCATGTGTGTAGATCACAGTTCAATCTAGCTTAATGTCCCAAAAGCAATCTTAGCAATGATTATTGTGATAATGAGTATTATAAAACAGTTTGCTGCTTTTTTAATACAACCATTATTATCCAATGATTCCTCAACCCTTAGTGACAATATTTTCACCAACTTCCTTAAACAAAAATGTCTGGCTTTCATCCCGTAGATCCCGCTGGTTGCACGATTGTTGTCTGACTTGCTTTTAATGACAAGAACGGTGACGTCATTGTTCAGAACGCTTTCCGCACCCTTTCCGTTCTTTTTTACCATGACACCTGGTATTATTTTATTATTCTTTGTTCAACGTCTCTACAATACTAGTTGAACAATAATTGATGACAATAGACGGCACTCTGGTACTAACTGAATTTGAACCCGGGGTTTTCCCTACTCTCTACAGTCTCTCTCTGTCTCTTTTGTTACTGCCTTCCTTTTCCCTTGCCTACTTCCTTCTGTACGAGCTTTACTTGATTATTTGGTACTGGATGATTAACATGGAAAAATGAACTTGTTAACATAATCAAATAATGTCTTATTCATTCTAGATTTTGTTTTTTCTTACTGTTTTCAAGACAATATAATTGTTGTCTTTCATATTGCTAGCTAGTTTTATTTCTCATGGTAAGCTGTAGGAAAAATCAATCTAAGCAACGGTTTATGAATGTTAGCAACGATCTTTCGCCATCGCTGCATTTTAATACTTTAAGGACAAGCAGTAACAAATTGATATTTCAGAACTCATTGTAAATTCGTTTAACCGTTGATTCTATTGTTCGTATTATTCAGCAAAGAGAGAAAGAAGTGAAAATAGTCATGACTCACAACCTCAGTTGTAACACTATTCTTATTTGGTGATCGTCTCTAAAATGCTATTTGAAAAAATATTTTACGACAATAGAAGGCACTCTATAGTACTATTTGTATGTAGCGTCACACAGGCGCGGATTCAGAAGGGGGCACAGCTAGTCCGTGCTTAACTGAGTTACATAGTCCCATAATATGCACCTTATAATTTCAGATCATTCATCTTCACTTTGAAAGATAAATAATATAATGGACCTATTACGGATCGACATTCGTCGTTTTCTCAATGTCTGTTCAGGTCGTTTTTAAAGCCTTTCTTTCGGTCTACCTATCCCCACTATATAGATGCTACATACTTCTAACATAGTTCTTCAAACTAAAAACTCTACAAAAGACGTTCGTGCTTTTGCATGCAAAACAATATTAAAATCAACTCTGTGCTGCCAATCTGCTTTACACTGCTTCTTTTTAAGCTTGTTTTTTGACGTCATTTCTAAACAATATTTTTTGAACACTTTATTATGTTCATTACAGAATACAAGCAATTCACGAATGAAGGTTTTGACGTAGAGGGCGTGGGTCATGGAGACCCTCCTAGTTACGATGAGAGTAATGCGATTCAAAGCTCAGCTCCACCTCAGAACCCTTACCCGCCTCCGAACTCTTCTGGGTATCCTATGCAACAGCCTTCTCACTTTCAGCAGGCTGCACCGCTCCCTCAGCAGCAACCAGGCACTGCTGCCCCCCAGCCGCAGGTGGTTCAGGTAAAACACCTAGATGGCAGAAGATAGACTGAGGGGAGGCTGGGAGAGATAAGAGAGAAAGGGAAAGAGAAGGAGAAGGAAAGAGAGGGAAACGGAAAGAGAGAGATAGGAGAGATAGATAGAAGGGAGACTAGGAGAGGTGACAGAAAAATAAAAGAGAGGGAGAAGGAAAGACAATGAGAGGAGATATAGAAAGAAAAAGGGAGACTAGGACAGATGACAGGTAAAGGAAGAAGAGTGAGAAGGAAAGAGAGAAAGAAAGAGAGAGAGAGACGAAAGACTTGATGCATGGCTGATCGTCAATGAAACGGAATTGAACTTTAATCCTAGGCTAATGATTTACCTTATAATTGTGAATTCAAACAGGTACCGATCCAACAGAACATAGTTAATGTGAACACGGAGATAGCGCCGAATGATTACCTTGGCTTAGCTCTCTTTGTCACATTCTGCTGCTGCTGGCCGTTGGGGATTGTAGCTCTCATGAAATCACGTGAGGTATATATAATACTATCTAACCAAACTAAACAAATCTTGTTCAATTTCCCTATCGGACATTACCCCCGGAAAACAACATGTTTGAAATTGTAGTTCATTGACAACTACGAAAATTTAATTTTCTAAAAGGTTTTCATTGTCGGGGTCGGAGTAGGGAGGGATATTTTTAGAAGGACAACTTTTGTCTTTTGAAGAACACCAATATTTTACAAATGCATGAAATTATATATCGTATGTGATAATTCCAGCCAAGATTTTTATCAATAAGGGTACCTAATCATTCTAAATAGTTCTAACGCGCTGATGGTATATCATCGATAACACTACTTTAAAAAAAATGTTGGCCCTGCGCATATGTATGTTTACAGTGTATGCAGCTTGTTAATTAATATTAGTATATATAATATAGAGATTGAAAAAGTATGCTACTTTTGATTATTCTATATTAAAAATGAATAAGGGCATCCAAATCCTGATGAGAACAAAATGTTGATATCATTGGCAAACACACATGTAGTAAAAACGATAAAAGAGGTGATGCATTAGTTCTATCATTTAGATATAATAATAAAATAAGGGGACCTATTATTGATCCTTGTGGGACTCCATATTCAATTGTTAGATATTCCGATAAAAACGTGCACCACATATTGAAGGCGAAATGATGAATTATCTCTAAACCACGAACGAGCAACTTCTTGGATTCCATAAACTTGAAACTTTTAAAGAAAAATATAACTCAGCATATCAAAAGCTTTGGATAAATCCATTACAGTCCCAATTATATGTTGTTGTTTTTGTCTGTTTGGAGAAACTGCTAAAATAGTAAGCTCATACGTGGTGGTACATGGTAATATACACAACTTCCTGGTAAAAAAAAGTCATGTAGTGATGTCAGGAAAAAAAAGAAAAGAAAAGAAAGCCAAGCATGGGTCAATCTTCCGAGTAATCAGAGGTCAAATAAATTATTATTATTCATGTACTGCATTTCCCGATGATTCCTTTGGTTTTTAATTGTCTTCGAGAAAGCTTTCTAAAGATGATTGGAAGGAAATCATTGCGATGAAACCGGTGACAAAAATGCATCACATAGTATACAAATATACGATACCTTTCGAGAGTCTAGCAAAAACTATGAGCTAATGAAGAGGCATAAATAGTAGCTTTCCCGAGAGCAAATTTATATCAAATTAACTATACCCGAGGCTTGCCGAGGGTATAGTAAATTTGATATAAATTTGCCTCGAGGAAAAGTCATTATTTATGCATCTGAATGCTCATAGTTTGCTAGAGTCAAGAAAGACATTTTATATCTGTTTTATATCCCTCATGAGCAGCTCATTTTTACAAAGAAACTATTACAAAGCCTGCATTGTTTTCTTGCTTTAGTTTTCACCGTTTTGATTCTCAGCTCCAGCATATATATAAAAGTTAGAACGGCGAGAGAAGGAGGTCTAGGGCAACGTTATCCACGAGATCATCATCGAAATCAGTTTTAATTTCCTTTAAAAAATCCTGAACCATAGAAAGTCCGTACCTGATCTGTTTCGTTCGTGTTTTTGCTGTTATTTCCTTCGCAAGATTTCAACAATTTTTCCATATTTAACAGGTGAAAGCGGGAATAGTCGGACTCGGCAGCCAATTTGTCGAACTATGTTTTTTTTTTTCAAATGCTTTTCTCAATGCGCTATCCTACGCGCACGCCGCGCCGGAATTCTACTTATGGCTTTGCCGGTTGCAGAAAATTAAAGCTGCAGATTTAGCTTGCGCGCTCGTTGCTATCAAGAAATTAAAAATTTAGATATCGATCGCAAAAATATCGGTGATCGGTGGAAAAAGTGGAGGGGGGAGGGGGATATGTCAGTTTGTATGTGTGTCTGAGTATGTGAGCGTGTGTGGTGTGTCTGTCTGTCTGTAGGTAACTCTTTGATTTATAATATTCGTTCAGTATAATTCAATGTAAAAATTATGTACTGTGTATTAAACTATCCTAAGTATTTTTGAGAGATGTACAATTTTCTTTATATTTTGATATATGTAAATCAATGAAGCTGTATGTTTGTTTGTTATATATTTTGTACTGAATGAATACAATAAAACAATATTACAAAACAAAAACAAAATCCGGAATGTGCTATACCACGCCAAATAGTACATTTTCTCACCCTCTCAGATTTTTCCTGCTCTGTACAATCGTGATGTAAGAAACTAAACATGAGGGATGTAATGTTTGATACGAACTGTTTGTTGTTCTTGTTGGTGTTGGTGTTGTGTGGTGGTGGTGTTGGTAGTGGTTTGTGGTTTATGTTGGAGTTGATGTCTACAAATAAAGCATAACAAATTAGGGGCGGTCATTCAATCTCCTTGGCATAATGGTTACTGTCACTAATCTTCTGCTATTTTCACTAAACATAACATGAGTGTTGTATTTTCTTGCTTTATCTGAAGGTGAAGCACCGATCAGCAGTGGGGGACTACCACGGTGCCGCTGTCTCATCTTTGGAGGCGAAACGCTGGTCCTGGATCGGGATACTGGTTGGAATTATTTCTGGAATTGGTATCATTCTGTATGCTACATTAGGCCCACCCGTTCAAGATGGTTATTAGAAAAATAAAAAGAAAGAAGGAGGACAGGAGACCATGATTAGAAAGAAAGAAGTGCTGCGTAGTTTAAAACCCAATTGTTTGATCTCAGTCAGTTTGATTTCATGACAACAATCCTCGATTATATAGATTTTCGCAAAATTCCGCCATAGAACCACTGCAAACGAGAGAAATAGGTAGAGAGAGAGAGAGAGAGAGGTAGGGAGAGAGAGAGAGACTGAGAAGGGAGGGAGAGAAAGATAGACATAGAGGGGAGGGATTGTACGTGTTTAAGGGGATAGTTGAGTTTTGTTTTCAGACCGCAAATGCCTTCAAAGTGCATGGTTATTTCTCTTAACCTTATCTATGACATTTCTAGTGCCCTTTTAGAACCTAAAACTGCTATGAAGGTAATTTTAGACCCCAAAATGTTTGAAATTTAGCGAATACGATCATACCAATTCAGCTCCATTTTCAAAAAAATACGGTGACTGTTAATTAATTATTTATTTGAAAATAACAATACATGAGCAGGCTGGTTGTGCGTAATTTAACCAACACGAAAATGCCAACGAAGAAGCCAACATCGGCATCGGCTGAAGTACGACGTAAACGACGTTATTTTTGATTTTTTTTTAACGGCTTTTTCAAATTATCTAACATTTATGGTGGTACACAAGTAATAGAAATCGTTATATTTCTGTATATTTCAGCCGCCTTTAAAGGCCCACTGCACTACTTGTAGCTACTTGCGCCCTCTATATATCAAACAATGCCTAATCGGTGACCATTGGTCCCCCATGATCCTCTTTTTCTTATGTTAACTGAGAGCTGAGTTGATGAGATAACCACCTGTCCAGTGACCTTGCAGGGCAGTCTAATCCCTCCTTTAAACTACGGCAGATAAGCTTTAAACCTATTTTGATCAAACAAAGGTGATTTTGTCATCTAAATAGTATGTTCTTTCAAATTTGACAATCGTTTTTGTTATTATCTCACAAAAAAAAAAATTTGTGTAGCGCCATCTGCAACATAACTCAACTATCCCTTTAATGAATACTGAATAAAGAACATGAGATCACATGAGATCTTATGTTCCTATAGTTAAACGTGATAATATTCCCAGGGTCAGTTTTAACTTAATCAGTAGAATCAGGACTTGTAATCTAAAGAAATATTTGTTTAATTTAGCTTATAATTGATTACCATAACCTTTTATGTCTTTACCTTTCCTATCGCACTTTGTATAAATGTATCATGTATGTATTTTATCACAAGCTGCGCCTTGAGCATTTGACTGTCAAGTGGATGTGGCGCCTTATAAATCTCATGTATTATTATTATTATTATTATAATTTATAAAAAACGATAAATCTTTGCAAGAAAATAATGCTTTTATAAAATAAATCTTGTTGTCTTTTGTAGATAATCCCGCTTAGGAATTTATTCATAATCAAATTATTTGGGATACTAATTCATGTATCTATGTGAATGGTTCTATAATTTTTAAAGAAAGATTGGATAAACAGGTATCATTACAATTTTATCACATATTCTGAGTTTGTAAATAAGTTAATTGTTCATTGTAATTTTCTAGATTTCTATTCAATTATATCGGCTATACCTTTACAATGAAAGCATACTTGCGAAGACCCACCTAAAAACATTTTTAATTACCAATCAGAAATTACTTGCAGAATGAAAAAAATAACTGAAGTATGTTAACTAATTCATAAATTGTGTGTTGACAAACTCTTTATAGTTCCAATTTCCTAAAAAAAATGGGAAGTTCTCCTTTTAAAAATCAGTTGTTAATTGGAATAAAATTTACATCATTCCTCTTAAATGCACTTTTTCAAAAAAATTAAGTTATTTTCAAAAAACAAAGAAAATGCAATAAATTATCAATAAATCATTGAATTTTGCCCCGGTCCCAACAGAATAAAATCGTCTGTGTGGCCATGCCTTAAACCATAATGCACGGCCCTACAGAGATTTGTTTCCTGTTGGGGACCGGGGGGAAGTGCAATGAATTATTAATAATTCATTACATTTTCTTTGTTGTTGTTTTTTTTATTTGTGGGGGCGGCGACGTACCCTAGCCCCCGCTGCGTACAGACATGATTCACTGGCTAAGAAATGGCCTCGTTACTGTGAGGCCCCAGGATAAAAAAAGCTGTATCGATCAGCTATATTAATGCCCTGTTGTGAGGCATTAATCATCATTACTATCAGTTATGATTTAATAGCGTTGGTATAGTAATAGTAGCACACACATGCTTTTGCAGTCACGCAAAACAAACACTCGCAAATTATAAGTCAATACAATCAGAGAATGTATACTCTTATCTAGATCTAGTATGAATAAATCATTGTCAAAATCCTTCCATAAATTGGGGTAAAATAGTTATTCCACCATTTTGACCAACAGTGTATGTATCCATAATGTTGTATATTTGCTTATACATGCATTGGTTATTGTTTAAGAAAAAAATGACTAAAGAAATTATTGGAATAAAAAAGTTAAACAATATGTACAAATGTAGACTTTATTTAAAGACAAAAAAGGAAAAAAATATATGGACCACGATACAAAAAACATGATATTGGCTGATGCAAGAAAGACGTGGACATTTTCACACGTTCTACAAAGTGAGTAGACACTGAGAACGGATACATGAGTACCCGCAAGATGCTCCCTAACTTCTGTATGTTATTTGCTTGATCTCCTTATAATCTATTAAATGAATATGCATGTCAGTAAAACGTTCAATTATCAAAATGTTAATTGTCTAGGGTAAAACCCAAGAATAATATTTATGATTCCACATTGAAGGCCTATATTTACAATGATACTTATTGTAGAATGTTTTAATGAAAATAATCTTTATTTCAATTCAACTCATTATTGGAAAATGCTTTAAAAGCAAACATTTATAAGTGGGTTGTAAAACTAGTGTAAGAAATATTTCAATATTTGTATATTTTGCTACATAGTACTGTCACGTCATATTAAAATCATATACGTAAAGGGTCATACGTGTCATTAAAAGAGTGAATTCCAGTTTCAAAGAATCGAAACAGTTTGATGTAGTATCGGGAAAGAGAGAGAAAGATAAAGAGAGAGAGAGGGTAGAAAAAAGCAGAGAGAGAGAGAAAGAGAATGAGAATGAGAAAGATAGAGAAAGAAAGAGAGTTACAGAGAGAGAAACAGAGAGAGACAGAGAAAGAGAGAAGGATGAGAGTTCGCCCTTTTCCAAATAATTGTTTCCTTCTCCTTGTTTATGAACGTCCCTTTTTACCCCTGATAGTTGTTCCTATCAAAATCTTATAAGTACTTCTTTTACACTTTTGATGAGTATCCCTTTTAAATGTAATAATATCCTCCTTAGATTTCCTTTTCATAAGTTCCCCTTTTCCCTTTATTTCCCAATGTCCATTACAAATTATGCCCTTTTCGGTCGTCTTAAGAGACAGATCCAGTTTCAAAGAATCGAAACAGTTTGTGTAATAACAGGAAACCTGATTTTCTACCACCTCAATGGAAGGCAGTGGAGCTGGGGGAAGAGGATGGGGGGGGGGGGGGCACAGTGCACACAAATCACTTTCATAAGAACTTACTGTGCTCCTTTAAGAAAATATTAAATACTCGTTTACAAAGCTTTTAAATGTCCCATCTCTAAATTCCTAAAATGAAAAAAATAAAAGGTGTGTCCTTTTTACACCGAACAGTTTGCCGCTTTAAACTACCATGACATTTTTATATTCAAATGCTAAAAGGGGACATCCAACCTATCACCCTTTAAGCCCAAAGCCCTTTTCATCTTCCTAGAATGCCAATGTAGGATTTCTCAAACTCAAAGCAACTGTATAACTACCCTACATGCTAGGACAAGGTCTTATTATCAACCCTCATCTCCCGAGTAACAATACATTTCTCATAGCCTCCTGATGATTATGGGCCCCTATTTTATAGCGACTGAGTGTAACTTTGCTCAAATTTCCCGCAAAACTGATGGCTCGCCACGTTCCCTCGCATTATTGTTTCTTTCATTAAATTGCTTAAAACCCCATCAGCGTCTGGGTTATTTCAACTAATAATGAGAACAAGTCCGTCGCAATGAGACGTATAAATCTTTTAAGAGATTTGCTCCCTAGCTTATAAATATTAAGACTATCACACACACAGCAGAGTATGCTGCTAAAGCAGTTTCTTGGTCTATGTAAACAGCACAAATTAATGTTATGGTCATCCTCGATGTTGTATCCATTATACAATGTCTAAAGATTACAATCTTCCGCTTTAAGGCTACCCTTTGTAAGTGCCCCCATTTTGTTCTTCTCCAGAGAGTGCTTTTATTTTTGCTGATGCACCCCTGCTTTGAAAGACGTTTCGCCACTCCTGTCTTTTTTAAGGTCTTTAATGCCGCCCATTATGGCTAATATCAATATTTGTACATGTTTTAACCAAGTCCAGTATTAATACAAAATGCACATATTTACACTCTGTGCACACAAAAGCATGGACAAGAAACGGTTATTATTGTGTGAAAGCCATTGTCATTCTACACGCTATACCCATTCAAGTAGATAGACGAGTTTCAAGTGCGACGTATATCAAACACAGTTCAAATCATCTCTCTCGCATAGTCACATTACATCGTTTAGTGTGAGTGGAGAACAATCATCAGGATGGCGTCTGGTAAGACATGGACTTTGTTTTTTATCTATTCGATTTGAAGTTATAATGTTTTATTATGAATGTTGTTCACTTTGGATGTTCGAACATGAAGGTATGCGTATATTAGTGGTTCAGCTTAGATCATGTTGTTCAAAGGGTATATGTTCGATGTGCTTGCTCGTTCGTAGTAGGTATAGTTCTGTAGTGTCAGGCCAGGAACCTATCCGGAAGTCACCAGCATTCTACCCTAATGAATCCTATCTACACCATCGAAGGCATTCAAAGGATTGCCAACCTATACCTGTCCCCTAGTCCCGAGTATCGTGACATATAGTTAGCGCTGGTTTATTGCGATTTATTTGCCATGGTCTAAAATTACATACTCAAAGGTTAATCAGTTTCATTCCAAACCGTATATAAGTGGTTTAATATTTATTCTTGGTTTAATAAGTCAAAGTGCATCACAGTATGAACAATTAAAATATGTCCAAGTATATATGCCAGACTAACTCGTTTGATCAAGGAGCATCATCTCTTTATTTTACGATATTTAATTCAATAATCAAGATTCTTTATTCGATGGGCTAAAGTAATGTGTTAAAAATGAATTGTTTATAAAAGTAATAGATTCATAATTTATGTTGAATGACAATGCGTTTCATTTTCTGTCTTTTTAAATGTTTCATAGTTCGGTGAAATTGCAAAATACACAGTTACAGAAATTAAAGTGTATTGAAAGTTAAACATTCCGAAAAATATTTAACAATGTAGAAAAAGTTAAGATCAAGCATATATTGTAAAGAAGTAGGTGAAGTAATTCAAAAGTATAATTGCTTTAAAATATGTAAAATGAAAAAGAAAATATTTATAACGAGTTGTTGGAATAGTGTAGCTGTGTCTGTTTCCCTGTATGTTTTTACCTCGTACTAATGTGCTCTGAAACCGCAACAAAACAAAACACGTCATTCATTGTATTCGCGTTCCATTTAAAAGAATGGATATATGTAGTTTTTGAGTAAGTTTACTATTTGCATTTATTTAAAAAAAAAAACGATCCTAATTTAATTACCAAGTGTGATGATATAAATATCCCACTCATATCTCTGGTCAACCATGTCAATTTATACAGTGAAGTACTTTTCATGAGATCTTGGTCCAGATGTACATTTTTATCTACCTTTACGTATTCATCGAATAACTTAAACTCCTGGGAGTAAGACTAACATGTATGTCTTAATTTGAAATCTTCAAGTATATCAATATTATACTACTTCCTCTTACGTATTTATTTCAACTTCTTCCCTTTTCGGGAAATTGTTTCGATATTCTATAACATTTTATTTTGTGATAAACTTGATGGATCAAAAATTAGCATGTTAGGCGTAAATAATATGTAGAGAGAATCATCTTTTCATTACTTAACTATAAATCATTATTCATTAGGCAATTCAAAAGTTGAAGAAGACTAATATTTCTTTCCATCATGGTTGTTGAATGAGAAGGAGAAATAAATAAAAGTAAAAAAGTGAATTTATCTAAATAAACCTATCACAACATTTCATCATAAGTTGTATCGCCGTCTGGTCTATGTCTTGTGCCAATAATCGTTTTCGTAAAATTCAAATTTGGACCAAAAAAAGCTACCCTTCCGAGGCGCACATTAATTTTGTATGCATAATTATCATCAAACTTTTTACAATTATAACATCGATTGAAAAAGAAACCCTTCCTATCCATCACGCCATTATTGATGACTGTCAAGGGAGTTATCGATAGTTCTATACCAACCTTGTGTAGTTTAGGCACTAGATAACACATACCGACCTTGTGGAGTTTAGGCACTGAATAACACATACCGACCTTGTGGAGTTTAGGCACTGAATAACACATACCGACCTTGTGGAGTTTAGGCACTGAATAACACATACCGACCTTGTGGAGTTTAGGCACTGTATAACACATACCGACCTTGTGGAGTTTAGCCACTGAATAACACATACCGACCTTCTGGAGTTTAGCCACTAAATAACACATACCGACCAGTAATACATTTGTTGGCCTGTATGATGTACATACAATAATTTATTAACAAAATGATGTTTTTGTATTCAGGCATTTCAAGTAACAAAATAAGACCGCTGCTATGGAAACGAAATTTTAAAGAAGTTGTTTTCTTACAGCCCCCTCTCCTGTCAAAAATAGTAACTAATCAATACAAAACAAGCAAAATAACAAACATTATGACATGATACATGTTTGTTATCTCGTACCCTCAGCCATCAGAATCTACTCGTTCTGTCATAGCCACCATTGCCATTTCCAATTTTTTGTTGTTGTAAATACCATATTTCTATAATTTCACTCACAACATATATATTAACAAAATGTTAGCATCTACTTTTTTCGTAATTTTAGATTCCAGTTTGATTGCAATCTAATCTGAGCCATTTGACGTCACGATCATGTAAAAGATCGCATCATAAGAAATTAAATATTTTGGAAAAATATTTATGCGACTGACTTATATATTATTTTGTTTGATTTGATTTGTTTTCTGCATTTTTTCCATATAAAATATAACTGAATAACAAAGAACATATAAATGTAAGGTATAATACAACATAAACAAACAATAATTTCTTCATGTCAAAATGTTTTTTTACATCATATATGTACATATAATAACGAAACCTAATATTTCCATAACATCTGATCATAAATTTAAAGTATTATCCGAACTATTCTGTTGGAAAAGTGCAGGAGACCGCAATCATAAGCAAAGCTTGACAAGGATGGCGGCCTCAAAAAACAAAAACAAAAAATCTTAAGGTAAACCTTAAAATGAAAAAGTGTTTTAACGATCTTTGTGTATGAGTTGGTGAGTGTGTTGTGCAAGTGTATATGTATATATATATATATATATATATTGTGTGTGTGTGTGTGTGTGTGTGCGTGCGTGTGTGTGTGTGTGCGTGTGTGCGTGCATATGTGTGTGTGCATGTGCACGCGAGCGTGCTTGTTAGTTTGTGTTTGTAACGAATAGTGGACGTGCATGTAGCTCTGTGTGGTATAGTGAAGTGGAAACAAATATAGCCTTTACAGTAAAGGAAACTAAGAATACGAAATAGAAAACTAAATTTGCAAAACAAAGTTGCAATGTGACCAAAATTTGACGATTGCCTACTGCATGTTGAAATCAGTTATGTAGATACTTTAATTGCAATCAAACCTGAGCCATTTAAGGTCACAATCATGTAGAATTTTTGTTTTTTTATACTGAAAATCACGTCTTAAGAAATTAAATATTTTGGAAAATATTGATGCGACTGACTGTTGTGCAAAAGAAATAGTTGCGCCTGGGCCCAAGAATGTCTAACTGTTTAGCTGATTGAAATCCAGATCCAGAAGATTGTTTTCAGGTAAAATGCATGTCTGGAAGAACAATTGCTATGACACCTCATCATTACTAGGATGTGTTACCAACGTTCCATGCTTTACTTATGTCTCGTGGTATAATCTGTAGGCAAAACAACTTGCCCAATGGTGTAAGCAGTAGCACTGATAAGGAACGAAACTTGTGTATGATAGTCCATTAGAGTCCTCACCAATATAACACAGGGCTCTTTAATGTTTTTTTGGATATTGAAAAGCTGATAAATAACCTTTTGACATTGTTGTTATTCTTATATTCTCAACATTCTCTTCAATCTTAACAATGAAGGGAAATTAAAAACAAAATATTCCAAACTTGTGTTCGAAGGATTTAACAGAGAGAGAGAGAGAAAAGTGAATATTCTCACGATTAACGACCTTTATATATTTAGATTTTCCCGTCCACTTTAACACCTTTTCAATCAATGTTATATTGTTTTTCACTCAATGTCGTCCTGATACTTCTTAAACATGTACATCTTCTAGTCAATTTCGTATTTGGTCATTCATTTCTTTAGTAACTTAATAACTTTAATAACTCGCATTCAATTTCGTCAAAGTCAAATCAAGTTTGTAATCTTGGGCTGCCACGTTCACATCTATATTTTAATCATTCTATTTGTATTTTGTATTTGTAGTTATTAACATTTAATTCCTTCTCAACGGTAAAATATGAAGCACAATCTATATATAAATTATATACGTAACAATGATTTCAACATAGAGAGTATACAGTAAATAATAGAAGGAGGCAAAAACCCGAAAAGGATAGCTTAAGTTGGGAACGCCCATTATAAGTTAACACCGTTACTGAGAGTACATCATAGATATCATCATGAAACTTACATATTGTATAACAGAACTATAATAGGAAATAAAAGATAGTAAATGGAAGAAAAACTGGGAAGAGAATTTAGTATAAGAAGGCATGTTCACTTAGAAAGAGAACTTGTGTCTACGATTACATCATAACAATGACAAAGTACTACAATACCAAAACAAAAAACAGCGCGTACATATCCTTAAAAACAAGCAAAATCTCAAACAGCAGCTTCATCCGACAACATTGTCCTGGGTAATATAAAGATGGTACCTAGCAACAGCTAAGGCCTGTACGTAAGTGATCAAATTAAATAAATAATTGGTCATAAAACATGTTGTCGAACTCTAAAAAATAATTTCTTTAAAGATGGGACCAGTATGGGAGCGATAGTGCATTCCGGATATTATTCGAATAATCCGCTTCTTCAATAATGTAAGTTTTTGAATTTCCAATGTTTTCTAAATGTTTCCAAAACAATTTCATGTGTGTAGATCACAGTTTAATCTAGCTTAATGTCCCAAAAGTAATCTTAGCAATGATTATTGTGATGATGAGTGTTATAAAACAGTTATTGCTGCTCTTTAATACAACCATTATTATCCAATGATTCCTCAACCCTTAGTGACAATATTTTCACCAACTTCCTTAAACAAAAATGTCTAGCTTTCATTCCGTAAATCCCGCTGGTTCCACGATTGTTGTCTGACTTGCTTTCAATGACAAGAACGGTGACATCACTGTTCAGAACGCTTTTCGCCCCCTTTCTTGTATTTCCTTGGAACATTGTACTATTATTCTTTGTTCCTCGTGTCTACAATACTATTTGAACAATATTTGATGACAATAGACGGCACTCTGGTACTAACTGAATTTGAACCCGGCCCGGTTTACCCTACTCTCTACAGTCTCTCTCTCTCTCTCTCTCTCTCTCTCTCTTTTGTTACTGCCTTCCTTTTCCCTTGCCTACTTCCTTCTGTACGAGCTTTGCTTGATTATTTGGTACTGGATGATTAACATGGAAAAATGAATTTGTTAACATAATCAAATAATGTCTTATTCATTCTAGTTTTTGTTTTTTCTTACTGTTTTTAAGACAATATAATTGTTGTCTTTCATATTGCTAGCTAGTTTTATGTCTCATGGTAAGCTGTAAGAAAAATCAATCTAAGCATCGGTTTATGAATGTTAGCAACGATCTTTCGCCATCGCTGAATTTTAATACTTTAAGGACAAGCAGTAACAAATTGATATTTCAGAACTCTTTGTAAATTCGTTTAACCATTGATTTCGCTCAGTTGATTCTATTGTTCGTATTATTCAGCAAAGAGAGAAAGAAGTGAAAATAGTCATGACTCACGACTTTGTAACACTATGCATATTGGTGATCGTCTCTAAAATGCTGTTTGAACAAATATCTTACGACAATAGAAGGCACTCTATAGTACTATTTTTATGTAGCGTCACACGGGCGCGGATTCAGAAGGGGGCACAGTCCGTGCTCAACTGAGTTACATAGTCCCATAAAATGCACCTTATAATTTCAGATCATTCATCTTCACTTTGAAAGCTAAATAATATCATGGACTTATTACGGATGGACATTCGTCGTTTTCTTAACGAATTCATTGTGATTGTCTCCGTCAATGTCTGTTCTGGTCGTTTTTAAAGCGTTTCTTTCGGCCTACCTATCCTCACTATTCTAGATGCTACATACTTCTAACATAGTTCTTCAAACTAAAAACTCTACAAAAGACGTTCGTGCTTTTGCATGCAAAACAATATTGAAATCAGCTCTGTGCTGCCAATCTGCTTTACACTGCTTCTATTTAAGCTTGTTTTTTGACGTCATTTCTAAACAATATTTTTTGAACACTTTATTATGTTCATAACAGAATACAAGCAATTCACCAATGAAGGTTTTGACGTAGAGGGCGTGGGTCATGGAGACCCTCCTAGTTACGATGAGAGTGATGCGATTCCAAGCTCAGCTCCACCTCAGAATCCTTACCCGCCTCCGAACTCTTCTGAGTATCCTATGCAACAGCCTTCTAAATCTCAGCAGGCTTCACAGTTCCCTCAGCAGCAACCAGGCACCTATGCCCCTCAGCAGCAACCAGGCACATATGCCCCTCAGCAGCAACCAGGCACATATGACCCTCAGCAGCAACCAGGCACCTATGACCCCCAGCAGCATCCAGGCACCTATGACCCTCAGCAGCAACCAGGCACCTATGCTCCTCAGCAGCAACCAGGCACCTATGCCCCTCAGCCGCAGGTGGTTCAGGTAAAACACCTAGATGGCAGAAGATAGACAGAGGGGAGGCTGGGAGAGATAAGAGAGAAAGGGGGAGAGAAGGAGAAGGAAAGAGAGGGAGACGGAAAGAGAGAGATAGGAGAGATAGATAGAAGGGAGACTAGGAGAGGTGACAGAAAAGTAAAAGAGAGGGAGAAGGAAAGACAATGAGAGGAGAGATAGAAAGAAAAAAAGGGAGACTAGGACAGATGACAGGTAAAGGAAGAAGAGGGAGAAGGAAAGAGAGAAAGAAAGACAGAGAGAGACGAAAGACTTGATGCATGGCTGATCGTCAATGAAACGGACTTAATTTTTTTGTCCACTCTGTTTGTTGCTACGGCAGGCAGCCAGTGAAAATGAACTCGCTTTATCAAATTATGGAAATGCAAGCATTACTTTAAACAAAGAGAACTTTGTTTTTCCTGGCTCATTTTTCCTGATTGAGATGTCATATGAAAGGGTAAAAATTGAACTTTATAGAAATGTTATTTTCTCTTTGAAATTCAGATACCGCCTGCCAAATAATTTGTTGGTTTCCTCTCTTCAAATCGTGTTTAATCACTCATGCGTGAAATATGCATCATATGAGTCGCATCAAATAGAAGAAGAGGATCTAAGCTTTAAAATGATGTGTCATTTATTAATTATAATTGCGATTAAGTTATGATGAAACATCGATAATTCTCGGTTTCGTTTTTTCTGGGACGCACTGTATAGTAACCCAAGGCTCAGTTAAGCCGTATTGTAGTGTTAACAAAGAAAGTAATTGAACTATAATCCTAATGATTTACCTTATAATTGTGAATTCAAACAGGTGCCGATCCAACAGAACATAGTTCATGTGAGCCCGATGAAAATGCCGAATGACTACTTTGCTCTAGCTCTCGTCACACTCTGCTGTTGTTTGCCGTTTGGGATTGTAGCTCTCATCAAGTCTACTGAGGTATATATGATGGACTATCTAACCAGACTAAACAAATTTTGTTCCATTTCCCTATCGGTCATTACCCCCGGAAAACAACATGTTTGCATTTGTAGTCCATTGACAACTACGAAAATTTAATTTTCTAAAAGGTTTTCATTGTCGGGGTCGGGGTAGGAAGGGATATTTTTAGGAGGACAACTTTTGTCTTTTGAAGAACACCAATATTCTACAAATGCATGGAATTATATGTCGTATGTGATAATTCCAGCCAAGATTTTCATCAATAAGGGTACCTAAACATTCTAAATAGTTCTAACGCGCTGATGGTATATCATCAATAACACTACTTTAAAGAAAATGTTGGCCCTGCGCATATGTATGTTTACAGTGTATGCAGCTTGTTAATTAATATTAGTATATATAATATAGAGATTTAAAAAAAGTATGCTACTTTTGATTATTCTATATTAAATATGAATAAGGGCATCCAAATCCTAATGAGAACAAAATGTTGATATCGTCGGCAAACACACATGTACACTGTGAAAAATGTGGGCAATATTTTTTCGACGATTTGCCCAACGTTGTGCCAATAGTCAACCCAACCATCTATTGGGCAATATTTTTCCCAATGGCCCAACAGCTGGTCAAGATTTTCCCAACAAGTGGGCTACCGTAGTCGGGCAGTTGAAAGGTCATATCTTTGCCAAAATGTTTGTCAAAATACGAAACAATTATGCACGTGTGAAGTAGGGTGCTTACGTTTACCAATACCACTGGGCAAAATATTGCCCAATAAATGGTTAGGTTGACTATTGGCACAACGTTGGGCAAATGGTCGAAAAATATTGCCCAAATTTTTCACAGTGTAGTAAAAACGATACAAGAGGTGATGCATTAGTTCTATCAGTTATATATATAATAAAATAGGGGGACCTAATATTGATCCTTGTGGGACTCCATATTTAATTGTTAGATATTCCGATGAACCATGTACCACATATTCAAGAAGAAATGATGAATTATCTCTAAACCACGAAAGAGCAACTTCTTGAATTCGATAAACTCGAAGCTTTTAAAGAAAAATATAACTCAGCAAAAAGCTTTTGATAAATCCATTACAGTCCCAATTATATGTTGTAATTTTTGTCTGTTTGGAGAAACTGCTAAAATAGCAAGCTCACACGTGGTGGTACATGGTAATGTACACAACTTCCTGGTAAAAAGTCAAGTAGTGATGTCAGGAAAGAAAAGAAAAGAAAAGAAAGCCAAGCATGGGTCAATTTTCAGAGTAATCAGAGGTCAAATGAATTATTATTATTCACGTATTGCATTTCCCGATGATTCCTTTGGTTTTTAATTGTCTTCGGGAAAGCTTTCTAAAGATGATTGGAAGGAAATCATTGCGATGAAACCGGTGACAAAAATACATCACATAGTATACAAATATAAAATACCTTTCGAGGGTCTAGCTAAAACTATGAGCTAATGAAGAGGCATAACTAGTAGCTTTCCCGAGAGCAAATTTATATCAAATTAACTATACCCGAGGCTTGCCGAGGGTATAGTAAATTTGATATAAATTTGCCTCGAGGAAAAGTCACTATTTATGCATCTGAATGCTCATAGTTTGCTAGAGTCAAGAAAGACATTTTATATCTGTTTTATATCCCTCATGAGCAGCTCATTTTTACAAAAAAACTATTACAAAGCCTGCATTGTTTTCTTGCTTTAGTATTCACCGTTTAGATTCAATGAGGGTACCTAAACATTCTAAATAGTTACGCGCTGATGGTATATCATCAATAACACTACTTTAAAGAAGATGTTGGCCCTGCGCATATGTTAATTAATATTAGTATATATAATATAGAGATTTAAAAAAGTATGCTACTTTTGATTATTCTATATTAAATATGAATAAGGGCATCCAAATCCTAATGAGAACAAAATGTTGATATCGTCGGCAAACACACATGTCGTAAAAACGATAAAATAGGTGATGCATTAGTTCTATCATTTAGATATAATAATACAATAAGGGGACCTAATATTGATCCTTGTTGGACTCCATATTCAATTGTCAGATATTCCGATAAATATTGAAGACGAAATGATGAATTATCTCTAAACTAGGAGAGAGCGGCTCCTTAAATTCCATGAACTCGAAGCATATCAAAAGCTTTTGATAAATCCATTACAGTCCCAATTATATGTTGTTGTTTTTGTCTGTTTGGAGAAACTGCTAAAATAGCAAGCTCACACGTGGTGGTACATGGTAATATACACAACTTCCTGGTAAAAAGTCAAGAAATGATTTCAGGAAAGAAAAGAAAAGAAAAGAAAGCCAAGCATGGGTCAATTTTCCGAGTAATCAGAAGTCAATGAATTATTATTATTCATGTATTGCATTTCCCGATGATTCCTTTGGTTTTTAATTGTCTTCGGGAAAGCTTTCTAAAGATGATTGGAAGGATATTATTGCGATGAAACCGGTGACAAAAATACATCACATAGTATACAAATATACAATACCTTTCGAGGGTCTAGCAAAAACTATGAGCTAATAAATAGTAGCTTTCCCGAGATCAAATTTATATCAAATTAACTATACCCGAGGCTTGCCGAAGGGTATAGTAAATTTGATATAAATTTGCCTCGAGGAAAAGTCATTATTTATGCATCTGAATGCTCATAGTTTGCTAGAGTCAAGAAAACATTTTATATCTGTTTTATATCCCTCATGAGCAGCTCATTTTTACAAAGAAACTATTACAAAGCCTGCATTGTTTTCTTGCTTTAGTATTCACCGTTTTGATTCTCAGCTCCAGCATATATATAAAAGTGAGACTCGGCAGCCAATTTGTCGAACTATTTTTTTTTTCCAAAAGCTTTTCTCGATGCGTTATCCTACGCGCACGCCGCGCCGGAATTCTACCTATGGCTTTGCCGGTTGCAAACAATTAAAGCTGCAGATTAAGCTTGCGCGCTCGTTGCTATCCAACAAATAAAAATTTAGATATCGATCGCAAAAATATCGGTGATCGGTGGAAAAAGTGGATTCCGGAATGTGCTATACCACGCCAAATAGTACATTTTCTCACCCTCTCAAATTTATAGTGAAACTATACCTTTTTCGTGCTCTGTACAATCGCGATGTAAAAAACTAAACATGAGGGATGTAATATTTGATACGAACTGATTGTTGTTCTTGTTGGTGTTGGTGTTGGTGTGGTGGTGGTGTTGGTAGTGGTTTGTGGTTTATGTTGGAGTTGATGTCTACAAATAAAGCATAACAAATTCGGGGCGGTCATTCAATCTCCTTTGCATAATGGTTACTGACACTAATCTTTTGCTATTTTCAGTAAACATAACATGAATGTTGTATTTTCTTGCTTTATCTGAAGGTAAGGAACCGTTCAGCAGTTGGGGACTACCACGGTGCCGCTGTCTCATCTTTGGAGGCGAAACGCTGGTCCAGAATCGGGATAATGTTTGGAATTATTTCTGGACTTGTTACCATTGTGTATGCTATATTACACTCATCCATTGAATATGGTTATTAGAAAAATAAAAAGAAAGAAGGAAGACGGGGGACCATGATTAGAAAGAAAGAAGGGCTGCGTAGTTTGAAACCCAATTGTTTGATCTCAGTCAGTTTGATTTCATGACCACAATCCTCGATTATATAGATTTTCGCAAAACTCCGCCATAGGACCACTGCAAACGGGAGAAATAGCTAGAGACAGAGAGAGAAAGGGAGAGAGAGAGAGAGAGAGAGACTGAGAAGGGAGGGAGAGAAAGAGAGACATAGAGAGGAGGGAGAGAAAGAGAGAGAGAAAGGGTTGATTAGAAATGCCTCCCTTTAAATGTTTATTGATACGTGTAACAATACGATACTTAACATTTAATAACTTTTGAATCGAATTATAATAATTTAATACAGTTAAGATGACAGTAATACAAATACATAGGTCTTTGTTACTCGTATGACCGTATTCTTTTTTATTTCAATGGCTCTGTGTATGCAGTACTAAATGTGTTCAAGGATTAATTTTTTAGTTATCTCAAATCGAGTGTACGTGTTTAAGGGGATAGATGAGTTTCGTTTTCAGACCGCAAATGCCTTCAACGTGCATGGTTATTTCTTTTAATCTTATCTATGACATTTCTAGTGCCCTTTTAGAACCTAAAATTGCTATGAAGGTAATTTAAGACCCCAAAATGTTTGAAATTTAGCCAATACGATCATACTAATTCAGATCCATTTTCAAAAAAATACGGTGACTTTTAATTAATAATTTATTTGAAAATAACAATACATGGGCAGGCTGGTTGTGCGTAATTTAACCAACACGAAAATGCCAACGAAAAAGCCGACATCGGCATCGGCTGAAGTACGCCGTAAAAGGCGCTATTTCGTTTTTTCAACGGCTTTTTCAAATTATCTAACATTTGTGGTGGTAAACAAGTAATAGAAATCGTTATATTTCTGTATATTTCAGCCGCCTTTAAACCTATTTTGATAAAACAAAGATGATTTTGTCATCTAAATAGTATGTTCTTTAATGAATACTGAATAAAAAAACATGAGATCACATGAGATCTAATGTTCCTATAGTTAAACGTGATGTTATTCCCAGTGTCAGTTTTAACTTAATCAGTAGAATCCGGACTTGTAATCTTAAAAAAATCCCTCACTTCTATATGTTTATTTGCTTGATCTCCTTATAATCTATTAAATGAATATGCATGTCAGTAAAACGTTCAATTATCAAAATGTTAATTGTCTAGGGTTAAACCCAAGAATAATATTAATGATTCGATATTGAAGGCCTATATTTACAATGGTACTTATTGTAGAATGTTTTAATGAAAATAATCTTTATTTCAATTCAACTCATTATTGGAAAATGCTTTAAAAGCAAACATTTATAAGTGGGCTGTAAAACTAGTGTAAGAAATATTTCAATATTTGTATATTTTGCTACATAGTACTGTCACGTCATATTAAAATCATATACGTACAGGGACATACGTGTCATCCAAAGAGTGAATTCCAGTTTCAAAGAATCGAAACAGTTTGATGTAGTATCGGGAAAGAGAGAGAAAGAGATAGAGAGAGAGGGTAGAAAGAAGGAGAGAGAGAGAGAGAGAGAGAGAAAGAGAATGAGAGAGAAGGGGAGAAACAGGGAAAGAGGGAGGGAGAGAGAAAGGGAAAGAGAATGAGAAAGAGAGAGAAAGAAAGAGAGTGAGAGAGAAGGGGAGAAACAGGGAAAGAGGGAGGGAGAGAAAAAGGGAGAGAGAAGGATGAGAGTTCGCCCTTTTCCAAATAATTGTTCCCTTCTCCTTTTTTATGAATGTCCTTTTTTACCTCTGATAGTTGTTCCTATCCAAATCTTATAAGTACCCCTTTTACACTTTTGATGAGTACCCTTTTAAATGGGATACTTTCCTCCTTAGAGTTCCTTTTCATAAGTCCCCCTTTTCCCTATATTTCCCAATGTCCATTACAAATGATGCCCTTTTTTCGGTCGTCTAAAGAGACAGCTCCAGTTTCAAAGAATCGAAACAGTTTGTGTAATAACAGGAAACCTGATTTTCTACTACCGCAATGGAAGGCAGTGGAGCTGGGGGAAGAGGATGGGGGCACATTGCACACAAATCACTTTCATAAGAATTTACTGTGCTCCTTTAAGAAATATTAAATGCTCGTTTACAAAGCTTTTAAATGTCCCATCTCTAAATTCCTAAAATAAAAAAAATAAAAGGTGTGTCCTTTTTACACCGAACAGTTTGCCGCTTTAAAGTACCACGACATTTTTATATTCAAATGCTAAAAGGTGACATCCAACCTATCATCCTTTAAGTCCAAAGCCCCTTTCATCTTACTAGAATGCCAATGTAGGATTTATCAAACTCAAAGCAAATGCGTAACTACCCTACATGCCACGTTCTCTCGCATTATTGTTTATTTCATTCAAATGCGTAAAACCCCATCAGCATCTGGGTTATTTTAACTAATAATGAGAACTAGTCGGTCGCAATGTGACGTATAATTCTTTTACGAAATTTGCTCACTCGCTTATGAATGTTGAGACCATCACACACATACAGCAGAGTATGCTGCTAAAGCAATTTCTTGGTCGACGTAAACAGAACAAATTAATGTTATGGTCATCCTCGATGATGTATCCATTATACAATGTCTAAAGATTGCAATTTTTCGCTTTGAGGCTATCCTTTGTAAAGCCCCAGTCCCATATAAAGCCGGACCAGCACGGACGAGCACGGACCACTCCGGACCATCCCGGACCATGGTCTGGGGTGATCCGGGATGGTCCGGGATGTTTTGTTCAAAAAAGTGTGATGCTTTAAAAGCTACAGTCCCATATACGTCCCGGACCGTCCCGGACCATCCCGGACCCCATCCGGGGTGATCCGGGATTCGGTCCGTGTTGACACCGTGTTGGCACCGGGGTGGTCCTAGATGGTCCTGGATGGTCCTGGGCGGTCAATAACTCACTCCCGGACTGCCACGGATCAACACGGACCGCCCCGGCGCCACTACGGATGACCCCGGACCCAGCACGGTGGCTACACGGATCACCCCGGATCAAACTATTGTCCCGGACCGTCCCGGACCGTCCCGGACCACCCCGGCAGTTTTTGACCGTCAAAAACATCCGGGGTCGACTCCCGGACCGCCCAGGACCATCCAGGACCATCCAGGACCATCCCGGACCATCCAGGACCACCCCGGTGCCAACACGGTGTCAACACGGACCGAATCCCGGATCACCCCGGATGGGGTCCGGGATGGTCCGGGACGGTCCGGGACGTATATGGGACTGTAGCTTAAGTGCCCCCCTTTTTTTTCTTCCAGAAAGTGCTTTTATTTTTGCTGATACACCCTGCTTTGAAAAACGTTTCGCCACTCCTGTCTTTTTTAAGGTTTTAATGCCGCCCATTATTGCCAACTTCAATACTTTGTACATGTTTTAACCAATTCCAGTATTAATACAAAATGCACAGATTTACACTCTTTTCACACCAAAAATCATGGACAAGAAACGGTTATTATTGTGTGAAAGCCATTGTCATTATACACGTTATACCCATTCAAGTAGATAGACGAGTTTCACTAAGTGCGACGTATATCAATCATCTCTCTCGAATAGTCACATTACATCGTTAAGTGTGAGTGAAGAACAATCATCATGATGGCGTCTAGTAAGACATGGACTTTGTATTTGATCTATTTGATTTGCAGTTATAATGTTTTATTATGCATGTTGTTCCTGCTCGATCGTAGTAGGTATAGTTCTGTAGTGTCAGGCCAGGAACCTATCCGGAAGTCACCAGCATTCTACCCTAATGACTCCTTTCTACACCATCGAAGGCATTCAAAGGATTGCCTATACCTGTCCCCTAGTCCCGAGTATCGTGACTGTATTAATAAGACGTTTGAGTCCATATTTTTGGGACAAGCGCCCATGCAATAACGCCAACAACACAAACAACACCAATCATGATAATGAAAGGCCTGACTTTAAAAACAAAATATTCCAAACTTGTGTTCGAAGGATTTAACAGAGAGGGAGAGAAAAGTGAATATTCTCACGATTAACGACCATTACATATTTAGATTTTCCCGTCCATTTTAACACCTTTTCAATCAATTTCATACTTTTTCACTCAATGTCGTCCTGATACTTCTGAAATGTGTACATCTTCTAGTCAATTTCGTATTTGGTCATTCATTTTTTTAATAACTTAATAACTTTAATAACTCGCATTCAATTTCGTCAAAGTCAAATTAAGTTTGTTATCCTCGGCTGCCACGTTCACATTTATGTTTCAATCATTCTATTTGTATTTTGTATTTGTAGTTATTAACATTTAATTCCTTCTCAACGGTAAAATATGAAGCACAATGCATATATTAATTATATATGTAACAATGATTTCAACGTAGAGTATACAGTTAATAATTCAGATAACAGAAGAAGGCGAAAACCCGAAAAGCATAGCTTGAGTTGGGAACGCCCATTATAAGTTAACACCGTTACTGAGATAACACTATAGATATTATTATGAAAATTACATATTGTATAACAGAACGTTGATAGGAAACAAAAGATAGTAAATGGAAGAAAAAATGGGAAGAGAATTAAGTATAAGAAGGCACGTTCACTTAGAAAGAGAAGTTGTGTCTACAATTACATCATAACAATGACAAAGTACTACAATACCAAAATAGACACCGCGTACATATCCTTAACAACAAGCAAAATCATCAAACAGCAGCTTCATCCGACAACATTGTCCTGGGTAATATAAAGCTGGTACCTAGCAACAGCTGAGGCGTGTACGTAAGTGATCAAAATAAATAAATAAATTATCGGTCATACAACATGTTATCGTATTCTAAAATATAATTTATTTTAAGACGGGACCAGTATGGGAGCGATAGTGCATTCTGGATTATATACGAATAATCCTCTTCTGCAATAATGTAAGCTTTTGAATTTCAAATGTTTTCTAAATGTTTCCAAAACAATTTCATGTTTGTAGATCACAGTTTAATCTAGCTTAATGTCCCAAAAGCAATCTTAGCAATGATTATTGTGATAATGAGTATTATAAAACAGTTATTGCTGCTCTTTAATACAACCATTATTATCCAATGATTCCTCAACCCTTAATGACAATATTTTCACCAACTTCCTTTAACAAAAATGTCTGGCTTTCATTCCGTAGATCCCGCTGGTTGCAAGATTGTTGTCTGACTTGCTTTTAATGACAAGAACGGTGACGTCATTGTTCAGAACGCTTTCCGCCCCCTTTCCGTTCTTTTTTTTACCTTGACACCTTGTATTATTTTAGTATTCTTTGTTCATCGTCTCAACAATACTATTTGAACAATATTTGATGGCAATAGACGGCACTCTTGTACTAACTGAATTTGAACCCGGGGTTTTCCCTACTCTCTACAGTCTCTCTCTCTCTCTCTTTTGTAACTGCCTTCCTTTTTCCTTGCGTACTTCCTTCTGTACGAGCTTTGCTTGATTATTTGGTACTGGATGATTAACATGGGAAAATGAACTTGTTAACATAATCAAATGATGTGTTATTCATTCTAGTTTTTGTTTTTTCTTACTGTTTTCAAGACAATATTATTCTTGTCTTTCATAGTTCTAGCTAGCTGTATGTGTCATGGTAATCTGTACGAAAAAGCAGTCTAAGGAACGATTTATGAATGTTAGCAGCAATCTTTCGCCATCGCTGTATTTTAATACTATAATGACAAGCAGTAACAAATTGATATTTCAGGACTCATTGTAAAATCTTTAACAGATGATTCCGCTCAGTTGATTCTATTGTTCGGATTATTCAGCAAAAGTCTTGTTCAGACGGACAAATGTTACCCTAGGGTAAAGGTCGTGTTAAGAGCTAGCCGATAAAAATATGGCGGCGCATATGGTGGGCCAAGCATGCCACTATCCGTACAACTATACGACTATTTGTCTATCCAGCCGGGCAATCAGAACGCATGAAACCGTACCTCTATACAACTATACCTGTGGCGGATTCAGGGGGCACAGGGGGCATGTGCCCCCCTCCCCCCTGTAAAAAAGGGGGAAAGAGGGGAGGGGGAAAAGAAAAAGGGAGAAAAGGAGAAAAAAGGAGGGGAAAGGAAAAAGGAAGGGAAAAAGAAAGAAAAGGGAAGAGAGAAAGAAGAAGAAAAGAGGGATAAGAGAAAAAGAGAGGAAGAGAAATAGAGGGGGAAAGGAAGAAAATGGAAGAGAGAGAGAGAGAGAGAGAGAAGAGATAAGGCGGAAAAGGAAGAAAGGGGGATGATATTATAAGAAGGTGTTATTTTTTACCGGGAAAGGAGCGGAGGGGGGGGGGGGAAACGCAAATTTGCAGTATGCATAATATGGGGTTCCTCTTGCCAGGGATGTAATCCCCCCCCCCCCCCCCCCAACAAAAAAAAAATGAAATAAAAAATAAATAAATAAATTTAGAAAAAAATGGAAACAAAAATGAAAGAGAATTAAACAACGACAGAAGAGGTGCGAGTGCATGAGGAATTGCATTTTTTTTAAAAGAACAATGGGATAAAAACCAGGGGCGTCCACCTGTCAGGATATTGTGGGTAAAATTGCGCTGCTGTCGTCGGTAAAATGAGAAAAGGTGCAGGGGAAATGAGAGGGAAAGGGAAGGAGAAGAAGAAAAAAAAAGGAAAAGAAAGGAAAGAAAGGAAAGAGAAGAGAAGAGAAGAAAGAAAGAGAAAAAAAGGGGAATGAGAGGAAAGAAAGGAAAAGAAAGAAAAGAAAGAAAAGGAAACAAAAAGAGGGGTGAGAGTAAGAGAGAGGAGAGAGAGAGAGAGAGAGGGTGAGCCAGAGAGAAGAGGGGTGAGCCAGAGAGAAGAGGGGATGTTGGGTGGAGTCAACACGTCGAAGATTTCACGTTTCATTAAATTATTAGAGAAAGAAGGAGATTCGTTGTACTGCTTTCGACTCTTAATCCTTGTCTGAATTCAGTTTTCCCCTCTCGCGCGAAGCGCGGAAGCTTTGGCGCTCATTTAATTATTACAGAAAGAAGAAAATTCGTCGTTCCGACTCTTAATCATTCTCATAATTTTTAAAAATGTGTCTTTGTCCGATAAAACGTCACAGTTCGTAGTGGAAAGATTGCCGGCCGATCCGTGCGGTTTGCTATCCGCACATTTTGTCCCCCTATTGTTTTACGTGTGTATTTGATAAAAGGAAGCAACTCGGCAAATCAATGTATTTAGACTCATTGTAAATCATGTGGTTGACATTTTTTCTAGAAATTACATAATAATAACTCTACAATTTTTTTAAAGCAAATGGGCCAGTCCTTTTGAAAGTAGAAGTGAATATTTTCTTTAAAACCCTTATTTTATGAAGGCATACTCGTGATATCGGCCCCACAACTGTTGTAATCGATTATACTTTTGTACGTGGTTTCGTACATCAACCAACTCACTACTAGGCCCCGCTCCAAGTATCTGGGGGCGTTTCGAGGTTTAATGAAGGAGTTAAATGGGAAATGAAAGTGATGAAAAATGGGGTTGAAAGTGAGTGGGGCAGGCTAGAGTATTTAAGATAAGGTAGAGCGTAGCACAAATTGGCGGATGCTCAGGGGGTAGGGGCATTTAATTACGGTCAGATGAGCATATTTTAATACCTTATTCATGACACTGGCAGGTCACTAATTGGCGTATGGTCCAAGGGGCGGAGTCCCCGGAAGTGCAGGGGTTTTAGGCATTAAAATTAAGGTCAGATTAGCATCCAGGGGCCAGCCTTAGGTCCCAAGGTGGGGTCCAGGGGGCAGAGCCCCCGGAAGCTCAGGGGTATGGGCATTTAATTATGGTCACATGAGCATACTTTCTTTTCTATTTCTTTCTATTTAATTATCTTTAATATACTTTTTCAAAAGTGTGTGTGTGTGTGTGGGGGGGGGGGGGGCTTGAGCCCCCAAGCCCGCCGTAGTAGGCCTCTAAATATTAAATAAGCACATTTATTGCCTGACTGTAAATTTTGATATTTGCCATTCTCCCACAAACGCATAAAAAGTATAATTTACTAAAAAGTGTGGAAAAATCCCGGAAAATTAGGCCGTTTCAGCAGCATCTGTAAATCACTGGTATCAAATTAGAACAAAAAATTCACTTTTAAAGTTTATTTTGGTGTGGGGGGGGGGGGGGGGGGTAGCAACTGGCTGATTACGTAGACCTATGGTGTCGAGGGGCTCTTTCTTTATTTTTGTTCGGTAATAAATAAGGTTAGTTTATGTGGGTGTCACTCAGGCGCGGACATACGGGGGGCGACGGACCCGCCCCCCCCCCTCTTTGAAAAAAAAGGAAAGACATAAGGGCTAAAAACACGAGTTAGAAGTGGACCAATCAAGGCGCTCACTTATCCGTATCAGGGGGAAAATACACGGGGGCTCGGGGTGAATCAGCCCCCGAAATGCCAAAAAGAGCCCCCGAAAGTCATAAAAGTATCCCCCTAAATTTTGTAAGTATTTTTTTCCCTGATCCGTATATAGGACAAGGCCCTGAGGCAGCTAGCCATACTCCGATATTTGAGTCGTTTTCCGATCAGAACTAGCCCTAACTATCATTCCAGGATTTTGTTTCAGAACCTGAGACAAAGTCACCCAATCCCTTTAAGTTTCAAAAAGTAGACTTCATTGACCTGTACATAGGCTTAGGAACCGGGGGTGCTTGGGGGCACAGGCCCCCCCCCCCCCTCCCCCCCCCAAAAAAAAAAAAATATATATATATATATATATATATATTGGGGGGGCTCAGATATCATTGAGCCCCCCCCCCCCCCCCAATATTTTGTTCGTGCTGATGAGTTGAGGGAAGTGTATGCCGGAGATATTGAGTTTGTAGCATTAACTCGGCAGCTAACAAACCTCCAAGACGTGTATGACGATGAGAGGAAACCTATCAAATACATTAAAACAATCTGTGAGATTTTCAACAACAGTCCAATCTATAAGAGATCATTCTCAGAGGTACACATTCTTCTTCTCATTTACCTTACCATCCCGGTTACAACGGCAACTTGCGAGAGAATATTCTCTGTCTTGAAAGGGATCAAAACTTATCTGATAAGTACAATGACCCAAAGAAAGCTCAACCAAAGCTTAATATTACTCATTTAATCTCGTACAGATAAACAGGACTTGAAAAATATCGCCCGAAACTTTGTTTCCAGGAACACAAGAAGACAAAACTTCTTTGGCACATTTGTCTGAGGCTGCATGTGCACCTTAAAAGAAGAAAAGTCTAAAAAAAATCGCCGCAATGACATAGACGAGGAACAAAGAATGTATTTCCAGGTGCAAATTAAAGACAAAGGAGGATCTCAGAATTATATTTTTTGGGTGGTGCCACATTTCAGTTTTTAAATATGTCCGATTATAGGCATTACAATAAAAGTTTTGTTTTTCACGTTCCTGGGGTATTATTTTTTCCAAAGTTGTTAAATGTGTGTTATTTTAACACCTAGTACTTTGTCTTACTTAATAAAAATAAACTGAATATCTTACAATTCAACGATTTCTTCAAGTAGGCCTACTTTTATTAATTTCTTCAACTGCTTAACAGTAAGAGCTGTAGTGTGAACAGGCTACTTAGTAATTCACATTTATAGATTGGTGCACATCATTATGCTTGATCATCCTCTCCTATATATCTGTTTGTTGTCATTCCTCTGTTAATCATCCTTTATTTGCTACCTATGATATTTGAATATTCATTATTTCCTTTTATTATATAAATGAACATGTAAATACCTATAAATGCAAAATAAACCCTGGAGGTTTAAGGTTGTAAAGCCCAGGGCAGTTCAACACACGCAATCATGAAATAAGGGTGTCTTTATCGAAGTGTCTCTGTAAGTTTAGAACCACGCCCTGTGCCTACCCGCTCAGGCCACCCTACATTCAGAGGCGTCGCTAAAGTAGGGGGGGGGGGGGGTGTGAGGTTGAAGCCGGTGGGATTTTTTTTATGTCGGTCGGCCAGCAATTTTTTCCCCTTGGAACTGTGACTTTTTATCGGACAAAGAAACATTTTGAAAATTTAGACAATGATTTAGAGTCGGTACAATGAATTGTCTTCTTTTTCTAATAATTTAATGAAACGTCGAAGCTCCCGCGCTTCGCGCGAGAGGGGGAAAACTGAATTCAGACAATTAAGGTTAAGAGTAGAGAACGGTATACAACAAATCGTCTTCTTTCTATAATAATTTAACGAAACGTCTCAGCTTCCGCGCTTTGCGTGGGACGGGGAAACTGAATTCAGACAAGGATTAAGAGTCGAGAAAGGTACAACAAATCGTCTTCTTTTCATAATAATTTAATGAAACGTCTAAGCTACCGCGCTTCGCGCAGGTGGCCTTTCACCCACCCCCTACCGCTTTGCGTGCTCTTTAAGTGATTCGCTTGCTCAATACCGCAATAAAATATATAGCTATGATACTTACTAAGTTGACGAAATAATTTGTATATTTATGTCGTCGACGAAAATGACCATTTGCGCATAACAATTTAGCCTTTGGCCTCGGGTTCATAGGGTCGGTAATTGGTGGCTTGTTTTGTCGGTAATCGTTGGCCTTTATACCCCCCCCCCCCCCCCCCACTGAAAAAGGTCTAGCGACGCTCCTGACGACACATCAGGCCTATACTTGCGTTTTGTGAGAGGCTCAAGTATCCGGGCCAGCTATTTATAGTTGAGTAATTTTTGAAGAAAAACAAAACGAGTACTCGCTCTCCAATCGTATTGGTTATTTGGGAATTTCGAATGTCATCAAATATGTTTTTTTCCTTTTAACACAATGATTGTTTTGCGACTCAATTCAGGCCTGACTAAATAAAAAAAATTTCGTAAGGCAACAGACAAGTAATTTAGTCATATACCTGATTAACATTTGAAGATTTCCTACACTAATGCCTGGCCGTGCGTAACCCATATTTGAACACTAAGTTGCACCTGAAATTGCAACATGTGCATTATAAGCTCAAAATGCTTTCTTTCATACAAATACACCCCAAAAAAATCCCAAAAGCTTGAATGCATACTATTTCACAAGATGTAATTAAACAATATGAATGATATTAATGATACACTTACATGTACATGCAAATGCATGATCATTTTTGCGCTTCTTGCTCCCAGCATGTACGTTTATGCTCCCAGCAAGATAGTTTCCTTCTACATTTAATTTTGTTGCTGTTGTGAGTTTATATTCATATTTTTGTTATCAAACAGGAATAAATAAATGAATATATAAATACATTTGTACAATGATAGTTGTACAATGATGATAGAAGAACCAATGAAAATCGCAATTGATCTTCCTTAATTCCTTTTCTTTTCTTCCTCTTTGTTTTCTGTCCCTTTCTCTCCTCTTTCCCTTTCACTTCCCTTCTCCTTCTCTCTCTCTCCCTTTCACTTCCCTTCTCCTTCTCTCTCTCTCCCTATCTCTTTGCTGAGGGGGGGGGGGGGTACAAATCGGGACAAATTGCAACTGATCTCCCCTACCTTTCTTCTTCCTCTTTTTCCCCCCTTTCCCTTTCCTTACTTCGCTCTCTCTCTCTCTCTCATTTAAGTTTGCTGAGGGAGGCAGGGGCCTTTCGTCCCCTCCCCCCGATCCACACGATGTTGGTGGGATTAATCGCAACACTTACTGATCTCTGCCTCTTTTCACCCTTTTCTTTTCTTCTTCCTCTTTTGTGTTCCATTTTGGCTCTCCTCTTTCCCTTTCCATTCTTTCCCTCTCTTTTTTTTTGGCGGGGAGGGGATGGGGGTGGTCGGGGAGGGGGGGACAGAGGCATAGGCCTTTCTCCGCGATTCACATCTTGTTTGCAGGAAAATTGCAACTGATATCCCTTCTTTTCTTTTCTTCTTTTGTTTCTTTCTCTTTCCTTCCTTCTCTCTTGTTTTGCGGGGGGGGGGGGAGGCAACAGCATGGGCGGCAAGGCCCTGTCGGACCCCTTTTTCTTTTCTTCTTCCTTTCCTCTTCTCTCTTCTTTCCCTTTCCCTTCTTTTCCTTCCTTCTCTCTCTCTCTCTTTTTGTTTGCTGAGGGGCCAGGGGAGGGCAGGCGAAGACCTTTCGCCCCCGATCCACACCGCGTTGGTGGGAAAAATCACAATTGATCTCCGTACCTTTCTTTTCTTTCCCTTCCCCTTCTCTTCTTTTCTCTCTCTTTTAAGTTTGCTGTAGAAGGGGGGAGGGGAGGGGGGGGGGGACAAGGGCCATTTGCCCCCCGATCCCCAACTTGTCGGCGGGAAAACTGCAACTGATATCCCCCTTCTTTTCTTTTCTTCCCTTTATCTCCTCTTTTCCCTTTTTTCTTTCCCTTCTCTTCCTTCTCTCTTTCTTTTTGCTGGGGGGAGGGGGGCAACAGCCTGGGAGGCAAAGCCCTTTCGCCCCCGCCCGATCTTTTTCTTTCCCCTTTTTCTTCTTCTTCTTCCTTCTCTCTCTCTCTCTCTCTCTCTCTCTTTTGCTGAGGGGGGGGGGCGAAGGCCTTTCGCCCCCGATCTCCTTTGTTCCCCCCTTTTCTTTTCTTCTTCCTCTTCTTCCTTTCCCTTACTCTCCGCTTTATCTTCTCTCTCTCTCTATCTTCATTTTTTGTTGGCGGTTGGGGGTCAAGGCCCCCCCCCCCCCCCCCCCCTTGATCCGCGCCGGGAAGACCTGTAGTGTCATCCCTAGCTAGCTGGCAAAGCTGAATATGGGTTATCCAGTCGTTTCATTCATTAAGTATATTTATACTTGTATTGAATATGTATACGTGTGGACTAGAGTACGGACATTCGGTGCGGCAGGCGGACTATTGGTGCGAGACCTCTTCCGCACAGATTGTCCGTCGGACATTTGAGGCGCGCACGGAATGTCCGACACGGACATTCTGCGCGGATAAAATCCGCACCGATCGTCCGCTCTCGATCGATCCCTAATAGGCGGACGATCGGTGCGGGTAACATTCTACGCGGTCACACCGGCCCACAGTGGGCCAGGGAGGAACCAAAGTGTGCCGAAACTAATTTCTGGGGATTTATTTTCTATAAATCCATAGGAAATGTTTGGATGTCCAGGGATTTCCGCTTAAACGGTATTACCAACATTTTTTCTGATATCTAAGCTTTAAGTTGATACCAGATTTGGCTGCCCGATTGTGCCCGTTATTATGTTAGAGCCGTTTTCTTTGCAACATTGCCCCGAAAAATGTGTTTATTTTGGTCCGCGGTGGCAGAACAAGTGTCACGCGCCCCCAAGCGCCGTGATTTTTGACCGCGAATCCTTCATGATTACGTTGCCATGGTTACGCGGACGAGCGTTGAATCGGCTGTGCGTAAACGAAACAGTACAAATGTGTACCGATTATGCCTAATAATAATCGATGGACGTGGGGAGGAAAAGCGCTTGCACATGCAGTGTAGCAAATTCTTGCAAAAAGAAATACCATACATGGAAAGCTTAGGTTTGGGCGGACATTTTGAGATTAACATCACTGCGGGATTTGGCCGGAATCCTAATAAACATGCTACTTTTTATAAAAAATTGCATTTTTTTCTTTTTTGTGTGAAATTTATTGCTCATTTTTCCCAAAATGAAGCTTCCATAAATTTGGTCATTATATTTTCTAATTGTGTTACCAATAGGCAAGAAGTGCACGCAGTATCAAGGTGATTGCTTTTTCCTTCATAACTTCTCAACACCTATTGTAAAGTTACCACTTTTATCATTTTTGGAGCAACATATAGATTTTCCCATGTTCGCAGGGGTATATGACACTTTTAAAACTCGCTAAATATTAAAATATGGGTGGAAAAATGTTCTTTAGAATGTTTTCTTCCCCAAGCGAATGAAAAAAATATAAAAATTCACATTCACTTTGAGGCGATTCTGGCCCACTGTGCGGCCTCATACCGGAGTCGTGCGTGTATTAGTCTGCAGCTAGCCAGCCGTGTCCCGTGTGTGACGTCACAAATATTGACGCTCTACAAAGGACCACTGAAGGCAGAAAATCTGGATCTCAAAACTAACATTTTTGAGAGTTGATTACTGCGGGGCCCCAAACATATTTTGAAGAGGAGAGTTGTTGTATTTGATCAGTAAGGCTTACCCTTCGCAATGATATGAGTTTTGCATCAATTCAAAACACTTTTGATTCTTCGTGTGTCTACTTTAACATTTCAAACACAGAGAAATCAGCAGCATGCCTTGGCAGCGCCCCCAAGCGGCCAAACAAATTTTCAGCATCTGAGTTGTCGTTAGTGACGTCACAGTCTTGCCTAAATCTAACAAAAAGGGCTTTCCACACACGACAGCTTTATATAAAAGTTAACATAATATCGAATGAGTACTTTCTGTTTTCTAGGACCGTCGGGTATAATAATCAGTCTGGGTGCCATGCAGTAGGGGATGGACATGAGAGATGGGCCGTTATAACGGAAAAGAATCAAGAGATATTTTAATGTTAGGTAATATCATGTACATTCGGCGGCAAGCTGCCCGCATCATTTCTAGTGTGTGGATTACAACTAATTTTTTTACCAGTTGGAAAATGTCTTCCCATTTTTATTCTTAAATGTGCCCATACGTGTGAACATAGCACTTGGCGAGTGCCTGAGTCATGCAAAATAGATAGTCTGTGAAGATTTTGGGATTTGGGAGAAACTTTTCATTTCTTAAGAGTGTACCATGACTAAAAGAGTTGAAATAACGCTGCTCAAGAGAAATGTATTTATATGCATTTTGAGAAGCACTTGACTATTACCTAAAACTTACATCCTTCGTGAAAATCAGCAACCGCACTGGCGCTTTATAACTTATATGTATTAAAGGGAAATGTTTAGTAACGAGGAAGACAACGTGCTAGTATTTGAACTAATATGGGTTCATGAAGGGGATCTTGTAAGCTCGTATCCATCTCTCAATGTGTCATATAGTCTTTTGCTATTGAATCCTGATTGTCCACGGGGGGGGGGGGGAGTAGTTGTCTCCGGGGGGTAGCTGTTCTCGGTGGTAGTTGTCCTCTGGGGGTAGTTGTCCTCGGCGGTAGTTGTCCTCGAGGGGTAATTGTCCTCGGGGGATAATTGTCCTCGGGGGGTAATTGTCCTCGAGGGTAGTTGTCCTCGGGGGAAGTTGTCCTCGGGGGTCGTTATCCTCGGGGGTAATTCTCCGGGGGTAATTTTCCGGGGGGTAATTCGTCCTTGTTTTCACGAAGTGACGGAGTTTTTTTTCACGACCGTCACTTCGTGAAAACAGCGACGAATTGTCCTCGGGGGGGGGGGGGGGGTAGTTGTCCTCGGGAGGATATTCTCCGGGGGGTAATTTTCCGGGGGGGAATTTTCCGGGGGGGGGGGGGGTAATTTTCCGGGGGTAATTGTCCTCGGGAGGATATTCTCCGGGGGGTAATTTTCCGGGGGGGGGGGAATTTTCCGGGGGGGGGGAATTTTCCGGGGGTAATTGTCCTCGGGGGGTAGTTGTCCTCGGGGGGTAATTCTCCGGAGGGTAATTTTTCGGGGGGTTATTGTCCTTGGGGGTAGTTGTCCTCGGGAGGTCATTCTCCGGGGGGGGGGGGGGTAATTGTCCTTCGGGGGTAGTTTTCCGGGGGGTAAATTTCCGGGGGTTTATTTTCTTGGGGGTAATTGTCCTTGAACCCATCTGTGGCTATGATTACCCGTTGGTGTTTTCATTGTTCTACAAACTGTCCTTCAACACTGCTTCTATTTACTAGCCTACATTTGACGTCATTTTCTAAACAATATTCTTAAACACTTTATCATGTTCATTACAGAATACAAGAAATTCACCAATGAGGGTTATGGCGTAGAAGGCGCTAGTCATAATACCCTTCATAGTTACGATGAGAGAAAGGCGATTCCAAGCTTAGCTCAACCACAAAGCCTTTATCCGCCTCCGAACTCTTCTGGGTATCCTTTGCAACAGCCTTCTCACTCTCAGCAGGCTTCACAGTTCCCTCAGCAGCAACCAGGCACATATGCCCCCCAGTCACAGGTGGTTCAGGTAAAACACTTGTAGATGACAGAAGAGAGAGAGAGATGTATAGATAGACCGAGGGGAGGCTGGGAGAGATAAGAGAGAAAGGGAAAGAGAGGGAAATAGAACAATTAGATGAATACACTGAGGGGAGACTGGGATAGACTGATAAGAGAAAGAGGGAGAGAGAAGGAGAAGAAAAAGGATATAGAGGGAGAGATAAAAAAAAATAGATATTAGGAAGAATGAAAGGAAGGGAAAAGAGAGAGAAATATCAAATCAGAAAGATAAATTGATAGACAGAGGGGAAGGTAGGAGAGATAAAAGAAAGGGGAAAAGAATAAGAAGGGAAAAGAGAGAGAGAGAGAGATAGAAAGAGAGCGAGAGGGAGACAGATGACAGGAAAGGACAAGAAAAGTAATACAAAAAGAGAGATACAAAGACTGAGGGAGGCTGGGAGAGATAGGAGGAAAAGGGAAAGAGAAGGACAGAGAGAGAGAGAGAGATAAAAAGAAGGGAGACTGGGGGATATGAAAGGAAAGTCAAAAATACAGAGAAGGAGAAGGAAAGAGAGAGAAAGGGGAGAGAGATAGAAAGAAAGGAGACTAAGACAGATGACAGGAAATGGAAAGAGAAGAAAAAAGAGAAGGAGAGAGATAGATAGACTGAGGGGACACAGGGAGAGATACGAGAGAATTGGAAGGAAAGGGAAGGGGAAAAAAGAGAGAGCGAGAATCGAACAGTACTTGGCGATGATTTAAAGGGAAAAAAAAAAACATATTCCCACCATGATAAATTTGTTTTCCTTCTAAAACCATTAAGGCCCGGTCTCACCGCCAGAACTTTGCTGGAGCGTTCCTGGAGCGGTGAACAAAATTCATCACCGCTCGTAACCGTTCACCACCGTTTAACAGAAGTTGGCCCCCGTTAAGGCAACGCCGTATACGCTTGACCACCGCTGATGGTCCCTCCTACCGCTCCGAAAGTTTTGAGCTGCACAAAATATTGCGAGCGGTGAGGAGCGAGCAATTTTCCGCTCCGGCAAAGTTCACCACCGCTCCAACAACGCCCAGTCAAAGTTTGGCACCGCTAGACGCAAGTTCGTGGACGCTTTGGTCCGCTAGACCAACCCAGAAATCTTTAACGCTGGACCACCGCTGCTTCGCCAGCTTTGCCCGGGCGGTGATTAGACGTTGCACAAACTTTGGTGGAGCGGTTGTAAGCGTTTTACGAGCGGACACGGGATTGCTGGAACGGTGTCGGGCGTTGAAGCAGCGATCCATTGCGGTGATAAACTTTGGTTTGGCGTTGGTATGGAGGTGTCAGAGCGGGACCAACGCTCGCTACCGCTCGCTACCGTTAAACCAACGCTAAAGCAACGCCGGCTTCAGCGGTGCACCGCTAAGGCAACGCCCGTGTTTTCGATTTGTTTCCCATTGTGTGCGCGGTGACGAGCGTTGTCGAAATTCGGCCCCTTCTCCCTACCGTTCAAGGAACGCTCCAGCAAAGTTTTGGCGGTGAGACCGGGCCTTAAAAACAAAAATATGTAGGCCTGGCCCCGCCTTACAAAGAGTTGCGATTGATCGAGACCAATCAGTCCTCCGATTAATCGCAAGTTTGCAGTTTCCCATCTCTTATGTACATAATTGCGATTGATATCAACTCTTTGTAAGACAGGAAACAGGAGTATATGTATAGGTGCTACGGCTGACAAAGATCTGTATTTTGTCTCAATTACCTCGTTTATCATCGTTAATAAGTTTGCATAAAACTTGGTAGATGCAACGATATGACACATAATAATCACGTAAACCGATAATTATTTGTGGGGTAAAGGGGCCTGTATAGTCACCCGAGGCTCAATTCAGCAGAATTGTAGTGTTAAAAGGAAAGTAATCGAATTATAATGCTAGGCTAATGATTTACCTTATAATTGTGAATTCAAACAGGTGCCGACCCAACAGAACATAGTACATGTGAGCACGGGAATAGCACCTGATGACTACTTTGGTCAAGCTCTCTTTGTCACACTCTGCTGTTGTTTGCCATTTGGGATTGTAGCTCTCATCAAATCAATTGAGGTATGATGGACTATCTAACCAGACTGTTACCTTGGTCAATTTCCCTTAACGGACATTATCCCCGGAAAACAACATGTTTATATATGCAGTCCATTGCAAACTATGAAGATGTATTTTTTCTTTGCTGGGGTCAGGGCGGGGCTGTAACTTTAGGAAGATAACTTTTTGACTCATAAAGTATACTAATATTATAATAAAGTATACCAATACCAACTTTTGCTAAATCCATGAAAGTTTTTGGTTGTTTTGCGAAAAACCTGTTAAAATAACAAGCCCACATGTGGTGGTACGTAATATAGTACAGAACTGCCTAGTATATCAACGTAAAAAAGTTGTCAAGTAGTGATGTCAGGAAAGAAAAGAAAAAAAGAAAAGAAAGAAAGCCTAGCATGGGTCAATTTTCCGAGTAATCAGAGGTCAAATTACCTTTTCTTATTCATGTATTGCATTAGCTAACATCAACAGTAAGTTGTGCGACCGCGAATATTTTCACTCAGATGGACTAAGTATGCTGTTAGGGAGTAGTCATTAAAAAGGATAATTTTCCAGAGACACATGTCTCCATGTGACTGTTCTCCGATGATTCCTTTGGTTTGTAATTGTCTTCGGGAAAGCTTTCTAAAGATGATTGGAAGGATATCACTGGGATAAAACCGTTGACAAAAATGCATCACATAGTATTTAATACAAATTGTTTGCTGCTCTTGTTGGCGTTGGGGTGGTTGTGGTGGTGTTTAGGGAATGTTGTTTAAAACAAAACTAATGAACAAATTCGGGGTTTTCATTCAATCTCCTTGTTATAATGGGTACTGATCTTCGCCAATCTTCTGCTATCTTTCGTATACATGACATGACATGAGTATTGTATTTTGTGAAGAAAGCAACTGTACGAACATGAATTGCAATTGCTCGACATTTATTTCCGCTTCAAGGCGTTAACATTTAAAATAGGCAATATCTGCCTGTAATACCAATACACATACATGATGCAAATTGCTATGTACGAACATGAAAACTCAGGAACATAATTCTGCGAAACTCAAAACCAAAATACATGTAATATAATCCTATCTGCAATATCAAACTGTGAGAATTAATTTTTCAGAATAATCCTGAGGATCTCTGGTCACGTGATCACCAGAAAGGATAGTAGCTCCTCCCGGTAGCCCCCCAATTCATGGGGCTCTGAACGTGATCCACCAGCAGGATAGTAACTCCCGCTGATATCCCCCTCTTCTTGGGGTTCCTGTCCCCCTCATCACTCCTAAACGCGTATCCCGGCCTGCTTGGCCAAAGATATTGGCAGTCCCGCGTGTTCAAATTAAATTATATAAAATTCAAACCTCCACCCAATACCTTTTTTTTTAGGTGATACGTAACGAAGTCAACGTATCACCTTTTGATTTCGTCAAGATTTTTCTTTATTATTATTATTATTAGGTGATACGTAACGAAGTCAACGTATCACCTTTTGATTTCGTCAAGATTTTTCTTTATTATTAGGTGATACGTACGTAGACGTATCACCTTTTGATTTCGTCAAGATTTTTATTATTTATTTATTTATTTATTAGGTGATACGTACGTAGACGTATCACCTTTTGATTTCGTCAAGATTTTTATTATTTATTAGGTGATACGTAACGAAGTCAACGTATCACCTTTTGATTTCGTCAAGATTTTCTTTTTTTTTTTTATTATTATTCTTCCTCGAATTTGTTCGCAGGATATCTCAAGACTGAATGAAGCCATTGTTATGAATCTTTCAATGATAATAGATCTTAGTCTAACTTAGAACTGCGTGACTTTTCAAAGACTCAAAGTCATCGTGACGTCATCCAGGCGCCATTTTGTAAAAATCAACTTATGATCATATCTTCATAACGGAAAGTAATTTTACATTCATATTTATCAAGATTAAGATCAATATCCGTCGGGTTAATTTGAGTTCAATAAATGCGCGCAAAAATGCGCGTACGCGTAGGCGCGCGCGTTAATGCGCGCGTAAAATTTTAAATTGCTCAAAATCGTCTTAAATTTTTTTTGCATACGTTTCAGGCCATTATAAGCATTTCATAAAAAATCACGCAAAACACGCATTTTTGCACGTTTTCGTTCGTCACGGCCGAACGAAAAATAATTTCTCCGCAAAAGCTTTTGACCGAATATTCCTCATATTTTTCCGGAAAATTTGATACCATGTTTAGCTCTTTATCACTAGTAAAAACGGAATGAACGTCCGTTCAAGATAACCGTCCGTACGCGCGATTTTTGTAATACATTGCATATATGGGCAAAAACATGCCTATGAAAAGTCCATTGGGATGAATAGGGATTGCCGATTTTTTTTTTCATATTTAGATAGAGTATGAGTCGGAGGTATGATTTCATATCTCATTTGGCCATTAAGTACATCTTGACGGCATCATAATGGCCTTGGAAGTCAAAAATACAAAATTGCATATTATGACGTCATTGTATTTGTGGAAAATGTAGTGTATTTCTCTCAATATTCATCGATTCTCTTTGAAATGTTGATATGCTGTAGAATAGGCAATTCTCTACAAGATCACTTTTCACTAAGTTTCATTTTAATGAGGTCATCATAGTACAAAATTCAATTAGAGGCCACATGTCAGAATTTTCGTCATTTGCGTGTTATGTCTATGGAAGGTGAATTTCGTTCACATCATGAATCTACATGGCATTCATCTATGAGCACTATCTATCTTATGTGTGCTCTGTTTTCTCCCAAGTTGGGGTATGTTATAGCTGAGACCATGGGCTATAAAAAAGGGTGACTTTGTTTTTTAATCAGATGTTGGGATCATGTTAAAATTTTCGATCGAAAGTTGAAATTGCAAATTTTGAAGGAATCATTAGGTGATACGTAACGAAGTCAACGTATCACCTTTTGATTTCGTCAAGATTTTCTTTTTTTTTTTTATTATTATTCTTCCTCGAATTTGTTCGCAGGATATCTCAAGACTGAATGAAGCCATTGTTATGAATCTTTCAATGATAATAGATCTTAGTCTAACTTAGAACTGCGTGACTTTTCAAAGACTCAAAGTCATCGTGACGTCATCCAGGCGCCATTTTGTAAAAATCAACTTATGATCATATCTTCATAACGGAAAGTAATTTTACATTCATATTTATCAAGATTAAGATCAATATCCGTCGGGTTAATTTGAGTTCAATAAATGCGCGCAAAAATGCGCGTACGCGTAGGCGCGCGCGTTAATGCGCGCGTAAAATTTTAAATTGCTCAAAATCGTCTTAAATTTTTTTTGCATACGTTTCAGGCCATTATAAGCATTTCATAAAAAATCACGCAAAACACGCATTTTTGCACGTTTTCGTTCGTCACGGCCGAACGAAAAATAATTTCTCCGCAAAAGCTTTTGACCGAATATTCCTCATATTTTTCCGGAAAATTTGATACCATGTTTAGCTCTTTATCACTAGTAAAAACGGAATGAGCGTCCGCTTAAGATAACCGTCCGTACGCGCGATTTTTGTAATACATTGCATATATAGGCAAAAACATGCCTATAAAAAGTCCATTGGGATGAATAAGGATTGCCAATTTTTTTTTTTCATATTTAGATAGAGTATGAGTCGGAGGTATGATTTCATATCTCATTTGGCCATTAAGTACATCTTAACGTCATCATAATGGCCTTGGAAGTCAAAAATACAAAATTGCATATTATGACGTCATTGTATTTATGGAAAATGTAGTGTATTTCTCTCAATATTCATCGATTCTCTTTGAAATGTCGATATGTTGTAGATAAGGCAATTCTCTACAAGATCACTTTTCACTAAGTTTCATTTTAATGAGGTCATCATAGTACAAAATTCAGTTAAAGGCCACATGTCAGAATTTTCGTCATTTGCGTGTTATGTCTATGGAAGGTGAATTTCGTTCACATCATGAATCTACATGGCATTCATCTATGAGCACTATCTATCTTATGTGTGCTCTGTTTTCTCCCAAGTTGGGGTATGTTATAGCTGAGACCATGGGCTATAAAAAAGGGTGACTTTGTTTTTTAATCAGATGTTGGGATCATGTTAAAATTTTCGATCGAAAGTTGAAATTGCAAATTTTGAAGGAATCATTAGGTGATACGTAACGAAGTCAACGTATCACCTTTTGATTTCGTCAAGATTTTCTTTTTTTTTTTTATTATTATTCTTCCTCGAATTTGTTCGCAGGATATCTCAAGACTGAATGAAGCCATTGTTATGAATCTTTCAATGATAATAGATCTTAGTCTAACTTAGAACTGCGTGACTTTTCAAAGACTCAAAGTCATCGTGACGTCATCCAGGCGCCATTTTGTAAAAATCAACTTATGATCATATCTTCATAACGGAAAGTAATTTTACATTCATATTTATCAAGATTAAGATCAATATCCGTCGGGTTAATTTGAGTTCAATAAATGCGCGCAAAAATGCGCGTACGCGTAGGCGCGCGCGTTAATGCGCGCGTAAAATTTTAAATTGCTCAAAATCGTCTTAAATTTTTTTTGCATACGTTTCAGGCCATTATAAGCATTTCATAAAAAATCACGCAAAACACGCATTTTTGCACGTTTTCGTTCGTCACGGCCGAACGAAAAATAATTTCTCCGCAAAAGCTTTTGACCGAATATTCCTCATATTTTTCCGGAAAATTTGATACCATGTTTAGCTCTTTATCACTAGTAAAAACGGAATGAGCGTCCGTTCAAGATAACCGTCCGTACGCGCGATTTTTGTAATACATTGCATATATAGGCAAAAACATGCCTATAAAAAGTCCATTGGGATGAATAAGGATTGCCAATTTTTTTTTTTCATATTTAGATAGAGTATGAGTCGGAGGTATGATTTCATATCTCATTTGGCCATTAAGTACATCTTAACGTCATCATAATGGCCTTGGAAGTCAAAAATACAAAATTGCATATTATGACGTCATTGTATTTATGGAAAATGTAGTGTATTTCTCTCAATATTCATCGATTCTCTTTGAAATGTCGATATGTTGTAGATAAGGCAATTCTCTACAAGATCACTTTTCACTAAGTTTCATTTTAATGAGGTCATCATAGTACAAAATTCAGTTAAAGGCCACATGTCAGAATTTTCGTCATTTGCGTGTTATGTCTATGGAAGGTGAATTTCGTTCACATCATGAATCTACATGGCATTCATCTATGAGCACTATCTATCTTATGTGTGCTCTGTTTTCTCCCAAGTTGGGGTATGTTATAGCTGAGACCATGGGCTATAAAAAAGGGTTACTTTGTTTTTTAATCAGATGTTGGGATCATGTTAAAATTTTCGATCGAAAGTTGAAATTGCAAATTTTGAAGGAATCATTAGGTGATACGTAACGAAGTCAACGTATCACCTTTTGATTTCGTCAAGATTTTCTTTTTTTTTTTTATTACTATTCTTCCTCGAATTTGTTCGCAGGATATCTCAAGACTGAATGAAGCCATTGTTATGAATCTTTCAATGATAATAGATCTTAGTCTAACTTAGAACTGCGTGACTTTTCAAAGACTCAAAGTCATCGTGACGTCATCCAGGCGCCATTTTGTAAAAATCAACTTATGATCATATCTTCATAACGGAAAGTAATTTTACATTCATATTTATCAAGATTAAGATCAATATCCGTCGGGTTAATTTGAGTTCAATAAATGCGCGCAAAAATGCGCGTACGCGTAGGCGCGCGCGTTAATGCGCGCGTAAAATTTTAAATTGCTCAAAATCGTCTTAAATTTTTTTTGCATACGTTTCAGGCCATTATAAGCATTTCATAAAAAATCACGCAAAACACGCATTTTTGCACGTTTTCGTTCGTCACGGCCGAACGAAAAATAATTTCTCCGCAAAAGCTTTTGACCGAATATTCCTCATATTTTTCCGGAAAATTTGATACCATGTTTAGCTCTTTATCACTAGTAAAAACGGAATGAGCGTCCGTTCAAGATAACCGTCCGTACGCGCGATTTTTGTAATACATTGCATATATGGGCAAAAACATGCCTATGAAAAGTCCATTGGGATGAATAGGGATTGCCGATTTTTTTTTTCATATTTAGATAGAGTATGAGTCGGAGGTATGATTTCATATCTCATTTGGCCATTAAGTACATCTTGACGGCATCATAATGGCCTTGGAAGTCAAAAATACAAAATTGCATATTATGACGTCATTGTATTTGTGGAAAATGTAGTGTATTTCTCTCAATATTCATCGATTCTCTTTGAAATGTTGATATGCTGTAGAATAGGCAATTCTCTACAAGATCACTTTTCACTAAGTTTCATTTTAATGAGGTCATCATAGTACAAAATTCAATTAGAGGCCACATGTCAGAATTTTCGTCATTTGCGTGTTATGTCTATGGAAGGTGAATTTCGTTCACATCATGAATCTACATGGCATTCATCTATGAGCACTATCTATCTTATGTGTGCTCTGTTTTCTCCCAAGTTGGGGTATGTTATAGCTGAGACCATGGGCTATAAAAAAGGGTGACTTTGTTTTTTAATCAGATGTTGGGATCATGTTAAAATTTTCGATCGAAAGTTGAAATTGCAAATTTTGAAGGAATCATTAGGTGATACGTAACGAAGTCAACGTATCACCTTTTGATTTCGTCAAGATTTTCTTTTTTTTTTTATTATTATTCTTCCTCGAATTTGTTCGCAGGATATCTCAAGACTGAATGAAGCCATTGTTATGAATCTTTCAATGATAATAGATCTTAGTCTAACTTAGAACTGCGTGACTTTTCAAAGACTCAAAGTCATCGCGACGTCATCCAGGCGCCATTTTGTAAAAATCAACTTATGATCATATCTTCATAACGGAAAGTAATTTTACATTCATATTTATCAAGATTAAGATCAATATCCGTCGGGTTAATTTGAGTTCAATAAATGCGCGCAAAAATGCGCGTACGCGTAGGCGCGCGCGTTAATGCGCGCGTAAAATTTTAAATTGCTCAAAATCGTCTTAAAATTTTTTTGCATACGTTTCAGGCCATTATAAGCATTTCATAAAAAATCACGCAAAACACGCATTTTTGCACGTTTTCGTTCGTCACGGCCGAACGAAAAATAATTTCTCCGCAAAAGCTTTTGACCGAATATTCCTCATATTTTTCCGGAAAATTTGATACCATGTTTAGCTCTTTATCACTAGTAAAAACGGAATGAGCGTCCGTTCAAGATAACCGTCCGTACGCGCGATTTTTGTAATACATTGCATATATAGGCAAAAACATGCCTATAAAAAGTCCATTGGGATGAATAAGGATTGCCAATTTTTTTTTTCATATTTAGATAGAGTATGAGTCGGAGGTATGATTTCATATCTCATTTGGCCATTAAGTACATCTTAACGTCATCATAATGGCCTTGGAAGTCAAAAATACAAAATTGCATATTATGACGTCATTGTATTTATGGAAAATGTAGTGTATTTCTCTCAATATTCATCGATTCTCTTTGAAATGTCGATATGTTGTAGATAAGGCAATTCTCTACAAGATCACTTTTCACTAAGTTTCATTTTAATGAGGTCATCATAGTACAAAATTCAGTTAAAGGCCACATGTCAGAATTTTCGTCATTTGCGTGTTATGTCTATGGAAGGTGAATTTCGTTCACATCATGAATCTACATGGCATTCATCTATGAGCACTATCTATCTTATGTGTGCTCTGTTTTCTCCCAAGTTGGGGTATGTTATAGCTGAGACCATGGGCTATAAAAAAGGGTGACTTTGTTTTTTAATCAGATGTTGGGATCATGTTAAAATTTTCGATCGAAAGTTGAAATTGCAAATTTTGAAGGAATCATTAGGTGATACGTAACGAAGTCAACGTATCACCTTTTGATTTCGTCAAGATTTTCTTTTTTTAGGTGATACGTAACGAAGTCAACGTATCACCTTTTGATTTCGTCAAGATTTTCTTTTTTTTTTTTATTATTATTCTTCCTCGAATTTGTTCGCAGGATATCTCAAGACTGAATAAAGCCATTGTCATGAATCTTTCAATGATGATAGATGTTAGTCTAACTTAGAACTGCGTGACTTTTCAAAGACTCAAAGTTATCGTGACGTCATCCAGGCGCCATTTTGTGAAAATCAACTAGTGATCATATCTTCATAACGGAAAGTTATTTTTCATTCATATTTATCATGAATAAGATCAATATCCGTCGGGTCAATTTGAAGTCAATAAATGCGCGCAAAAATGCGCGTACGCGTAGGCGCGCGCGTTAATGCGCGCGTAAAATTTTAAATTGCTCAAAATCGTCTTAAATTTTTTTGGCATACGTTTCAGGCCATTATAAGCATTTCATAAAAAATCACGCAAAACACGCATTTTTGCACGTTTTCGTTCGTCACGGCCGAACAAAAAATAATTTCTCCGCAAAAGCTTTTGACCGAATATTCCTCATATTTTTCCGGAAAATTTGATACCATGTTTAGCTCTTTATCACTATTAATAACGGAATGAGCGTCCGTTCAAGATAACCGTCCGCACGCGCGATTTTTGCAATACATAGCATATAAGGGCAAAAACATGCCTATAAAAAGTCCAGTGGGATCAATAAGGACTGCCAATTTTGTTGTCATATTTAGATAGAGTGTGAGTCGGAGGTATGATTTCATATCTCATTTGGCCATTAACTACATCCTGACGTCATCATAATGGCCTTGGAAGTCAAAAATACAAAATTGCATATTATGACGTCATTGTATTTATGGAAAATGTAGTGTATTTCTCTCAATATTCATCGATTCTCTTTGAAATGTCGATATGTTGTAGATAAGGCAATTCTCGACAAGATCACTTTTCACTAAGTTTCATTTTAATGAGGTCATCATAGTACAACATTCAATTAAAGGCCACATGTCAGAATTTTCGTCATTTGCGTGTTATGTCTATGGAAGGTGAATTTCGTTCACATCGTGAATCTACATGGCATTCATCTATGAGCACTATCTATCTTATGTGTGCTCTGTTTTCTCCCAAATTGGGGTATGTTATAGCTGAGACCATGGGCTATAAAAACGGTGTACTTTGTTTTTTAATCAGATGTTGGGATCATGTTAAAATTTTCGATCGAAAGTTGAAATTGCAAATTTTGAAGGAATCATTAGGTGATACGTAACGAAGTCAACGTATCACCTTTTGATTTCGTCAAGATTTTCTTTTTAGGTGATACGTACGTAGACGTATCACCTTTTGATTTCGTCAAGATTTTTATTATTTATTTATTTATTATTATTCTTCCTCGAATTTGTTCGCAGGATATCTCAAGACTGAACGAAGCCATTGTTATGAATCTTTCAATGATGATAGATCTTAGTCTAACTTAGAACTGCGTGACTTTTCAAAGACTCAAAATCATCGTGACGTCATCCAGGCGCCATTTTGTGAAAATCAACTAATGATCATATCTTTATAACGAATAATAATTTTTCATTCATATTTATCATGATTAAGATCAATATCCGTCCGGTCAAGTTGAGGTCAATAAACGTGCGTAAATAAGCGCATGCGCGCTCGTCCGCGCGTTTACGCGCGCGCAAAAATTAAAAATGCTCTAAATCATCCCAAATTTTTTTTGCATACGTTTCAGGCCATATGGAGCATTTGATAAAAAAATTACGCACACGCGCATGCGCGCGCGTTTTCGCGCGTACTGGCATTTTGCAACATAGAATCGCCGATTTTTTTCTGTCATCATATTCGGTACATTTTTCCAAGCATTTTGACAATTTGTTCACCTTTTTTTAACGCAATGAGCGTCCGTCAAAGTTGACAGCACGCGCGGATTTGCGTTATCTTTATCCACAATACATGGGCAAAAACATGCCTATATAAAATTCATTGTAACTCTTTAGAATAGATAGAAACTCCTAATATTTTGTCATATTTGGATAGATTATGAGTCGGAGATATGATTTCATGTCTCATTTGATCCTCAATTAACTCATGACGTCATCATAATGGCCTCCAAACTCAAAATTTTAATTTGCATATTATGACGTCAGCATATTTTTGGAAAATTGATTGTATCTCTGTAAATATGGATCAATTTTCTTTTTAATTTTGATATGTTCTAGCTGAGACAATTTTCTACAAATGTAATGTTCACAATTTTTATTTTTGACAAAAGTATCATGGTGTATTTTTGCGATTAAAGGAGGCATGTCAATTGTTCGCATTTTGCGTGTATTCTCTATGGGACATGACTTTTTCTCAAAACTGGATTCTACACTCCTGTCTTTCGCGAGCAAAATCTCCGTTGTTTTAGCTTCGTTTTCGCTGAGCTTCGGATATGTTGTAGCTGAGACAATGAGCTATCACAAGTGTGTCCTTTATTTCTCGATCAGATGCCGGGATCATGCTCATATTTCACTTGCAAAGTAGGATTTCTGAATTCCATTTCCTGTTTAAGTGTAATCGCTATGGGAGATGTTTTGGTATATCGGTAACGCACTTGACTTCCAACCTCGAGATCCCTGGTTCGAGTCCGGGTGTCTCCAACACTTTTTTTTCCACTTTTTTTTCCTTTTGACCTTCACTGTACCATCTCCTTTGATTATTTAAACACGTAGATTCGCAAATAATGTCATAAATAACCCTTTTTACTTTATTATTACCCTATTTTCACTTAATCCATTACTTTTTGCGTGTAATCCCTATGGGAAATGACTTTTTCTCAAATATGGAGTCTACATTCCTGTCTTTTGCGAGCAATATCGCCGTTATTTCGGCTTGGATTTTGTTGATTTTTGAGTATGTTGTAGCTGAGATTATATGCTATCTAAATCAACCCTCATTTTTTCAATAAGATGTCATGATCGCGCTCATGATCATGATCATGATCATCACGATCATCATTATCATAATGATGCTAATCATTTATCAATTACATTTTCATTTCTTTGAATAAGATAAAATCGTCAAAAGGTGTTCTTCATGATGTAAATTAGAGTCAAATGTGTAACTGGTTACTGCACAGGGTCAAAGGTCATATATTGTTTCAATCTATCTTCCCTAGATCCATGATGATCAAGGAGACACAGTTTAATATTGACATATGAATAGATCATAATGGGAGAAGCATATGAATGGGAGAAGCAAAAAAATATATCGTGTAATGCATTATTCGTTATGTAAACCATTATCATACGTATCACCTAATTTGTCTAAGTGACGAATTAAAGTCTAGTTAGGTGATACGTAACGAAGTCAACGTATCACCTTTTGATTTCGTCAAGATTTTTATTATTTATTTATTTTTTATTATTTATTATTATTCTTCCTCGAATTTGTTCGCAGGATATCTCAAGACTGAATGAAGCCATTGTTATGAATATTTCAATGATGATAGATCTTAGTCTAACTTAGAACTGCGTGACTTTTCAAAGACTCAAAGTCATCGTGACGTCATCCAGGCGCCATTTTGTAAAAATCAACTTATGATCATATCTTCATAACGGAAAGTAATTTTACATTCATATTTATCAAGATTAAGATCAATATCCGTCGGGTCAATTTGAGGTCAATAAATGCGCGCAAAAATGCGCGTACGCGTAGGCGCGCGCGTTAATGCGCGCGTAAAATTTTAAATTGCTCAAAATCGTCTTAAATTTTTTTTGCATACGTTTCAGGCCATTATAAGCATTTCATAAAAAATCACGCAAAACACGCATTTTTGCACGTTTTCGTTCGTCACGGCCGAACGAAAAATAATTTCTCCGCAAAAGCTTTTGACCGAATATTCCTCATATTTTTCCGCAAAATTTGATACCATGTTTAGCTCTTTATCACTATTAAAAACGGAATGAGCGTCCGTTCAAGATAACCGTCCGTACGCGCGATTTTTGTAATACATTGCATATATGGGCAAAAACATGCCTATGAAAAGTCCATTGGGATGAATAGGGATTGCCAATTTTTTTTTCATATTTAGATAGAGTATGAGTCGGAGGTATGATTTCATATCTCATTTGGCCATTAAGTACATCTTTACGTCATCATAATGGCCTTGGAAGTCAAAAATACAAAATTGCATATTATGACGTCATTGTATTTATGGAAAATGTAGTGTATTTCTCTCAATATTCATCGATTCTCTTTGAAATGTCGATATGTTGTAGATAAGGCAATTCTCTACAAGATCACTTTTCACTAAGTTTCATTTTAATGAGGTCATCATAGTACAAAATTCAGTTAAAGGCCACATGTCAGAATTTTCGTCATTTGCGTGTTATGTCTATGGAAGGTGAATTTCGTTCACATCATGAATCTACATGGCATTCATCTATGAGCACTATCTATCTTATGTGTGCTCTGTTTTCTCCCAAGTTGGGGTATGTTATAGCTGAGACCATGGGCTATAAAAAAGGGTAACTTTGTTTTTTAATCAGATGTTGGGATCATGTTAAAATTTTCGATCGAAAGTTGAAATTGCAAATTTTGAAGGAATCATTAGGTGATACGTAACGAAGTCAACGTATCACCTTTTGATTTCGTCAAGATTTTTATTATTAGGTGATACGTAACGAAGTCTACGTATCACCTATTGATTTCGTCAAGATTGTTATTAGGTGATACGTAACGAAGTCAACGTATCACCTTTTGATTTCGTCAAGATTTTCTTTTTTTTTTTTATTATTATTCTTCCTCGAATTTGTTCGCAGGATATCTCAAGACTCAATAAAGCCATTGTTATGAATCTTTCACTGATGATAGATCTTAGTCTAACTTAGAACTGCGTGACTTTTCAAAGACTCAAAGTCATCGTGACGTCATCCAGGCGCCATTTTGTAAAAATCAACTTATGATCATATCTTCATAACGGAAAGTAATTTTACATTCATATTTATCAAGATTAAGATCAATATCCGTCGGATCAATATGAGGTCAATAAATGCGCGCAAAAATGCGCGTACGCGTAGGCGCGCGCGTCAACGCGCGCGTAAAATTTTAAATTGCTCAAAATCGTCTTAAATTTTTTTTGCATACGTTTCAGGCCATTATAAGCATTTCATAAAAAATCACGCAAAACACGCATTTTTGCACGTTTTCGTTCGTCACGGCCGAACGAAAAATAATTTCTCCGCAAAAGCTTTTGACTGAATATTCCTCATATTTTTCCGGAAAATTTGATACCATGTTTAGCTCTTTATCACTATTAAAAACGGAATGAGCGTCCGTTCAAGATAACCGTCCGTACGCGCGATTTTTGTAATACATTGCATATATGGGCAAAAACATGCCTATAAAAAGTCCATTGGGATGAATAGGGATTGCCAATTTTCTTTTCATATTTAGATAGAGTATGAGTCGGAGGTAGGATTTCATATCTCATTTGGCCATTAAGTACATCTTGACGTCATCATAATGGCCTTGGAAGTCAAAATACAAAATTGCATATTATGACGTCATTATATTTATGGAAAATGTAGTGTATTTCTCTCAATATTCATCGATTCTCTTTGAAATGTCGATATGTTGTAGATAAGGCAATTCTCTACAAGATCACTTTTCACTAAGTTTCATTTTAATGAGGTCATCATAGTACAAAATTCAATTAAAGGCCACATGTCAGAATTTTCGTCATTTCCGTGTTGTGTCTATGGAAGGTGAATTTCGTTCACATCATGAATCTACATGGCATTCATCTATGAGCACTATCTATCTTATGTGTGCTCTGTTTTCTCCCAAATTGGGGTATGTTATAGCTGAGACCATGGGCTATAAAAAAGGGTGACTTTGTTTTTTAATCAGATGTTGGGATCATGTTAAAATTTTCGATCGAAAGTTGAAATTGCAAATTTTGAAGGGATCATTAGGTGATACGTAACGAAGTCAACGTATCACCTTTTGATTTCGTCAAGATTGTTATTAGGTGATACGTAACGAAGTCTACGTATCACCTATTGATTTCGTCAAGATTTTCTTTTTAGGTGATACGTAACGAAGTCAACGTATCACCTTTTGATTTCGTCAAGATTTTTATTATTTATTTATTTTTTATTATTTATTATTATTCTTCCTCGAATTTGTTCGCAGGATATCTCAAGACTGAATGAAGCCATTGTTATGAATATTTCAATGATGATAGATCTTAGTCTAACTTAGAACTGCGTGACTTTTCAAAGACTCAAAGTCATCGTGACGTCATCCAGGCGCCATTTTGTAAAAATCAACTTATGATCATATCTTCATAACGGAAAGTAATTTTACATTCATATTTATCAAGATTAAGATCAATATCCGTCGGGTCAATTTGAGGTCAATAAATGCGCGCAAAAATGCGCGTACGCGTAGGCGCGCGCGTTAATGCGCGCGTAAAATTTTAAATTGCTCAAAATCGTCTTAAATTTTTTTTGCATACGTTTCAGGCCATTATAAGCATTTCATAAAAAATCACGCAAAACACGCATTTTTGCACGTTTTCGTTCGTCACGGCCGAACGAAAAATAATTTCTCCGCAAAAGCTTTTGACCGAATATTCCTCATATTTTTCCGCAAAATTTGATACCATGTTTAGCTCTTTATCACTATTAAAAACGGAATGAGCGTCCGTTCAAGATAACCGTCCGTACGCGCGATTTTTGTAATACATTGCATATATGGGCAAAAACATGCCTATGAAAAGTCCATTGGGATGAATAGGGATTGCCAATTTTTTTTTCATATTTAGATAGAGTATGAGTCGGAGGTATGATTTCATATCTCATTTGGCCATTAAGTACATCTTTACGTCATCATAATGGCCTTGGAAGTCAAAAATACAAAATTGCATATTATGACGTCATTGTATTTATGGAAAATGTAGTGTATTTCTCTCAATATTCATCGATTCTCTTTGAAATGTCGATATGTTGTAGATAAGGCAATTCTCTACAAGATCACTTTTCACTAAGTTTCATTTTAATGAGGTCATCATAGTACAAAATTCAGTTAAAGGCCACATGTCAGAATTTTCGTCATTTGCGTGTTATGTCTATGGAAGGTGAATTTCGTTCACATCATGAATCTACATGGCATTCATCTATGAGCACTATCTATCTTATGTGTGCTCTGTTTTCTCCCAAGTTGGGGTATGTTATAGCTGAGACCATGGGCTATAAAAAAGGGTGACTTTGTTTTTAATCAGATGTTGGGATCATGTTAAAATTTTCGATCGAAAGTTGAAATTGCAAATTTTGAAGGAATCATTAGGTGATACGTAACGAAGTCAACGTATCACCTTTTGATTTCGTCAAGATTTTTATTATTAGGTGATACGTAACGAAGTCTACGTATCACCTATTGATTTCGTCAAGATTGTTATTAGGTGATACGTAACGAAGTCAACGTATCACCTTTTGATTTCGTCAAGATTTTCTTTTTAGGTGATACGTAACGAAGTCTACGTATCACCTATTGATTTCGTCAAGATTTTTATTTATTTTTTTTTTTATTTATTATTCTTCCTCAAATTTGTTCGCAGGATATCTCAAGACTGAATGAAGCCATTGTTATGAATCTTTAAATGATGATAGATCTTAGTCTAACTTAGAACTGCGTGACTTTTCAAAGACTCAAAGTCATCGTGACGTCATCCAGGCGCCATTTTGTGAAAATCAACTAATGATCATATCTTCATAACGGATAGTAATTTTTCATTCATATTTATCATGATTAAGATCAATATCCGTCCGGTCAATTTCAGGTCAATAAAAGCACGCAAAAATGCGCGTACGCGTTTGTGCGCGCGTTAACGCGCGCGTAAAATTTTAAATTGCTCAAAATCGTCTTAAATTTTTTTTGCATACGTTTCAGGTCATATGGAGCATTTTAAAAAAAATTACGCACACGCGCATGCGCGCGCGTTTTCGCGCGTACTGGCATTTTGCAACATAGAATCGCCGATTTTTTTTCTGTCATCATATTTGGTACATTTTTCCAAGCATTTTGATAATTTGTTCACCTTTTATTAACGCAATGAGCGTCCGTCAAAGTTGACAGCACGCGCAGATTTGCGTTATCTTTATCCACAATACATGGGCAAAAACATGCCTATATAAAATTCATTGTAACTCTTTAGGATAGATAGAAACTCCTAATATTTTTCATATTTGGATAGATTATGAGTCGGAGATATGATTTCATGTCTCATTTTATCCTCAATTAACTCATGACGTCATCATAATGGCCTTCAAACTCAAAATTTCAATTTGCATATTATGACGTCAGCATATTTTTGGAAAATTGATTGTATCTCTGTAAATATCGATTAATTTTCTTTTTAATTTTGATATGTTCTAGCTGAGACAATTTTCTACAAATGTAGTATTCACAATTTTTATTTTTGACAAAAGTATCATGGTGTATTTTTGCGATTAAAGGAGGCATGTCAATTTTCGCATTTTGCGTGTATTCTCTATGGGACATGACTTTTTCTCAAAACTGGATTCAACACTCCTGTCTTTCGCGAGCAAGATCTCCGTTGTTTTAGCTTTGTTTTCGCTGAGTTTTGGATATGTTGTAGCTGGGACAATGAGCTATCAAAAGTGTGTTCTTTATTTTTCGATTAGATGCCAGAATTATGCTCATATTTCACTTGCAAAGTAGGATTTCTGAATTCCATTTCCCGTTTACGTGTAATCGCTATGGGAGATGTTTTGGTATATCGGTAACGCACTTGACTTCCAACCTCGAGATCCCTGGTTCGAGTCCGGGTGTCTCCAACACTTTTTTTTCCTTTTGACCTTCACTGTACCATCTCCTTTGATTATTTAAACACGTAGATTCGCAAATAATGTCATAAATAACCCTTTTTACTTTATTATTACCCTATTTTTACTTAATCCATTACTTTTTGCGTGTAATCCCTATGGGAGATGACTTTTTCTAAAATCTGGAGTCTACATTCCTGTCTTTTGCGAGCAATATCGCCGTTATTTCGGCTTGGATTTTGTTGATTTTTGAGTATGTTGTAGCTGAGACTATATGCTATCTAAATCAACCCTCATTTTTTCAATAAGATGTCATGATCGCGCTCATGATCATGATCATCATTATCATAATGATGATAATCATTTATCAGTTACATTTTCATTTCTTTGAATAAGATAAAAATCTTCAAAAGGTGTTCTTCATGATGTAAATTAGAGTCAAATGTGTAACTGGTTACTGCACAGGGTCAAAGGTCATATATTGTTTCAGTCTATCTTCCCTAGATCCATGATGATCAAGGAGACACAATTTATCTTGACATATGACTAGATCATAATGGGAGAAGCATATGAATTGGAGAAGCATTTTACAAAATAATATATCGTGTAATGCATTATGCGTTATGTAGACGATTATCATACGTATCACCTAATTCGTCTAAGTGACGAATTAAAGTCTAGTATTTATTTTGTGTCTGTATAGAAGAAATTATTATTATTCTTCCTCAATTTTGTTCGCAGGATATCTCAAGAATGGCTAAAGCCATTATCATGAAACTTGCCATGATGATAGATCTTAGTCTAACTTAGAACTGCGTGACTTTTCAAAAACTCAAAGTCATCGTGACGTCATCCAGGCGCCATTTTGTGAAAATCAACTTATGATCATATCTTCATAACGGAAAAGTATTTCTCATTCATAATTATCATGATTAAGATCAATATCCTACCGGTCAATACCAGGTCAATAAACGTGCGCAAATGCGCGCGTGCGCGTTCATCCGCGCGTTTACGCGCGCGTAAAAATTTAAAATGCTCTAAATCATCCTAAATTTTTTTTGCATACGTTTTAGGCCATATAGAGCATTTGACAAAAAATTATGCTCACGCGCATGCGAGCGCGTTTTTTGCGCGTTCTAGCATTTTGCAACATAGAATCGCCGAATTTTCTTTATCATCATATTTGGCACATTTTTCCAAGCATTTTGATAACTTGTTAACCTTTTTATAACACAATAAGCGTCCGTCAAAGTTGACAGCGCGCGCGGACCTGCGTTTTCTTTATCCACAATACATGAGCAAAAACATGCCTATACAAAATTCTTTGTAACTCTTCTGAATAGATAGGAACTCCCAATTTTTTTTCATATTTAGATAGATTATGGGTCGGAAATATGATTTCATGTGTCATTTGACCCTTAATTAACTCATGACGTCATCATAATGGCCTCCGAACTCAAAATTTAAATTTTGATAGTATGACGTTTGCATATTTTTGGACAATTGATTGTATCTCTGTAAATATTGATTTTTTTTCTTGCAAATTTTGATATGTTCTAGCTGAGATAATTTTCAACAAACGCAATGTCCACAATTTTCCAGTTTGACAAAGGTATCATGTCGTATTTTTGCGATTAAAGGAGGCATGTCAATTTTTCTCATTTTGCGTGTATTGTCTATGGCACATGACTATTTCTCAAAACTGGATTCTACATTTCCCTCTTTCGCGAGCAATATCTCCGTTGTTTTAGCTTTGTTTTTGCTGAGCTTCGGGTATATTGTAGCTGAGACAAAAGGCTATCTCCAGTGTTCACTTTATTTTTCGATCATATGCCGGGATCATGCTCATATTTCACTTGCAATGTAGGACTTCAGAATTCCATTTCCCGTTTACGTGTTATCGCTATGGGAGATGTTTTGGTATATCAGTAACGCACTTGACTTCCAACCTCGAGATCCCTTGTTCGAGTCCGGGTGTCTCCAACCATTTTTTTCTTAACTTTTTTTTCCTTTTGACCTTTCACTGTACCATCTCCTTTGATTATTTAAACACATAGAATCGCAAATAATGTCATAAACAACCCTTTTTACTTTATTATTACCCTATTATCACTTAATCCATTACTTTTTGCGTGTAATCCCTATGGGAAATGACTTTTTCTCAAATCTGGAGTCTACATTCCTGTCTTTTGCGAGCAATATCGCCGTTAGTTCTGCTTGGATTTTGTTGATTTTTGAGTATGTTGTAGCTTAGACTATATGCTATCTAAAGCAATCCTTATTTTTTCAATGAGATGTCAGGATCGCGCTCATGATAATGATCATGATCATTATCATCATGATCATCATTATCATAATGATGATAATCATTTATCAATTACATTTTCATTTCTTTGAATGAGATAAAATCGTCAAAAGGTGTTCTTCATCATGTAAATTAGAGTCAAATGTGTAACTGGTTACTGCACAGGGTCAAAGGTCATTTATTGTTTCAATCTATCTTCCCTAGATCCATCATGATCAAGGAGACACAATTTAATCTTGACATATGGATAGATCATAATGGGAGAAGCATATAAATGGGAGAAGCATTTTATAAATTAATATATCGTGTATTGCATTATTTGTTATGTAAACCATTATCATACGTATCACCTAATTCGTCTAAGTGACGAATTAAAGTCTAGTATTTATTTTGTGTCTGTATAGAAGAAATTATTATTATTCTTCCTCAATTTTGTTCGCAGGATATCTCAAGAATGGCTAAAGCCATTTTCATGAAACTTGCCATGATGATAGATCTTAGTCTAACTTAGAACTGCATGACTTTTTAAGGACTCAAAATTATCGTGACGTCATCCAGACGCCATTTTGTAAAAATCAACTTATGATTATATCTTCAAAACGGAAAGTAATTTTTCATTCATATTTATCATGAATAAGATCAATATCCTTTCGGTCAATTTCAGATAAAAAAACGTGCGCAAATCCGCGCGTACGCGTTCGTGCGCGCGTTTACGTGCGCGCACAAATTTAAAATGCTCAAAATCATTCCCAATTTTTTTTGCATACGTTTCAAGCCATATGGAGCATTTGACAAAAAATCACTCAAACGCGCATGCGCGCGCTTTTTTTGCGCGTTCTGGCATTTTGCAACATATAATCGCCAAATTTTCTTTGTCATCATGTTTGGCACATTCTTCCAAGCATTTTGATACCATGTTCATCTCTTTATCACTATTAATAACGGAATGAGCGTCCGTCCAAAATAAATATCCGCGCGCGCGAGGTCATGTATTACATAGCATATATGGGCAAAAATATGCCTATAAAAAGTCCATTGGGATGAATAAGGACTGCCAAGTTTTTTTCATATTTTGATAGAGTATCAGTCGGAAATATGATTTCATAGCTCATTTGGCCATTAAATACATCTTGACGTCATCATAATGGCCTTGGAAGTCAAAATACAAAATTGTATATTATGACGTCATTATATATTTTTAAAATTTAGTGTATTTCTCATAATATTGACCGATTTTCTTCCAAATTGCGGTATCTTGTAGTTGAGGCAATTGCCTTCAAGATAATACACACTACTTTTTATTTCATTGACGTCATCATAGTACAAAATTCAATTAAAGGCCACATTTCAGAATTTTCTTAATTTGCGTGTTATGCCTAAGGAAGGTGAATTTCGTTCAAATCATGAATCTTTATGACATTGATCTTTGAGCACTATCTAGCTTATTGGTATTCTATGTTCTCCAAAATTTTGATACGGTGTAGCTAATAAAATATCTACAATATTGACGTACATCATTTATCATTTCGATGACATCATCATAGTGAAAATTTCAATTAAAGGTGACATGTCAGAATTTTCTTAGTTTGCGTGTTAGGCGACTTTTTCTGAAATCCTGATTCTACAAATCTCTATCGAATACCTGAAGGGGGCGCTATACCACTCTTAATCATGGTCTTTATCGTATTTATGATCATTATCATTAGATCATCATCGGCACACTTTCATGATAACAAAATAGCAAAATAGCACGTATCACCTAATTCGTCAAAGTGACGAATTAAAGTCTAGTTAGGTGATACGTAACGAAGTCAACGTATCACCTTTTGATTTCGTCAAGATTTTTATTTATTTTTTTTTTATTTATTATTCTTCCTCGAATTTGTTCGCAGGATATCTCAAGACTCAATAAAGCCATTGTTATGAATCTTTCACTGATGATAGATCTTAGTCTAACTTAGAACTGCGTGACTTTTCAAAGACTCAAAGTCATCGTGACGTCATCCAGGCGCCATTTTGTAAAAATCAACTTATGATCATATCTTCATAACGGAAAGTAATTTTACATTCATATTTATCAAGATTAAGATCAATATCCGTCGGATCAATATGAGGTCAATAAATGCGCGCAAAAATGCGCGTACGCGTAGGCGCGCGCGTCAATGCGCGCGTAAAATTTTAAATTGCTCAAAATCGTCTTAAATTTTTTTTGCATACGTTTCAGGCCATTTTAAGCATTTCATAAAAAATCACGCAAAACACGCATTTTTGCACGTTTTCGTTCGTCACGGCCGAACGAAAAATAATTTCTCCGCAAAAGCTCTTGACCGAATATTCCTCATATTTTTCCGGAAAATTTGATACCATGTTTAGCTCTTTATCACTATTAAAAACGGAATGAGCGTCCGTTCAAGATAACCGTCCGTACGCGCGATTTTTGTAATACATTGCATATATGGGCAAAAACATGCCTATGAAAAGTCCATTGGGATGAATAGGGATTGCCAATTTTTTTTTCATATTTAGATAGAGTATGAGTCGGAGGTATGATTTCATATCTCATTTGGCCATTAAGTACATCTTGACGGCATCATAATGGCCTTGGAAGTCAAAAATACAAAATTGCATATTATGACGTCATTGTATTTATGGAAAATGTAGTGTATTTCTCTCAATATTCATCGATTCTCTTTGAAATGTCGATATGTTGTAGATAAGGCAATTCTCTACAAGATCACTTTTCACTAAGTTTCATTTTAATGAGGTCATCATAGTACAAAATTCAATTAAAGGCCACATGTCAGAATTTTCGTCATTTGCGTGTTATGTCTATGGAAGGTGAATTTCGTTCACATCATGAATCTACATGGCATTCATCTATGAGCACTATCTATCTTATGTGTGCTCTGTTTTCTCCCAAATTGGGGTATGTTATAGCTGAGACCATGGGCTATAAAAACGGTGTACTTTGTTTTTCGATCAGATGTTGGGATCATATCGAAATTTTCAATCGAAAGTTGAAATTGCAAATTTTGAAGGAATCATTAGGTGATGCGTACAAAGTATACGTATCATTAGGTGATACGTAACGAAGTCAACGTATCACCTTTTGATTTCGTCAAGATTTTTATTTATTTTTTTTTTTATTTATTATTCTTCCTCGAATTTGTTCGCAGGATATCTCAAGACTCAATAAAGCCATTGTTATGAATCTTTCACTGATGATAGATCTTAGTCTAACTTAGAACTGCGTGACTTTTCAAAGACTCAAAGTCATCGTGACGTCATCCAGGCGCCATTTTGTAAAAATCAACTTATGATCATATCTTCATAACGGAAAGTAATTTTACATTCATATTTATCAAGATTAAGATCAATATCCGTCGGATCAATATGAGGTCAATAAATGCGCGCAAAAATGCGCGTACGCGTAGGCGCGCGCGTCAATGCGCGCGTAAAATTTTAAATTGCTCAAAATCGTCTTAAATTTTTTTTGCATACGTTTCAGGCCATTTTAAGCATTTCATAAAAAATCACGCAAAACACGCATTTTTGCACGTTTTCGTTCGTCACGGCCGAACGAAAAATAATTTCTCCGCAAAAGCTCTTGACCGAATATTCCTCATATTTTTCCGGAAAATTTGATACCATGTTTAGCTCTTTATCACTATTAAAAACGGAATGAGCGTCCGTTCAAGATAACCGTCCGTACGCGCGATTTTTGTAATACATTGCATATATGGGCAAAAACATGCCTATAAAAAGTCCATTGGGATGAATAGGGATTGCCCATTTTTTTTTTCATATTTAGATAGAGTATGAGTCGGAGGTATGATTTCATATCTCATTTGGCCATTAAGTACATCTTAACGTCATCATAATGGCCTTGGAAGTCAAAAATACAAAATTGCATATTATGACGTCATTGTATTTATGGAAAATGTAGTGTATTTCTCTCAATATTCATCGATTCTCTTTGAAATGTCGATATGTTGTAGATAAGGCAATTCTCTACAAGATCACTTTTCACTAAGTTTCATCTTAATGAGGTCATCATAGTACAAAATTCAATTAAAGACCACATGTCAGAATTTTCGTCATTTGCGTGTTATGTCTATGGAAGGTGAATTTCGTTCACATCATGAATCTACATGGCATTCATCTATGAGCACTATCTATCTTATGTGTGCTCTGTTTTCTCCCAAATTGGGGTATGTTATAGCTGAGACCATGGGCTATCAAAAAGGGTGACTTTGTTTTTTAATCAGATGTTGGGATCATGTTAAAATTTTCGATCGAAAGTTGAAATTGCAAATTTTGAAGGAATCATTAGGTGATACGTAACGAAGTCAACGTATCACCTTTTGATTTCGTCAAGATTGTTATTTATTATTTATTATTATTCTTCCTCGAATTTGTTCGCAGGATATCTCAAGACTGAATAAAGCCATTGTCATGAATCTTTCAATGATGATAGATCTTAGTCTAACTTAGAACTGCGTGACTTTTCAAAGACTCAAAGTTATCGTGACGTCATCCAGGCGCCATTTTGTGAAAATCAACTAGTGATCATATCTTCATAACGGAAAGTTATTTTTCATTCATATTTATCATGAATAAGATCAATATCCGTCGGGTCAATTTGAGGTCAATAAATGCGCGCAAAAATGCGCGTACGCGTAGGCGCGCGCGTTAATGCGCGCGTAAAATTTTAAATTGCTCAAAATCGTCTTAAATTTTTTTTGCATACGTTTCAGGCCATTATAAGCATTTCATAAAAAATCACGCAAAACACGCATTTTTGGACGTTTTCGTTCGTCACGGCCGAACTAAAAATAATTTCTCCGCAAAAGCTTTTGACCGAATATTCCTCATATTTTTCCGGAAAATTTGATACCATGTTTAGCTCTCTATCACTATTAAAAACGGAATGAGCGTCCGTTCAAGATAACCGTCCGTACGCGCGATTTTTGTAATACATTGCATATATGGGCAAAAACATGCCTATAAAAAGTCCATTGGGATGAATAGGGATTGCCCATTTTTTTTTTCATATTTAGATAGAGTATGAGTCGGAGGTATGATTTCATATCTCATTTGGCCATTAAGTACATCTTAACGTCATCATAATGGCCTTGGAAGTCAAAAATACAAAATTGCATATTATGACGTCATTGTATTTATGGAAAATGTAGTGTATTTCTCTCAATATTCATCGATTCTCTTTGAAATGTCGATATGTTGTAGATAAGGCAATTCTCTACAAGATCACTTTTCACTAAGTTTCATCTTAATGAGGTCATCATAGTACAAAATTCAATTAAAGACCACATGTCAGAATTTTCGTCATTTGCGTGTTATGTCTATGGAAGGTGAATTTCGTTCACATCATGAATCTACATGGCATTCATCTATGAGCACTATCTATCTTATGTGTGCTCTGTTTTCTCCCAAATTGGGGTATGTTATAGCTGAGACCATGGGCTATCAAAAAGGGTGACTTTGTTTTTTAATCAGATGTTGGGATCATGTTAAAATTTTCGATCGAAAGTTGAAATTGCAAATTTTGAAGGAATCATTAGGTGATACGTAACGAAGTCAACGTATCACCTTTTGATTTCGTCAAGATTGTTATTTATTATTTATTATTATTCTTCCTCGAATTTGTTCGCAGGATATCTCAAGACTGAATAAAGCCATTGTCATGAATCTTTCAATGATGATAGATCTTAGTCTAACTTAGAACTGCGTGACTTTTCAAAGACTCAAAGTTATCGTGACGTCATCCAGGCGCCATTTTGTGAAAATCAACTAGTGATCATATCTTCATAACGGAAAGTTATTTTTCATTCATATTTATCATGAATAAGATCAATATCCGTCGGGTCAATTTGAGGTCAATAAATGCGCGCAAAAATGCGCGTACGCGTAGGCGCGCGCGTTAATGCGCGCGTAAAATTTTAAATTGCTCAAAATCGTCTTAAATTTTTTTTGCATACGTTTCAGGCCATTATAAGCATTTCATAAAAAATCACGCAAAACACGCATTTTTGGACGTTTTCGTTCGTCACGGCCGAACTAAAAATAATTTCTCCGCAAAAGCTTTTGACCGAATATTCCTCATATTTTTCCGGAAAATTTGATACCATGTTTAGCTCTCTATCACTATTAAAAACGGAATGAGCGTCCGTTCAAGATAACCGTCCGTACGCGCGATTTTTGTAATACATTGCATATATGGGCAAAAACATGCCTATAAAAAGTCCATTGGGATGAATAGGGATTGCCCATTTTTTTTTTCATATTTAGATAGAGTATGAGTCGGAGGTATGATTTCATATCTCATTTGGCCATTAAGTACATCTTAACGTCATCATAATGGCCTTGGAAGTCAAAAATACAAAATTGCATATTATGACGTCATTGTATTTATGGAAAATGTAGTGTATTTCTCTCAATATTCATCGATTCTCTTTGAAATGTCGATATGTTGTAGATAAGGCAATTCTCTACAAGATCACTTTTCACTAAGTTTCATCTTAATGAGGTCATCATAGTACAAAATTCAATTAAAGACCACATGTCAGAATTTTCGTCATTTGCGTGTTATGTCTATGGAAGGTGAATTTCGTTCACATCATGAATCTACATGGCATTCATCTATGAGCACTATCTATCTTATGTGTGCTCTGTTTTCTCCCAAATTGGGGTATGTTATAGCTGAGACCATGGGCTATCAAAAAGGGTGACTTTGTTTTTTAATCAGATGTTGGGATCATGTTAAAATTTTCGATCGAAAGTTGAAATTGCAAATTTTGAAGGAATCATTAGGTGATACGTAACGAAGTCAACGTATCACCTTTTGATTTCGTCAAGATTGTTATTTATTATTTATTATTATTCTTCCTCGAATTTGTTCGCAGGATATCTCAAGACTGAATAAAGCCATTGTCATGAATCTTTCAATGATGATAGATCTTAGTCTAACTTAGAACTGCGTGACTTTTCAAAGACTCAAAGTTATCGTGACGTCATCCAGGCGCCATTTTGTGAAAATCAACTAGTGATCATATCTTCATAACGGAAAGTTATTTTTCATTCATATTTATCATGAATAAGATCAATATCCGTCGGGTCAATTTGAGGTCAATAAATGCGCGCAAAAATGCGCGTACGCGTAGGCGCGCGCGTTAATGCGCGCGTAAAATTTTAAATTGCTCAAAATCGTCTTAAATTTTTTTTGCATACGTTTCAGGCCATTATAAGCATTTCATAAAAAATCACGCAAAACACGCATTTTTGGACGTTTTCGTTCGTCACGGCCGAACTAAAAATAATTTCTCCGCAAAAGCTTTTGACCGAATATTCCTCATATTTTTCCGGAAAATTTGATACCATGTTTAGCTCTCTATCACTATTAAAAACGGAATGAGCGTCCGTTCAAGATAACCGTCCGTACGCGCGATTTTTGTAATACATTGCATATATGGGCAAAAACATGCCTATAAAAAGTCCATTGGGATGAATAGGGATTGCCCATTTTTTTTTTCATATTTAGATAGAGTATGAGTCGGAGGTATGATTTCATATCTCATTTGGCCATTAAGTACATCTTAACGTCATCATAATGGCCTTGGAAGTCAAAAATACAAAATTGCATATTATGACGTCATTGTATTTATGGAAAATGTAGTGTATTTCTCTCAATATTCATCGATTCTCTTTGAAATGTCGATATGTTGTAGATAAGGCAATTCTCTACAAGATCACTTTTCACTAAGTTTCATCTTAATGAGGTCATCATAGTACAAAATTCAATTAAAGACCACATGTCAGAATTTTCGTCATTTGCGTGTTATGTCTATGGAAGGTGAATTTCGTTCACATCATGAATCTACATGGCATTCATCTATGAGCACTATCTATCTTATGTGTGCTCTGTTTTCTCCCAAATTGGGGTATGTTATAGCTGAGACCATGGGCTATCAAAAAGGGTGACTTTGTTTTTTAATCAGATGTTGGGATCATGTTAAAATTTTCGATCGAAAGTTGAAATTGCAAATTTTGAAGGAATCATTAGGTGATACGTAACGAAGTCAACGTATCACCTTTTGATTTCGTCAAGATTGTTATTTATTAGGTGATACGTAACGAAGTCAACGTATCACCTTTTGATTTCGTCAAGATTGTTATTTATTTATTATTATTATTTATTATTATTCTTCCTCGAATTTGTTCGCAGGATATCTCAAGACTGAATGAAGCCAATGTTATGAATCTTTCAATGATGATAGATCTTAGTCTAACTTAGAACTGCGTGATTTTTCAAGGACTCAAAGTCATCGTGACGTCATCCAGGCGCCATTTTGTGAAAATCAACTAATGATCATATCTTCATAACGGAAAGTAATTTTACATTCATATTTATCAAGATTAAGATCAATATCCGTCGGGTCAATATGAGGTCAATAAATGCGCGCAAAAATGCGCGTACGCGTAGGCGCGCGCGTTAATGCGCGCGTAAAATTTTTAATTGCTCAAAATCGTCTTAAATTTTTTTTGCATACGTTTCAGGCAATTATAAGCATTTCATAAAAAATCACGCAAAACACGCATTTTTGCACGTTTTCGTTCGTCACGGCCGAACGAAAAATAATTTCTCCGCAAAAGCTTTTGACCGAATATTCCTCATATTTTTCCGGAAAATTTGATACCATGTTAAGCTCTTTATCACTATTAAAAACGGAATGAGCGTCCGTTCAAGATAACCGTCCGTACGCGCGATTTTTGTAATACATTGCATATATGGGCAAAAACATGCCTATAAAAAGTCCATTGGGATGAATAGGGATTGCCAATTTTTTTCTTCATATTTAGATAGAGTATGAGTCGGAGGTATGATTTCATATCTCATTTGGCCATTAAGTACATCTTAACGTCATCATAATGGCCTTGGAAGTCAAAAATACAAAATTGCATATTATGACGTCATTGTATTTATGGAAAATGGAGTGTATTTCTCTCAATATTCATCGATTTTCTTTGAAATGTCGATATGTTGTAGATAAGGCAATTCTCTACAAGATCACTTTTCACTAAGTTTCATTTTAATGAGGTCATCATAGTACAAAATTCAATTAAAGGCCACATGTCAGAATTTTCGTCATTTGCGTGTTATGTCTATGGAAGGTGAATTTCGTTCACATCATGAATCTACATGGCATTCATCTATGAGCACTATCTATCTTATGTGTGCTCTGTTTTCTCCCAAATTGGGGTATGTTATAGCTGAGACCATGGGCTATCAAAAAGGGTGACTTTGTTTTTTAATCAGATGTTGGGATCATGTTAAAATTTTCGATCGAAAGTTGAAATTGCAAATTTTGAAGGAATCATTAGGTGATACGTAACGAAGTCAACGTATCACCTTTTGATTTCGTCAAGATTGTTATTTATTAGGTGATACGTAACGAAGTCAACGTATCACCTTTTGATTTCGTCAAGATTGTTATTTATTTATTATTAGGTGATACGTAACGAAGTCAACGTATCACCTTTTGATTTCGTCAAGATTGTTATTTATTTATTATTATTATTTATTATTATTCTTCCTCGAATTTGTTCGCAGGATATCTCAAGACTGAATGAAGCCAATGTTATGAATCTTTCAATGATGATAGATCTTAGTCTAACTTAGAACTGCGTGATTTTTCAAGGACTCAAAGTCATCGTGACGTCATCCAGGCGCCATTTTGTGAAAATCAACTAATGATCATATCTTCATAACGGAAAGTAATTTTACATTCATATTTATCAAGATTAAGATCAATATCCGTCGGGTCAATATGAGGTCAATAAATGCGCGCAAAAATGCGCGTACGCGTAGGCGCGCGCGTTAATGCGCGCGTAAAATTTTTAATTGCTCAAAATCGTCTTAAATTTTTTTTGCATACGTTTCAGGCAATTATAAGCATTTCATAAAAAATCACGCAAAACACGCATTTTTGCACGTTTTCGTTCGTCACGGCCGAACGAAAAATAATTTCTCCGCAAAAGCTTTTGACCGAATATTCCTCATATTTTTCCGGAAAATTTGATACCATGTTAAGCTCTTTATCACTATTAAAAACGGAATGAGCGTCCGTTCAAGATAACCGTCCGTACGCGCGATTTTTGTAATACATTGCATATATGGGCAAAAACATGCCTATAAAAAGTCCATTGGGATGAATAGGGATTGCCAATTTTTTTCTTCATATTTAGATAGAGTATGAGTCGGAGGTATGATTTCATATCTCATTTGGCCATTAAGTACATCTTAACGTCATCATAATGGCCTTGGAAGTCAAAAATACAAAATTGCATATTATGACGTCATTGTATTTATGGAAAATGGAGTGTATTTCTCTCAATATTCATCGATTTTCTTTGAAATGTCGATATGTTGTAGATAAGGCAATTCTCTACAAGATCACTTTTCACTAAGTTTCATTTTAATGAGGTCATCATAGTACAAAATTCAATTAAAGGCCACATGTCAGAATTTTCGTCATTTGCGTGTTATGTCTATGGAAGGTGAATTTCGTTCACATCATGAATCTTCATGGCATTCATCTATGAGCACTATCTATCTTATGTGTGCTCTGTTTTCTCCCAAATTGGGGTATGTTATAGCTGAGACCATGGGCTATCAAAAAGGGTGACTTTGTTTTTTAATCAGATGTTGGGATCATGTTAAAATTTTCGATCGAAAGTTGAAATTGCAAATTTTGAAGGAATCATTAGGTGATACGTAACGAAGTCAACGTATCACCTTTTGATTTCGTCAAGATTGTTATTTATTAGGTGATACGTAACGAAGTCAACGTATCACCTTTTGATTTCGTCAAGATTGTTATTTATTTATTATTATTATTTATTATTATTCTTCCTCGAATTTGTTCGCAGGATATCTCAAGACTGAATGAAGCCAATGTTATGAATCTTTCAATGATGATAGATCTTAGTCTAACTTAGAACTGCGTGATTTTTCAAGGACTCAAAGTCATCGTGACGTCATCCAGGCGCCATTTTGTGAAAATCAACTAATGATCATATCTTCATAACGGAAAGTAATTTTACATTCATATTTATCAAGATTAAGATCATTATCCGTCGGGTCAATATGAGGTCAATAAATGCGCGCAAAAATGCGCGTACGCGTAGGCGCGCGCGTTAATGCGCGCGTAAAATTTTTAATTGCTCAAAATCGTCTTAAATTTTTTTTGCATACGTTTCAGGCAATTATAAGCATTTCATAAAAAATCACGCAAAACACGCATTTTTGCACGTTTTCGTTCGTCACGGCCGAACGAAAAATAATTTCTCCGCAAAAGCTTTTGACCGAATATTCCTCATATTTTTCCGGAAAATTTGATACCATGTTAAGCTCTTTATCACTATTAAAAACGGAATGAGCGTCCGTTCAAGATAACCGTCCGTACGCGCGATTTTTGTAATACATTGCATATATGGGCAAAAACATGCCTATAAAAAGTCCATTGGGATGAATAGGGATTGCCAATTTTTTTCTTCATATTTAGATAGAGTATGAGTCGGAGGTATGATTTCATATCTCATTTGGCCATTAAGTACATCTTAACGTCATCATAATGGCCTTGGAAGTCAAAAATACAAAATTGCATATTATGACGTCATTGTATTTATGGAAAATGGAGTGTATTTCTCTCAATATTCATCGATTTTCTTTGAAATGTCGATATGTTGTAGATAAGGCAATTCTCTACAAGATCACTTTTCACTAAGTTTCATTTTAATGAGGTCATCATAGTACAAAATTCAATTAAAGGCCACATGTCAGAATTTTCGTCATTTGCGTGTTATGTCTATGGAAGGTGAATTTCGTTCACATCATGAATCTACATGGCATTCATCTATGAGCACTATCTATCTTATGTGTGCTCTGTTTTCTCCCAAATTGGGGTATGTTATAGCTGAGACCATGGGCTATCAAAAAGGGTGACTTTGTTTTTTAATCAGATGTTGGGATCATGTTAAAATTTTCGATCGAAAGTTGAAATTGCAAATTTTGAAGGAATCATTAGGTGATACGTAACGAAGTCAACGTATCACCTTTTGATTTCGTCAAGATTGTTATTTATTAGGTGATACGTAACGAAGTCAACGTATCACCTTTTGATTTCGTCAAGATTGTTATTTATTTATTATTATTATTTATTATTATTCTTCCTCGAATTTGTTCGCAGGATATCTCAAGACTGAATGAAGCCAATGTTATGAATCTTTCAATGATGATAGATCTTAGTCTAACTTAGAACTGCGTGATTTTTCAAGGACTCAAAGTCATCGTGACGTCATCCAGGCGCCATTTTGTGAAAATCAACTAATGATCATATCTTCATAACGGAAAGTAATTTTACATTCATATTTATCAAGATTAAGATCAATATCCGTCGGGTCAATATGAGGTCAATAAATGCGCGCAAAAATGCGCGTACGCGTAGGCGCGCGCGTTAATGCGCGCGTAAAATTTTTAATTGCTCAAAATCGTCTTAAATTTTTTTTGCATACGTTTCAGGCAATTATAAGCATTTCATAAAAAATCACGCAAAACACGCATTTTTGCACGTTTTCGTTCGTCACGGCCGAACGAAAAATAATTTCTCCGCAAAAGCTTTTGACCGAATATTCCTCATATTTTTCCGGAAAATTTGATACCATGTTAAGCTCTTTATCACTATTAAAAACGGAATGAGCGTCCGTTCAAGATAACCGTCCGTACGCGCGATTTTTGTAATACATTGCATATATGGGCAAAAACATGCCTATAAAAAGTCCATTGGGATGAATAGGGATTGCCAATTTTTTTCTTCATATTTAGATAGAGTATGAGTCGGAGGTATGATTTCATATCTCATTTGGCCATTAAGTACATCTTAACGTCATCATAATGGCCTTGGAAGTCAAAAATACAAAATTGCATATTATGACGTCATTGTATTTATGGAAAATGGAGTGTATTTCTCTCAATATTCATCGATTTTCTTTGAAATGTCGATATGTTGTAGATAAGGCAATTCTCTACAAGATCACTTTTCACTAAGTTTCATTTTAATGAGGTCATCATAGTACAAAATTCAATTAAAGGCCACATGTCAGAATTTTCGTCATTTGCGTGTTATGTCTATGGAAGGTGAATTTCGTTCACATCATGAATCTTCATGGCATTCATCTATGAGCACTATCTATCTTATGTGTGCTCTGTTTTCTCCCAAATTGGGGTATGTTATAGCTGAGACCATGGGCTATCAAAAAGGGTGACTTTGTTTTTTAATCAGATGTTGGGATCATGTTAAAATTTTCGATCGAAAGTTGAAATTGCAAATTTTGAAGGAATCATTAGGTGATACGTAACGAAGTCAACGTATCACCTTTTGATTTCGTCAAGATTGTTATTTATTAGGTGATACGTAACGAAGTCAACGTATCACCTTTTGATTTCGTCAAGATTGTTATTTATTTATTATTATTATTTATTATTATTCTTCCTCGAATTTGTTCGCAGGATATCTCAAGACTGAATGAAGCCAATGTTATGAATCTTTCAATGATGATAGATCTTAGTCTAACTTAGAACTGCGTGATTTTTCAAGGACTCAAAGTCATCGTGACGTCATCCAGGCGCCATTTTGTGAAAATCAACTAATGATCATATCTTCATAACGGAAAGTAATTTTACATTCATATTTATCAAGATTAAGATCAATATCCGTCGGGTCAATATGAGGTCAATAAATGCGCGCAAAAATGCGCGTACGCGTAGGCGCGCGCGTTAATGCGCGCGTAAAATTTTTAATTGCTCAAAATCGTCTTAAATTTTTTTTGCATACGTTTCAGGCAATTATAAGCATTTCATAAAAAATCACGCAAAACACGCATTTTTGCACGTTTTCGTTCGTCACGGCCGAACGAAAAATAATTTCTCCGCAAAAGCTTTTGACCGAATATTCCTCATATTTTTCCGGAAAATTTGATACCATGTTAAGCTCTTTATCACTATTAAAAACGGAATGAGCGTCCGTTCAAGATAACCGTCCGTACGCGCGATTTTTGTAATACATTGCATATATGGGCAAAAACATGCCTATAAAAAGTCCATTGGGATGAATAGGGATTGCCAATTTTTTTCTTCATATTTAGATAGAGTATGAGTCGGAGGTATGATTTCATATCTCATTTGGCCATTAAGTACATCTTAACGTCATCATAATGGCCTTGGAAGTCAAAAATACAAAATTGCATATTATGACGTCATTGTATTTATGGAAAATGGAGTGTATTTCTCTCAATATTCATCGATTTTCTTTGAAATGTCGATATGTTGTAGATAAGGCAATTCTCTACAAGATCACTTTTCACTAAGTTTCATTTTAATGAGGTCATCATAGTACAAAATTCAATTAAAGGCCACATGTCAGAATTTTCGTCATTTGCGTGTTATGTCTATGGAAGGTGAATTTCGTTCACATCATGAATCTACATGGCATTCATCTATGAGCACTATCTATCTTATGTGTGCTCTGTTTTCTCCCAAATTGGGGTATGTTATAGCTGAGACCATGGGCTATCAAAAAGGGTGACTTTGTTTTTTAATCAGATGTTGGGATCATGTTAAAATTTTCGATCGAAAGTTGAAATTGCAAATTTTGAAGGAATCATTAGGTGATACGTAACGAAGTCAACGTATCACCTTTTGATTTCGTCAAGATTGTTATTTATTAGGTGATACGTAACGAAGTCAACGTATCACCTTTTGATTTCGTCAAGATTGTTATTTATTTATTATTATTATTTATTATTATTCTTCCTCGAATTTGTTCGCAGGATATCTCAAGACTGAATGAAGCCAATGTTATGAATCTTTCAATGATGATAGATCTTAGTCTAACTTAGAACTGCGTGATTTTTCAAGGACTCAAAGTCATCGTGACGTCATCCAGGCGCCATTTTGTGAAAATCAACTAATGATCATATCTTCATAACGGAAAGTAATTTTACATTCATATTTATCAAGATTAAGATCAATATCCGTCGGGTCAATATGAGGTCAATAAATGCGCGCAAAAATGCGCGTACGCGTAGGCGCGCGCGTTAATGCGCGCGTAAAATTTTTAATTGCTCAAAATCGTCTTAAATTTTTTTTGCATACGTTTCAGGCAATTATAAGCATTTCATAAAAAATCACGCAAAACACGCATTTTTGCACGTTTTCGTTCGTCACGGCCGAACGAAAAATAATTTCTCCGCAAAAGCTTTTGACCGAATATTCCTCATATTTTTCCGGAAAATTTGATACCATGTTAAGCTCTTTATCACTATTAAAAACGGAATGAGCGTCCGTTCAAGATAACCGTCCGTACGCGCGATTTTTGTAATACATTGCATATATGGGCAAAAACATGCCTATAAAAAGTCCATTGGGATGAATAGGGATTGCCAATTTTTTTCTTCATATTTAGATAGAGTATGAGTCGGAGGTATGATTTCATATCTCATTTGGCCATTAAGTACATCTTAACGTCATCATAATGGCCTTGGAAGTCAAAAATACAAAATTGCATATTATGACGTCATTGTATTTATGGAAAATGGAGTGTATTTCTCTCAATATTCATCGATTTTCTTTGAAATGTCGATATGTTGTAGATAAGGCAATTCTCTACAAGATCACTTTTCACTAAGTTTCATTTTAATGAGGTCATCATAGTACAAAATTCAATTAAAGGCCACATGTCAGAATTTTCGTCATTTGCGTGTTATGTCTATGGAAGGTGAATTTCGTTCACATCATGAATCTACATGGCATTCATCTATGAGCACTATCTATCTTATGTGTGCTCTGTTTTCTCCCAAATTGGGGTATGTTATAGCTGAGACCATGGGCTATCAAAAAGGGTGACTTTGTTTTTTAATCAGATGTTGGGATCATGTTAAAATTTTCGATCGAAAGTTGAAATTGCAAATTTTGAAGGAATCATTAGGTGATACGTAACGAAGTCAACGTATCACCTTTTGATTTCGTCAAGATTGTTATTTATTAGGTGATACGTAACGAAGTCAACGTATCACCTTTTGATTTCGTCAAGATTGTTATTTATTTATTATTATTATTTATTATTATTCTTCCTCGAATTTGTTCGCAGGATATCTCAAGACTGAATGAAGCCAATGTTATGAATCTTTCAATGATGATAGATCTTAGTCTAACTTAGAACTGCGTGATTTTTCAAGGACTCAAAGTCATCGTGACGTCATCCAGGCGCCATTTTGTGAAAATCAACTAATGATCATATCTTCATAACGGAAAGTAATTTTACATTCATATTTATCAAGATTAAGATCAATATCCGTCGGGTCAATATGAGGTCAATAAATGCGCGCAAAAATGCGCGTACGCGTAGGCGCGCGCGTTAATGCGCGCGTAAAATTTTTAATTGCTCAAAATCGTCTTAAATTTTTTTTGCATACGTTTCAGGCAATTATAAGCATTTCATAAAAAATCACGCAAAACACGCATTTTTGCACGTTTTCGTTCGTCACGGCCGAACGAAAAATAATTTCTCCGCAAAAGCTTTTGACCGAATATTCCTCATATTTTTCCGGAAAATTTGATACCATGTTAAGCTCTTTATCACTATTAAAAACGGAATGAGCGTCCGTTCAAGATAACCGTCCGTACGCGCGATTTTTGTAATACATTGCATATATGGGCAAAAACATGCCTATAAAAAGTCCATTGGGATGAATAGGGATTGCCAATTTTTTTCTTCATATTTAGATAGAGTATGAGTCGGAGGTATGATTTCATATCTCATTTGGCCATTAAGTACATCTTAACGTCATCATAATGGCCTTGGAAGTCAAAAATACAAAATTGCATATTATGACGTCATTGTATTTATGGAAAATGGAGTGTATTTCTCTCAATATTCATCGATTTTCTTTGAAATGTCGATATGTTGTAGATAAGGCAATTCTCTACAAGATCACTTTTCACTAAGTTTCATTTTAATGAGGTCATCATAGTACAAAATTCAATTAAAGGCCACATGTCAGAATTTTCGTCATTTGCGTGTTATGTCTATGGAAGGTGAATTTCGTTCACATCATGAATCTACATGGCATTCATCTATGAGCACTATCTATCTTATGTGTGCTCTGTTTTCTCCCAAATTGGGGTATGTTATAGCTGAGACCATGGGCTATCAAAAAGGGTGACTTTGTTTTTTAATCAGATGTTGGGATCATGTTAAAATTTTCGATCGAAAGTTGAAATTGCAAATTTTGAAGGAATCATTAGGTGATACGTAACGAAGTCAACGTATCACCTTTTGATTTCGTCAAGATTGTTATTTATTAGGTGATACGTAACGAAGTCAACGTATCACCTTTTGATTTCGTCAAGATTGTTATTTATTTATTATTATTATTTATTATTATTCTTCCTCGAATTTGTTCGCAGGATATCTCAAGACTGAATGAAGCCAATGTTATGAATCTTTCAATGATGATAGATCTTAGTCTAACTTAGAACTGCGTGATTTTTCAAGGACTCAAAGTCATCGTGACGTCATCCAGGCGCCATTTTGTGAAAATCAACTAATGATCATATCTTCATAACGGAAAGTAATTTTACATTCATATTTATCAAGATTAAGATCAATATCCGTCGGGTCAATATGAGGTCAATAAATGCGCGCAAAAATGCGCGTACGCGTAGGCGCGCGCGTTAATGCGCGCGTAAAATTTTTAATTGCTCAAAATCGTCTTAAATTTTTTTTGCATACGTTTCAGGCAATTATAAGCATTTCATAAAAAATCACGCAAAACACGCATTTTTGCACGTTTTCGTTCGTCACGGCCGAACGAAAAATAATTTCTCCGCAAAAGCTTTTGACCGAATATTCCTCATATTTTTCCGGAAAATTTGATACCATGTTAAGCTCTTTATCACTATTAAAAACGGAATGAGCGTCCGTTCAAGATAACCGTCCGTACGCGCGATTTTTGTAATACATTGCATATATGGGCAAAAACATGCCTATAAAAAGTCCATTGGGATGAATAGGGATTGCCAATTTTTTTCTTCATATTTAGATAGAGTATGAGTCGGAGGTATGATTTCATATCTCATTTGGCCATTAAGTACATCTTAACGTCATCATAATGGCCTTGGAAGTCAAAAATACAAAATTGCATATTATGACGTCATTGTATTTATGGAAAATGGAGTGTATTTCTCTCAATATTCATCGATTTTCTTTGAAATGTCGATATGTTGTAGATAAGGCAATTCTCTACAAGATCACTTTTCACTAAGTTTCATTTTAATGAGGTCATCATAGTACAAAATTCAATTAAAGGCCACATGTCAGAATTTTCGTCATTTGCGTGTTATGTCTATGGAAGGTGAATTTCGTTCACATCATGAATCTACATGGCATTCATCTATGAGCACTATCTATCTTATGTGTGCTCTGTTTTCTCCCAAATTGGGGTATGTTATAGCTGAGACCATGGGCTATCAAAAAGGGTGACTTTGTTTTTTAATCAGATGTTGGGATCATGTTAAAATTTTCGATCGAAAGTTGAAATTGCAAATTTTGAAGGAATCATTAGGTGATACGTAACGAAGTCAACGTATCACCTTTTGATTTCGTCAAGATTGTTATTTATTAGGTGATACGTAACGAAGTCAACGTATCACCTTTTGATTTCGTCAAGATTGTTATTTATTTATTATTATTATTTATTATTATTCTTCCTCGAATTTGTTCGCAGGATATCTCAAGACTGAATGAAGCCAATGTTATGAATCTTTCAATGATGATAGATCTTAGTCTAACTTAGAACTGCGTGATTTTTCAAGGACTCAAAGTCATCGTGACGTCATCCAGGCGCCATTTTGTGAAAATCAACTAATGATCATATCTTCATAACGGAAAGTAATTTTACATTCATATTTATCAAGATTAAGATCAATATCCGTCGGGTCAATATGAGGTCAATAAATGCGCGCAAAAATGCGCGTACGCGTAGGCGCGCGCGTTAATGCGCGCGTAAAATTTTTAATTGCTCAAAATCGTCTTAAATTTTTTTTGCATACGTTTCAGGCAATTATAAGCATTTCATAAAAAATCACGCAAAACACGCATTTTTGCACGTTTTCGTTCGTCACGGCCGAACGAAAAATAATTTCTCCGCAAAAGCTTTTGACCGAATATTCCTCATATTTTTCCGGAAAATTTGATACCATGTTAAGCTCTTTATCACTATTAAAAACGGAATGAGCGTCCGTTCAAGATAACCGTCCGTACGCGCGATTTTTGTAATACATTGCATATATGGGCAAAAACATGCCTATAAAAAGTCCATTGGGATGAATAGGGATTGCCAATTTTTTTCTTCATATTTAGATAGAGTATGAGTCGGAGGTATGATTTCATATCTCATTTGGCCATTAAGTACATCTTAACGTCATCATAATGGCCTTGGAAGTCAAAAATACAAAATTGCATATTATGACGTCATTGTATTTATGGAAAATGGAGTGTATTTCTCTCAATATTCATCGATTTTCTTTGAAATGTCGATATGTTGTAGATAAGGCAATTCTCTACAAGATCACTTTTCACTAAGTTTCATTTTAATGAGGTCATCATAGTACAAAATTCAATTAAAGGCCACATGTCAGAATTTTCGTCATTTGCGTGTTATGTCTATGGAAGGTGAATTTCGTTCACATCATGAATCTACATGGCATTCATCTATGAGCACTATCTATCTTATGTGTGCTCTGTTTTCTCCCAAATTGGGGTATGTTATAGCTGAGACCATGGGCTATCAAAAAGGGTGACTTTGTTTTTTAATCAGATGTTGGGATCATGTTAAAATTTTCGATCGAAAGTTGAAATTGCAAATTTTGAAGGAATCATTAGGTGATACGTAACGAAGTCAACGTATCACCTTTTGATTTCGTCAAGATTGTTATTTATTAGGTGATACGTAACGAAGTCAACGTATCACCTTTTGATTTCGTCAAGATTGTTATTTATTTATTATTATTATTTATTATTATTCTTCCTCGAATTTGTTCGCAGGATATCTCAAGACTGAATGAAGCCAATGTTATGAATCTTTCAATGATGATAGATCTTAGTCTAACTTAGAACTGCGTGATTTTTCAAGGACTCAAAGTCATCGTGACGTCATCCAGGCGCCATTTTGTGAAAATCAACTAATGATCATATCTTCATAACGGAAAGTAATTTTACATTCATATTTATCAAGATTAAGATCAATATCCGTCGGGTCAATATGAGGTCAATAAATGCGCGCAAAAATGCGCGTACGCGTAGGCGCGCGCGTTAATGCGCGCGTAAAATTTTTAATTGCTCAAAATCGTCTTAAATTTTTTTTGCATACGTTTCAGGCAATTATAAGCATTTCATAAAAAATCACGCAAAACACGCATTTTTGCACGTTTTCGTTCGTCACGGCCGAACGAAAAATAATTTCTCCGCAAAAGCTTTTGACCGAATATTCCTCATATTTTTCCGGAAAATTTGATACCATGTTAAGCTCTTTATCACTATTAAAAACGGAATGAGCGTCCGTTCAAGATAACCGTCCGTACGCGCGATTTTTGTAATACATTGCATATATGGGCAAAAACATGCCTATAAAAAGTCCATTGGGATGAATAGGGATTGCCAATTTTTTTCTTCATATTTAGATAGAGTATGAGTCGGAGGTATGATTTCATATCTCATTTGGCCATTAAGTACATCTTAACGTCATCATAATGGCCTTGGAAGTCAAAAATACAAAATTGCATATTATGACGTCATTGTATTTATGGAAAATGGAGTGTATTTCTCTCAATATTCATCGATTTTCTTTGAAATGTCGATATGTTGTAGATAAGGCAATTCTCTACAAGATCACTTTTCACTAAGTTTCATTTTAATGAGGTCATCATAGTACAAAATTCAATTAAAGGCCACATGTCAGAATTTTCGTCATTTGCGTGTTATGTCTATGGAAGGTGAATTTCGTTCACATCATGAATCTACGTGGCATTCATCTATGAGCACTATCTATCTTATGTGTGCTCTGTTTTCTCCCAAATTGGGGTATGTTATAGCTGAGACCATGGGCTATAAAAACGGTGCTTTTAGTTTTTTGATCAGATGTTGGGATCATATCACAATTTTCAGTTGGATGTTGAAATGATGAATATGTCAAGTATGTCCTATTTGTGAAACTTAAACGTTAGCAGTGTCCTCGTATTGAAATTATGTAAGGAAACCTTTTACTTTCTAGACTTTACTCTCAGACACTATTGAGTGACTGACTGACATCTTTTTTTCTCTGATAATAAAATACTTAAAATGAGCGTTATAGAGAACATGAGCATTCGGCTACATTAATAACCCACTCTGTTATCATTGTTCATTTCCTATTCAAGACTTGAATAATGACGAACTTCATTCAATATTTGGTAGTAATACTACAGATACTTATACTGATATCAATGATTTAAACTATTTATCCGAAAAAGAATATGAGTTTCATTTCAGTAGGTTTCTGAACTGTAAATATTATATTGATGAGGATTTTACGACTGAATTCAGTAACATTAACTATCATTTTAGTATTTTACATTTTAATTCGCGTAGTTTAAACATACATTGTAATGCTTTATCCAATTTCATCTGTACTTATGTATAGAAACTTGGGTTAATGATAGTACGCCACTTTTATTCAATGTGTCTGGTCATTCATTTATACATTTTAATCGCCAAGTAGAAAAGAGTAGAGGTGTTGGTCTATTGGTCGCTGACAATTTTGAATATGAAATACGCAATGATATATTTATATTATACCCATCATACAACTATGAATCACTGTTTATTGAAAGCAATTTGCCGAGACATAAGAATATTATTGTAGGTGTCATATATAGGAAACCCCAATCAAATATCAATGATTTCATCCCTGTCTTTGAAAATGTTTTACAAAAAACACATACTGAACATAAACAGGTTTATATAATGGGAGATTTTAACATTGATCCCGTGAAATTTACTGGCAATGCTGTATGTAATTTCTTGAGCGAAATACATTCAAATCTTTGTATTCCTTTAATTGACAAGCCTTCAAGAAAGACTGACGGATCAATATCCCTCTAATCCACATTCCTTATACAGTGACAGTATATATCCATCCGATATTTAAAGATTTTATTTTCAAGCAACTAGTGAATCTCACGTCGACAACTCAAAATGATCGCTAATGTATTCTCACATTTATTTTGACTTTTCATTTACGCCGGGACATCGTGACGTCATACACTATTCATTTTTAATTATTCAGGCATAAGCTCTTATTTATCAATTACATTTTCATTTCTTTGAATAAGATAAAAATCGTCTAAAATGCGTTCTTCATGATGTAAATTAGAGTCAAAGGTGTAACTGGTTACTGCATAGGGTCAATGGTCATATATTGTCTCAATCTATCTTCCCTAGATCCATAATGATCAAGGGATCGACACAATTTAAACTTGACATATGGATAGATCATTATGGGAGGAGCATTTTATAAAATAATATGATATCGTGTAATGCATCCTTTGTTATGTAAACCAATATCATACGTATCACCTAAATCGTCTAAGTGACGAATTAAAGTCTAGTATTTATTTTGTGTCTGTATAGAAGAAATTATTATTATTCTTCCTCAATTTTGTTCGCAGGATATCTCAAGAATGGCTAAAGCCATTATCATGAAACTTGCCATGATGATAGATCTTAGCCTAACTTAGAACTGCGTGACTTTTCAAAAACTCAAAATCAACGTGACGTCATCCAGGCGCCATTTTGTGAAAATAAACTTATGATCATATCTTCATAACGGAAAAGTATTTCTCATTCATAATTATCACAATTAAGATCAATATCCTTCCGGTCAGTTTGAGGTCAATAAACGTGCGCTAATGCGCGCGTGCGTGCTCGTCTGCGCGTTTACGCGCGCGCAAAAAATTAAAATGCCCTAAATTATCCCAAATTTTTTTTGCATGCGTTTTAGGCCATATGGAGCATTTGTTAAAAAGATTACGCACACGCGCATGCGCGCGCGTTTTCGCGCGTACTGGCATTTTGCAACATAGAATCGTCGAATTTTTTCTGTCATCATATTTGGTACATTTTTCTAAGCATTTTGATAATTTGTTCACCTTTTATTAACGCAATGAGCGTCCGTCAAAGTTGACAGCACGCGCGGATTTGCGTTATCTTTATCCACAATACATGGGCAAAAACATGCCTATATAAAATTAATTGTAACTCTTTCGAATAGATAGAAACTCCTAATATTTTTTCATATTTGGATAGATTATGAGTCGGAGATATGATTTCATGTCTCATTTTATCCTCAATTAACTCATGACGTCATCATAATGGCCTCCAAACTCAAAATTTTAATTTGCATATTATGACGTCAGCATATTTTTGGAAAATTGATTGTATCTCTAGAAATATTGATCAATTTTCTTTTCAATTTTGATATGTTCTAGCTGAGACAATTTTCTACAAATGTAGTATTCACAATTTTCATTTTTCACAAAAGTGTCATGGGGTATTTTTGCGATTAAAGGAGGCATGTCAATTTTTCGCATTTTGCGTGTATTCTCTATGGGACATGACTTTTTCTCAAAACTGGATTCTACACTCCTGTCTTTCGCGAGCAAAATCTCCGTTGTTTTAGCTTTGTTTTCAATGAGCTTTGGATATGTTGTAGCTGAGACAATGAGCTATCAAAAGTGTGCCCTTTATTTTTCGATTAGATGCCGGGATCATGCTCATATTTCACTTGCAAAGTAGGATTTCTGAATTCCATTTCCCGTTTACGTGTAATCGCTATGTAGGCTAGGAATATTGTCTCTTTTTTTAGGTAAACGTCAAACAAATTGCAATAAAATATTTTTCACTGCAATGCATTTTAGTAAGGTCCCCAAAATGACATACTAAAAGTCCAAAAAAATCCAAGTAGTGGAAGTGTCCCTAATTTGCATAAATCCAATATGGCCGCTATTTCGAGGATTTTCACATAGATTTTATCATATTTGTCAGCTTGTATAGGCTGTTGTGGCATTAAAGGAGTAGGAAAAGTGATCTGCTGTATATTTTGTATCAACTAAAATACCTATTTACTACAGGTACATGACACACCTGAAACAAATCCCCCCGCACACCCACACCCACACAATCCAACATGTAATTTATGCTTAATTTACCACCTCAGCAGATGATGTTATTTCATTATGCACTATACAAATATGTCATTTTAATTATATTGAAAAAACTAAAATAAAATATTCAGAAAAACTGGCCCTTATGAGTATCCATACAAACACAAGAGCTGTCGGTAGGGCTATTAGGGGTACGACCTGTACCTTACATTATCCTCATGGTCATTGGAATTAGAAATTGTTCTCAGTGCAACAGTTTACTTCATTTTAAGAGAGGTGACAAACAGAAGCATACATTGCATGCTAATGGCTCATCACAGTGACAGTTACAAGTATCCATATTACTGCGGTATTTGTGCTCTCTAGTCACTATTTTTGTCAAATATTCAACTAAGTTAGACCCGTAAGCTTTGTGATATCCATGATACCTAATTCATAGTCATTCATTGCAAAACTTTAAAGTAGAACACCCAATAATAGTTTCATTATTATATAATATCGATGGAAAGCTTATAATGTGCAGAATACAATCCTTTAAAAAAAAAATTAAGATATCAGAATCCACTAAGGCACAATAACTAATCAAAGTTTGTCACTACACCCCCCCCCCCTTTTTTTCATCTAAGGTCATTCAGAGGTCAAATTAAGCCTGTAATTCATGACGCCACAGAATGTACACCTCTCTTGATCGCCGATCTATGTAGTGCTACAAAAGGCAAGCCTACACATGAGCCTAGCTACATCAATAGGAAGGGGGCTTTAGTTGTTGATATGTTACTGGTTGTGCTATTACTGTAGTTGTAGTAGAGATATGCATGCATAAAAAGAAATGATACTTGGTCGCAATATGTGTCTGGAAGACTTGCATCGGTCAATTATATTCCCGCAGTTGATGCAGTATACCATCAACTATGCATGATGAACTTTAAAACTAAAAAACAAATACCAATAGTACTCTGTGAGCACAAGCACTTCCCAAAAGGCTAAAACTGGCCGACCTAAACATGAGGTGAAATTGACTGCATTCTTAAAAGTATAGTTAAGTCCCTTGAGGAAAATGATGAGGAACAAACAACAGCATTTGATTTTGTTACTAAGATGCAAGAGTATTTTCTGGATACAGATCATGATGCCGACAGTGGGGTACACATGAACAAGAAAATACAGGGGCACTTCGGTGAGAGGATTGTATAACTGAACTGAAAGGAAAGCATGATGTAGTTACATTTCGTAGCACAGCTAGTGCTATTCTGTATGAATTCCACAAGCAGCCAAAGAACAAACACACCAAATCAGGAGAAAATGAGGATGATCAGAACTGCTGCCTCACCGTATAAAAAATGACGTCAAGTTATTAAAAGAAAATTACACTAGTGGCGCGTTTACCTGCATTTCTCACAGATTCCCTGCAACTGCTATTGAGGAACATGTATGTTGGCCAAAAGGTAGATTGTGATGCTGGCATCTATTAGGCAAGCCACAATGCACGCAATACGTCCAAGGGTTCTCCTCGCTCCTCTTCAGCTTGGACTTGGATTACAAATGCATCATCAATTCTCATCTCGCTCTCTGATCGACACACTGCATGCGCAATGCTTCTAATGCTCTTATCCGGTGGTTAAGAAATATGAAAGAAGTGTGGCAATTTCTCAAGAGTGCATTCAGTATATTGCAAATAATATCGACACCCCTAATGGATCAGGTACTTTCCACAGATAGGCACATTGCTACCCAAACCCCAGGGATAAAGTACTGTAAGCTTGTACCTAGATAAATGGTATCCGCTGAGGACTTTGCTACTGTTGGACGTATCATCATTGAATACTTAAAGGCATCTACAACTGTACAACCTCTGGTTTACCAGCCGATTGTGAATCGGGGACCAGAAGATCCAACATTTGACCTTGATGTGTTGTTGAAGACATCTTTACTACTGCGGTCCCCAAGGCCTTCAAAGGTCCGGAACGATACAGATAATAAAAACAACGGCAAGTATCCTGATCATTCATCTTCTTTGTTTCTCCCCATGATTGACATGAATCTTTGTGATCCATCCTGCATGTATTTACTACACTCTGCGTTTTGCTTGTACCCATGCTAAACGGTATAATACTATACACCTGTTTTGACATTTGATAAACTGCTATGGTGGAAGGCACTCACAATAATCAGGACCCAGCCAAGTGACAGTGACTTGAAGCAGATCGTTCTGCAGGGCATTTGATGACGGGCTCAGGACCCCACGAACGTCTTGAAGTAGTGTATGCCATATATGCTGGGTGGAAAGGTGATTTCTAGAGCTGCATGTGCGGGTCCATTTACTCGTTGATGCTGCTCTAAATATATGCTGATACCAGACTTGTAATAATGTACATCTGCAACAAGTACAAACAACCTCCGGAAGCTCCTAAAGTGATCACTATAGGAATTTCCAGAGGTTGTTCAGCACCCAGGTGTTCCATGTGTTGTAGCTAATTTCGGGGAGCAGCCCACTTAAATTCTCTCTCGAACAACTATTAACGGACAGCATCTTCCTGATCGTCGTGTGATGTAGCAATTGAGGAAGAGCAGATTCCTATAATTAATTGTGATGCAGCAGAAGTTTAAAGCAACAGTTCTTGTCGGTGATGACACAAACCTTCTCATCTTGCTGATCTTCCACGCTGATCTGAATGCAAAGGACTTTTTTTTTGCACCTGGGCCCAAGGCAACTCCAAGAAGAACCGAACATGGAATATCAAACAGCTGAAGGTAACTCTAGGAAGTAGTGTGTGTGACTACTTTCTCTTTGCCATGTGCTTCTAGCTGGACTGCGACATAACGTCTCGCATATTTGGACTAGGGAAAGGCGTAGCACTGAAGAAAATCATGAAGAATGACAACTTCTGTGAACTTGCCATGGTATTTAGTCAGCCGGCATCATACCTGAAGGAGGCCATTATTCCAGCTGGAGAGAAGGCACTGGTATGCCTGTATGGTGGTGACTCAATAGAAGATTGCGTAAAGGTATCTCCAATCTTGTCTGCCTTAGAAGCAAAGACTTTGCAACCAACTTCAGCAGCAGGAAAGTTCCACAGTCTGCGTGTGTACTATCAGATATTAGAATGGAAAGGAATGTCAGACAGCCTGATATCGGGTAACTGAGTTGGCAGGTCATGAATGGGAAGCATCTTCCTATAAAAGCTGATAAAACACCAGCATCCGAATAACACCTTAAGGTCATCAGATGTGGATGCAAGAAAGATTGTGCAGCCAAGAAATGCATGTGCCGGAAGTATGTTCAACAGCCTTGCACTGATTGTCGTGGCACTAGTTGCAGCAACTCACCACCATTATAGGCCTACCTAGAATTTGATGATACTACTGATCAGCATGCCACATAAATGTTGGAGACTACCAACTCTAATCAAATTAAAATATGTATACTTAACTGTAGGCCTCATGACCTGCATCCTGTAATAACAACTGCACTGGGATTGTAAACCAACATAGACATAGCTGCTCTGAAATGCATTGTAAGGTGAGAATCAACACAAAATGTATGCAAATTAACCCGCTTAAAAAAAAAATGTATGTGTATATGCAAATTAAAAAACCTAATTATGAAACATTTGAAATATAAATATATTTGTACAACATATATAAGTGTTGTCGCAATTAGTCTCAATGTAACATAGGACCAAAAATATAATTATAATATATTCCATACAAAAATGTTTAATTTAGCAGCCATTTGGAATTTAAGCAAATTAAAACACTCAACCAGGCATATGAAACCTTATGCAAACACAAACATTCTTGGAAATAACATTTGAGACTTTCAAAGTACACTAAAAGTGTGCTAAAAGTTATGTACATGAATATTTTGACCAAATCTAGGAGAAAACCCTATAATTGGCGGCCATTTTGGATTTATGGAAATTTGACACAATATTAGTCCACTACACGGATAATATAAGGTACAGGCTGTACCCCTACATAACCATATAACAGCTCTTGTGTTTGTACGGATACACATAAGGGCCAGTTTTTCTGAATATTTTTGTTTTAGTTTTTTCAATATAAAATGACATGATATTTGTCTAGTGCATAATGAAATAACATCATCTGCTGAGGTAATAAATGAAGCATAAATTACATGTTGGATTGTGTGGGTGTGGGTGTGCGGGGGGATTTGTTTCAGGTGTGTCATGTACCTGTAGTATATGGGTATTTTAGTTGATACAAAATGTACAGCAGATCACTTTTCCTACTCATTTAGTGCCACACCAGCCTATACAAGTTGACAAATATGACAAAATCTATGTGAAAATCTTCGAAATAGCGGCCATATTGGATTTATGCAAATTAGGGACACTTCCACTACTTGGATTTTTTTGGACTTTTAGTATGTCATTTTGGGGACCTTACTAAAATGCATTGCAGTAAAAAATATTTTATTGCAATTTGTTTGACCTCAAAACACAATATTCCTAGCCTAATGGGAGATGTTTTGGTATATCGGTAACGCACTTGACTTCCAACCTCGAGATCCCTGGTTCGAGTCCGGGTGTCTCCAACAATTTTTTCCCCTTGTTTTTCCTTTTGACCTTCACTGTACCATCTCCTTTGATTATTTAAACACGTATATTCGCAAATAATGTCATAAATAACCCTTTTTACTTTATTATTACCCTATTTTCACTTAATCCATTACTTTTTGCGTGTAATCCGTATGGGAGATGACTTTTTCTCAAATCTGGAGTCTACATTCCTGTCTTTTGCGAGCAATATCGCCGTTATTTCGGCTAGGATTTTGTTGATTTTTGAGTATGTTGTAGCTGAGACTATATGCTATCTAAATCAACCCTCATTTTTGTAATAAGATGTCATGATCGCGCTCATGATCATGATCATCATGATCATCATTATCATAATGATGATAATCATTTATCAATTACATTTTCATTTCTTTGAATAAGATAAAATCGTCAAAAGGTGTTCTTCATGATGTAAATTAGAGTCAAATGTGTAACTGGTTACTGCACAGGGTCAAAGGTCATATATTGTTTCAATCTATCTTCCCTAGATCCATGATGATCAAGGAGACACAATTTAATCTTGACATATGAATAGATCATAATGGGAGAAGCATATAAATGGAAGAAGCATTTTACAAAATAAAATATCGTGTAATGCATTAATCGTTATGTAAACCATTATCATACGTATCACCTAATTCGTCTAAGTGACGAATTAAAGTCTAGTTTTTTTTTATTATTATTCTTCCTCGAATTTGTTCGCAGGATATCTCAAGACTCAATAAAGCCATTGTTATGAATCTTTCACTGATGATAGATCTTAGTCTAACTTAGAACTGCGTGACTTTTCAAAGACTCAAAGTCATCGTGACGTCATCCAGGCGCCATTTTGTAAAAATCAACTTATGATCATATCTTCATAACGGAAAGTAATTTTACATTCATATTTATCAAGATTAAGATCAATATCCGTCGGATCAATATGAGGTCAATAAATGCGCGCAAAAATGCGCGTACGCGTAGGCGCGCGCGTCAACGCGCGCGTAAAATTTTAAATTGCTCAAAATCGTCTTAAATTTTTTTTGCATACGTTTCAGGCCATTATAAGCATTTCATAAAAAATCACGCAAAACACGCATTTTTGCACGTTTTCGTTCGTCACGGCCGAACGAAAAATAATTTCTCCGCAAAAGCTTTTGACTGAATATTCCTCATATTTTTCCGGAAAATTTGATACCATGTTTAGCTCTTTATCACTATTAAAAACGGAATGAGCGTCCGTTCAAGATAACCGTCCGTACGCGCGATTTTTGTAATACATTGCATATATGGGCAAAAACATGCCTATAAAAAGTCCATTGGGATGAATAGGGATTGCCAATTTTCTTTTCATATTTAGATAGAGTATGAGTCGGAGGTAGGATTTCATATCTCATTTGGCCATTAAGTACATCTTGACGTCATCATAATGGCCTTGGAAGTCAAAATACAAAATTGCATATTATGACGTCATTATATTTGTGGAAAATGTAGTGTATTTCTCTCAATATTCATCGATTCTCTTTGAAATGTCGATATGTTGTAGATAAGGCAATTCTCTACAAGATCACTTTTCACTAAGTTTCATTTTAATGAGGTCATCATAGTACAAAATTCAATTAAAGGCCACATGTCAGAATTTTCGTCATTTGCGTGTTGTGTCTATGGAAGGTGAATTTCGTTCACATCATGAATCTACATGGCATTCATCTATGAGCACTATCTATCTTATGTGTGCTCTGTTTTCTCCCAAATTGGGGTATGTTATAGCTGAGACCATGGGCTATAAAAAAGGGTGACTTTGTTTTTTAATCAGATGTTGGGATCATGTTAAAATTTTCGATCGAAAGTTGAAATTGCAAATTTTGAAGGGATCATTAGGTGATACGTAACGAAGTCAACGTATCACCTTTTGATTTCGTCAAGATTGTTATTAGGTGATACGTAACGAAGTCTACGTATCACCTATTGATTTCGTCAAGATTTTCTTTTTAGGTGATACGTAACGAAGTCAACGTATCACCTTTTGATTTCGTCAAGATTTTTATTATTTATTTATTTTTTATTATTTATTATTATTCTTCCTCGAATTTGTTCGCAGGATATCTCAAGACTGAATGAAGCCATTGTTATGAATCTTTCAATGATAATAGATCTTAGTCTAACTTAGAACTGCGTGACTTTTCAAAGACTCAAAGTCATCGTGACGTCATCCAGGCGCCATTTTGTAAAAATCAACTTATGATCATATCTTCATAACGGAAAGTAATTTTACATTCATATTTATCAAGATTAAGATCAATATCCGTCGGGTTAATTTGAGTTCAATAAATGCGCGCAAAAATGCGCGTACGCGTAGGCGCGCGCGTTAATGCGCGCGTAAAATTTTAAATTGCTCAAAATCGTCTTAAATTTTTTTTGCATACGTTTCAGGCCATTATAAGCATTTCATAAAAAATCACGCAAAACACGCATTTTTGCACGTTTTCGTTCGTCACGGCCGAACGAAAAATAATTTCTCCGCAAAAGCTTTTGACCGAATATTCCTCATATTTTTCCGGAAAATTTGATACCATGTTTAGCTCTTTATCACTAGTAAAAACGGAATGAGCGTCCGTTCAAGATAACCGTCCGTACGCGCGATTTTTGTAATACATTGCATATATGGGCAAAAACATGCCTATGAAAAGTCCATTGGGATGAATAGGGATTGCCGATTTTTTTTTTCATATTTAGATAGAGTATGAGTCGGAGGTATGATTTCATATCTCATTTGGCCATTAAGTACATCTTGACGGCATCATAATGGCCTTGGAAGTCAAAAATACAAAATTGCATATTATGACGTCATTGTATTTGTGGAAAATGTAGTGTATTTCTCTCAATATTCATCGATTCTCTTTGAAATGTTGATATGCTGTAGAATAGGCAATTCTCTACAAGATCACTTTTCACTAAGTTTCATTTTAATGAGGTCATCATAGTACAAAATTCAGTTAAAGGCCACATGTCAGAATTTTCGTCATTTGCGTGTTATGTCTATGGAAGGTGAATTTCGTTCACATCATGAATCTACATGGCATTCATCTATGAGCACTATCTATCTTATGTGTGCTCTGTTTTCTCCCAAGTTGGGGTATGTTATAGCTGAGACCATGGGCTATAAAAAAGGGTGACTTTGTTTTTTAATCAGATGTTGGGATCATGTTAAAATTTTCGATCGAAAGTTGAAATTGCAAATTTTGAAGGAATCATTAGGTGATACGTAACGAAGTCAACGTATCACCTTTTGATTTCGTCAAGATTTTCTTTTTTTTTTTTTATTATTATTCTTCCTCGAATTTGTTCGCAGGATATCTCAAGACTGAATGAAGCCATTGTTATGAATCTTTCAATGATAATAGATCTTAGTCTAACTTAGAACTGCGTGACTTTTCAAAGACTCAAAGTCATCGTGACGTCATCCAGGCGCCATTTTGTAAAAATCAACTTATGATCATATCTTCATAACGGAAAGTAATTTTACATTCATATTTATCAAGATTAAGATCAATATCCGTCGGGTTAATTTGAGTTCAATAAATGCGCGCAAAAATGCGCGTACGCGTAGGCGCGCGCGTTAATGCGCGCGTAAAATTTTAAATTGCTCAAAATCGTCTTAAATTTTTTTTGCATACGTTTCAGGCCATTATAAGCATTTCATAAAAAATCACGCAAAACACGCATTTTTGCACGTTTTCGTTCGTCACGGCCGAACGAAAAATAATTTCTCCGCAAAAGCTTTTGACCGAATATTCCTCATATTTTTCCGGAAAATTTGATACCATGTTTAGCTCTTTATCACTAGTAAAAACGGAATGAGCGTCCGTTCAAGATAACCGTCCGTACGCGCGATTTTTGTAATACATTGCATATATGGGCAAAAACATGCCTATGAAAAGTCCATTGGGATGAATAGGGATTGCCGATTTTTTTTTTCATATTTAGATAGAGTATGAGTCGGAGGTATGATTTCATATCTCATTTGGCCATTAAGTACATCTTGACGGCATCATAATGGCCTTGGAAGTCAAAAATACAAAATTGCATATTATGACGTCATTGTATTTGTGGAAAATGTAGTGTATTTCTCTCAATATTCATCGATTCTCTTTGAAATGTTGATATGCTGTAGAATAGGCAATTCTCTACAAGATCACTTTTCACTAAGTTTCATTTTAATGAGGTCATCATAGTACAAAATTCAATTAGAGGCCACATGTCAGAATTTTCGTCATTTGCGTGTTATGTCTATGGAAGGTGAATTTCGTTCACATCATGAATCTACATGGCATTCATCTATGAGCACTATCTATCTTATGTGTGCTCTGTTTTCTCCCAAGTTGGGGTATGTTATAGCTGAGACCATGGGCTATAAAAAAAGGGTGACTTTGTTTTTTAATCAGATGTTGGGATCATGTTAAAATTTTCGATCGAAAGTTGAAATTGCAAATTTTGAAGGAATCATTAGGTGATACGTAACGAAGTCAACGTATCACCTTTTGATTTCGTCAAGATTTTCTTTTTTTTTTTATTATTATTCTTCCTCGAATTTGTTCGCAGGATATCTCAAGACTGAATGAAGCCATTGTTATGAATCTTTCAATGATAATAGATCTTAGTCTAACTTAGAACTGCGTGACTTTTCAAAGACTCAAAGTCATCGTGACGTCATCCAGGCGCCATTTTGTAAAAATCAACTTATGATCATATCTTCATAACGGAAAGTAATTTTACATTCATATTTATCAAGATTAAGATCAATATCCGTCGGGTTAATTTGAGTTCAATAAATGCGCGCAAAAATGCGCGTACGCGTAGGCGCGCGCGTTAATGCGCGCGTAAAATTTTAAATTGCTCAAAATCGTCTTAAATTTTTTTTGCATACGTTTCAGGCCATTATAAGCATTTCATAAAAAATCACGCAAAACACGCATTTTTGCACGTTTTCGTTCGTCACGGCCGAACGAAAAATAATTTCTCCGCAAAAGCTTTTGACCGAATATTCCTCATATTTTTCCGGAAAATTTGATACCATGTTTAGCTCTTTATCACTAGTAAAAACGGAATGAGCGTCCGTTCAAGATAACCGTCCGTACGCGCGATTTTTGTAATACATTGCATATATAGGCAAAAACATGCCTATAAAAAGTCCATTGGGATGAATAAGGATTGCCAATTTTTTTTTTCATATTTAGATAGAGTATGAGTCGGAGGTATGATTTCATATCTCATTTGGCCATTAAGTACATCTTAACGTCATCATAATGGCCTTGGAAGTCAAAAATACAAAATTGCATATTATGACGTCATTGTATTTATGGAAAATGTAGTGTATTTCTCTCAATATTCATCGATTCTCTTTGAAATGTCGATATGTTGTAGATAAGGCAATTCTCTACAAGATCACTTTTCACTAAGTTTCATTTTAATGAGGTCATCATAGTACAAAATTCAGTTAAAGGCCACATGTCAGAATTTTCGTCATTTGCGTGTTATGTCTATGGAAGGTGAATTTCGTTCACATCATGAATCTACATGGCATTCATCTATGAGCACTATCTATCTTATGTGTGCTCTGTTTTCTCCCAAGTTGGGGTATGTTATAGCTGAGACCATGGGCTATAAAAAAGGGTGACTTTGTTTTTTAATCAGATGTTGGGATCATGTTAAAATTTTCGATCGAAAGTTGAAATTGCAAATTTTGAAGGAATCATTAGGTGATACGTAACGAAGTCAACGTATCACCTTTTGATTTCGTCAAGATTTTCTTTTTTTTTTTATTATTATTCTTCCTCGAATTTGTTCGCAGGATATCTCAAGACTGAATGAAGCCATTGTTATGAATCTTTCAATGATAATAGATCTTAGTCTAACTTAGAACTGCGTGACTTTTCAAAGACTCAAAGTCATCGTGACGTCATCCAGGCGCCATTTTGTAAAAATCAACTTATGATCATATCTTCATAACGGAAAGTAATTTTACATTCATATTTATCAAGATTAAGATCAATATCCGTCGGGTTAATTTGAGTTCAATAAATGCGCGCAAAAATGCGCGTACGCGTAGGCGCGCGCGTTAATGCGCGCGTAAAATTTTAAATTGCTCAAAATCGTCTTAAATTTTTTTTGCATACGTTTCAGGCCATTATAAGCATTTCATAAAAAATCACGCAAAACACGCATTTTTGCACGTTTTCGTTCGTCACGGCCGAACGAAAAATAATTTCTCCGCAAAAGCTTTTGACCGAATATTCCTCATATTTTTCCGGAAAATTTGATACCATGTTTAGCTCTTTATCACTAGTAAAAACGGAATGAGCGTCCGTTCAAGATAACCGTCCGTACGCGCGATTTTTGTAATACATTGCATATATGGGCAAAAACATGCCTATGAAAAGTCCATTGGGATGAATAGGGATTGCCGATTTTTTTTTTCATATTTAGATAGAGTATGAGTCGGAGGTATGATTTCATATCTCATTTGGCCATTAAGTACATCTTGACGGCATCATAATGGCCTTGGAAGTCAAAAATACAAAATTGCATATTATGACGTCATTGTATTTGTGGAAAATGTAGTGTATTTCTCTCAATATTCATCGATTCTCTTTGAAATGTTGATATGCTGTAGAATAGGCAATTCTCTACAAGATCACTTTTCACTAAGTTTCATTTTAATGAGGTCATCATAGTACAAAATTCAATTAGAGGCCACATGTCAGAATTTTCGTCATTTGCGTGTTATGTCTATGGAAGGTGAATTTCGTTCACATCATGAATCTACATGGCATTCATCTATGAGCACTATCTATCTTATGTGTGCTCTGTTTTCTCCCAAGTTGGGGTATGTTATAGCTGAGACCATGGGCTATAAAAAAAGGGTGACTTTGTTTTTTAATCAGATGTTGGGATCATGTTAAAATTTTCGATCGAAAGTTGAAATTGCAAATTTTGAAGGAATCATTAGGTGATACGTAACGAAGTCAACGTATCACCTTTTGATTTCGTCAAGATTTTCTTTTTTTTTTTTATTATTATTCTTCCTCGAATTTGTTCGCAGGATATCTCAAGACTGAATGAAGCCATTGTTATGAATCTTTCAATGATAATAGATCTTAGTCTAACTTAGAACTGCGTGACTTTTCAAAGACTCAAAGTCATCGTGACGTCATCCAGGCGCCATTTTGTAAAAATCAACTTATGATCATATCTTCATAACGGAAAGTAATTTTACATTCATATTTATCAAGATTAAGATCAATATCCGTCGGGTTAATTTGAGTTCAATAAATGCGCGCAAAAATGCGCGTACGCGTAGGCGCGCGCGTTAATGCGCGCGTAAAATTTTAAATTGCTCAAAATCGTCTTAAATTTTTTTTGCATACGTTTCAGGCCATTATAAGCATTTCATAAAAAATCACGCAAAACACGCATTTTTGCACGTTTTCGTTCGTCACGGCCGAACGAAAAATAATTTCTCCGCAAAAGCTTTTGACCGAATATTCCTCATATTTTTCCGGAAAATTTGATACCATGTTTAGCTCTTTATCACTAGTAAAAACGGAATGAGCGTCCGTTCAAGATAACCGTCCGTACGCGCGATTTTTGTAATACATTGCATATATGGGCAAAAACATGCCTATGAAAAGTCCATTGGGATGAATAGGGATTGCCGATTTTTTTTTTCATATTTAGATAGAGTATGAGTCGGAGGTATGATTTCATATCTCATTTGGCCATTAAGTACATCTTGACGGCATCATAATGGCCTTGGAAGTCAAAAATACAAAATTGCATATTATGACGTCATTGTATTTGTGGAAAATGTAGTGTATTTCTCTCAATATTCATCGATTCTCTTTGAAATGTTGATATGCTGTAGAATAGGCAATTCTCTACAAGATCACTTTTCACTAAGTTTCATTTTAATGAGGTCATCATAGTACAAAATTCAATTAGAGGCCACATGTCAGAATTTTCGTCATTTGCGTGTTATGTCTATGGAAGGTGAATTTCGTTCACATCATGAATCTACATGGCATTCATCTATGAGCACTATCTATCTTATGTGTGCTCTGTTTTCTCCCAAGTTGGGGTATGTTATAGCTGAGACCATGGGCTATAAAAAAGGGTGACTTTGTTTTTTAATCAGATGTTGGGATCATGTTAAAATTTTCGATCGAAAGTTGAAATTGCAAATTTTGAAGGAATCATTAGGTGATACGTAACGAAGTCAACGTATCACCTTTTGATTTCGTCAAGATTTTCTTTTTTTTTTTTATTATTATTCTTCCTCGAATTTGTTCGCAGGATATCTCAAGACTGAATGAAGCCATTGTTATGAATCTTTCAATGATAATAGATCTTAGTCTAACTTAGAACTGCGTGACTTTTCAAAGACTCAAAGTCATCGTGACGTCATCCAGGCGCCATTTTGTAAAAATCAACTTATGATCATATCTTCATAACGGAAAGTAATTTTACATTCATATTTATCAAGATTAAGATCAATATCCGTCGGGTTAATTTGAGTTCAATAAATGCGCGCAAAAATGCGCGTACGCGTAGGCGCGCGCGTTAATGCGCGCGTAAAATTTTAAATTGCTCAAAATCGTCTTAAATTTTTTTTGCATACGTTTCAGGCCATTATAAGCATTTCATAAAAAATCACGCAAAACACGCATTTTTGCACGTTTTCGTTCGTCACGGCCGAACGAAAAATAATTTCTCCGCAAAAGCTTTTGACCGAATATTTCTCATATTTTTCCGGAAAATTTGATACCATGTTTAGCTCTTTATCACTAGTAAAAACGGAATGAGCGTCCGTTCAAGATAACCGTCCGTACGCGCGATTTTTGTAATACATTGCATATATGGGCAAAAACATGCCTATGAAAAGTCCATTGGGATGAATAGGGATTGCCGATTTTTTTTTTCATATTTAGATAGAGTATGAGTCGGAGGTATGATTTCATATCTCATTTGGCCATTAAGTACATCTTGACGGCATCATAATGGCCTTGGAAGTCAAAAATACAAAATTGCATATTATGACGTCATTGTATTTGTGGAAAATGTAGTGTATTTCTCTCAATATTCATCGATTCTCTTTGAAATGTTGATATGCTGTAGAATAGGCAATTCTCTACAAGATCACTTTTCACTAAGTTTCATTTTAATGAGGTCATCATAGTACAAAATTCAATTAGAGGCCACATGTCAGAATTTTCGTCATTTGCGTGTTATGTCTATGGAAGGTGAATTTCGTTCACATCATGAATCTACATGGCATTCATCTATGAGCACTATCTATCTTATGTGTGCTCTGTTTTCTCCCAAGTTGGGGTATGTTATAGCTGAGACCATGGGCTATAAAAAAAGGGTGACTTTGTTTTTTAATCAGATGTTGGGATCATGTTAAAATTTTCGATCGAAAGTTGAAATTGCAAATTTTGAAGGAATCATTAGGTGATACGTAACGAAGTCAACGTATCACCTTTTGATTTCGTCAAGATTTTCTTTTTAGGTGATACGTAACGAAGTCTACGTATCACCTTTTGATTTCGTCAAGATTGTTATTTATTTATTATTATTATTTATTATTATTCTTCCTCGAATTTGTTCGCAGGATATCTCAAGATTGAATGAAGCCATTGTTATGAATCTTTCAATGATGATAGATCTTAGTCTAACTTAGAACTGCGTGACTTTTCAAAGACTCAAAGTCATCATGACGTCATCTAGGCGCCATTTTGTGAAAATCAACTAATGATCATATCTTCATAACGGAAAAGTATTTCTCATTCATAATTATCACGATTAAGATCAATATCCGTCCGGTCAATTTCAGGTCAAAAAACGTGCGCAAATACGCGCGTGCGCGCTCGTCCGCGCGTTTACGCGCGCGCAAAAGTTTAAAATGCTCTAAATCATCCCAAATTTTTTTTGCATACGTTTCAGGCCATATAGAGCATTTGATAAAAAATTGCGCTCACGCGCATGCGCGCGCGTTTTTTGCGCGTACTAGCATTTTGCAACATAGAATTGCCGAATTTTCTTTATCATCATATTTGGCACATTTTTCCAAGCATTTTGATAACTTGTTCATCTTTTAATAACGCAATGAGCGTCCGCCAAATTTGACAGCGCGCGCGGATCTGCGTTATCTTTATCCACAATACATGGGCAAAATCATGCCTATACAAAATTCATTGTAACTCTTTAGAATATATAGGAACTCCCAATTTTTTTTCATATTTAGATAGATTATGAGTCGGAGATATGATTTCATGTCTCGTTTGACCCTCAATTAAATCATGACGTCATCATAATGGCCTCCGAACTCAAAATTTTAATTTGCACATTATGACGTAAGCATATTTTTGGAAAACTGATTGTATCTCTGTAAATATTGATTAATTTTGTTTAAAATTTTGATATGTTCTAGCTGAGACAATTTTCTACAAATTTAGTATCCACAATTTTTCATTTTGACAAAGGCATCATGGCGTAATCTTGCAATTTAAGGAGGCATGTCAATTTTTTACATTTTGCATGCATTCTCTATGGGACATGACTTTTTCTCAAAAGTGGATTCTACATTTTTGTCTTTCGCGAGCAATATCTCCGTTGTTTTAGCTTTGTTTACGTTGAGCTTCGAGTATGTTGTAGCTGAGACAATAAGCTATCACAAATGTAAACTTTATTTTTCGATCAGATGCCGGGATCATGCTTATATTTCACTTGCAAAGTAAGATTTCAGAATTTCATTTCCCGTTTACGTGTAATCGCTATAGATGTTTTGTTATATCGGTATACGCACTTGACTTCCAACCTCGAGATCCCTGGTTCGAGTCCGGGTGTCTCCAACAATTTTTTTCTTCACTTTGTTTTCCTTTTGACCTTTCACTCTACCATCTCCTTTGATTATTAAAACACGTAGATTCGCAAATAATGTAATAAAAAACCCTATTTACTTTATTATTACCCTATTTACACTTAATCTATTACTTTTTGGGTGTAATCCCTATGGGAGATGACTTTTTCTCAAATCTGGATTCTACATTTCTGTCTTTTTGAGCGATATCGCCGATATTGCTCCTTGGATTTTGTTGATTTTAGAACATGTTGTAGCTGAGACAAGTTTCCCACAAGATTTATGTAGACTATATAACATTATCACGACGTAATCATAGTCAAAAATTCAATCATAGGTGACATGTCAGTTATCAATCCTCAATCGAATACCTGAAGGGGGCGCTATACCACTTTTAATCATGGCATCTTCATCATTATCAATATCGTCATTATCGAATGCATGAACATTATCATTATATCACAACGGTAGTTTCGGAACACTGTCATGATCGTAATTTAAGAGCCTAGCTATTTATGCTAGAAATATTGAAGGCATTTTTCTCAATTGCATCTCTCCCCTCTCTCTCTTTTCTCTCTTGCTCTGTCTCCCTTCACCTAGTCTTGTTCTGCCCCTCTCCTTCTCTTGGTCTCTCTCATCTGCATCTCTCTTGTCTTCTCCTTCTCTCTTACACTTTCACCCTCTCCCTCTCACTGTTTCCATTTTCCTCTTTCTCTCTTGCTATGTCTCCTTTTGTCTCTGTCTCTCTCTCTTTCTCTACTCTCTCCACTTTCTCACTCTGCATCATCTCAGCTTGTGTCATTTATATGTATAACAATTTAATCCAAGGAAATACGAGGCAATTTCTATCGTTTGGCCATTCACTGCCATGCATACTAACAATCGTTTCTAGATTTAACATCACAGATGTTGGATTATGGATGGGCACAATATGAATATCTTACTCATATTTTATATGTAATCAGGACTAAATAAATCACTATGTACATTTTGTAATATTTATTTTTAAAAAGTTTTGAGCTAGTTTAGTATAAGTAAACAGTTTAATCCTCTATCGAAAGTCTGAAGGGGCGCTGTGCCACTAATCATGTTCATTATTGTAATATCGTCATCAACGTATTCATGAACATAATCGTTGTTTTGATTATCGGCAACACTTTCATGATCAGTATTCACAAGAGCTTATGTGTGGTAGAAAAATGGAAGGCATTGTTCTCAATTGCATCTCTCTTGCTCGGTTTCCTTTCTCCCCTCATGTTCTGCCCCTCTCCCTTTTTTGGTCCGTCTCTGCATCTATCTCTCTCTCTGTCTCTCTCTACTCTTTCACCCTCTCCCTCTCTCTTGCCTTGCTTCCCTCTTATTCTCTTTCTCTGTCTCTGTATCTCTCTTTCTCTACTCTCCCCCTTTTCCGCCTCTGGCTCTCTTGTTTTGCCCGCTCTCCTTCTCTTGCTCCGTCTCTATATCTCTCTTTCTCTACTTTCCCGCTTCTAGCTTTTATTCTGCCTCTTATTATGTCTTGGATGCTCTTGAATTTTCTCTAGCACTCCCCTTTGCCCCTTGTATTCTTATTTCACACCTACCACGTTTCCTCCCCGGCCCCCCCACTCAGGTTTCAAAATGACCGCATGCGTGTTGCCAAAATGTCCTTTTCGTAACAAAAGAAAAAGGTCGAGCCGTATTGACTTTACACACCGGACTTTTGCTGAAAAGGGGGGGTCGGTTGGAACACGCATATGCGTACCCTAAATAACACTGAGTGGGGGGGGCCGGGGTTTCCTCACTATCCTCTCTCTCTTCTCTCTCTCTAAGTGCATGCATTCAGATCCCTATTTTTATATCTCTGTCCAGCTCATTTATTTTGTACAGGACTATACCCTGTCTCCCTCCTTCTCTATATATATCTACTGCCATCTTTTTCTCTCTCTCTTTATCTTTTCGTTAACACCATAGACCCTTATAAAAAACAGACACACCACCTCATTCGCAAAGTGACAAATTTAAAACTCGTTTTCTATACGTTTCAGACAATTATCATTTGTAACTGTTTTGATTGAAGTTATAGGAATACAAACACGTTTCATCTAGTGGGTAAACAGTTACATATGTGTATGGCCTTTAATTTCATAAGGACTGATGCTATCTACTGACTTGATGACACTTATGTTTGTGAATTATGTTCATGATTTTTTGTTTGTAATTTCATTAGTTTAGTCGGTACGAGAAACATCACTATCACCATCATGCCACCTTTTTTTCTCGATGACAGCACCTATAAGGCTCTTGCCTTTTGTAATTGAGCTGTCTCTTTATTCATGCATTGTTATTTCATGATCTCCTCTATAAATTGTGTCAATATACTTTAAAAAAAAAAAAATAAATGGAATAAATGTCAAATTGAATTGAACCATCATCACAATTATCATAGCCGTTATCACCACCATCATAACTATCATCATCATTAGCATCATCATTATCAACTTTATTTTTACCAAGTCCATCATCATCATCAATTTCATACACCATCACCACCATCATCATAATCATCACAACCGCCACTACTATCACAATAATACAAGGAAAATCAGTATAAACATTATTTATGCAATCAGGCCATTTTTTTATTTATTATATCAATTGAGATATTTTGAAAACTCATATCTATTTAAACACAAACACAAGTCACTAAATGAATTCATATTCTAAATAGCCACGACTTTATGCGAAGATAAAATTGAAGAAAAACAAAACAGAATTGATGTAATTCAATATAAAAATTCTGCAATATATATATAAGTGAATGCAATATAAAACATGATATATTTGGCATTTCTGAAATGCTTTGGTGTTTGAAATACTTTAAGAGTGGAATAAAGTAGGTTTGATATACGATAGTCAGGATTTAAACCCCACAACATCGCTTATGAGCATATCTAAAGCGAAATAAAGTCAAAAATACTTCCAAACATTACTCCCTCCCAACAAAACGACCTAAACATAGCCATATTTTTCAGTTGGCATTAAAGTCTAAGCCGTCACCAATTAGTTTGAAGAAGAAAAAAATTGACAAATGATCAGTTCTGTCGTTAAAAAAAATGTTACAAAAACAGCATTTCTAGACTGAATTTCAGAGAGAAAGGCTAGTAAGTGTTTTTAGAGACTTTGGTGGTAAGCGCTTTATAAATACTGTTTTTTAATATTATTATTCACGGGGAGAGAATATTCTTAGAGTAATCCCAGAGTAGTAACATAACATTATTAACAAATTGTTAACCTCCTCCATGTATCGGCATTCCACTATGTCTTACATCAACATGAAACTATGCAATTAAGAATCTACCATTAAGCGTACACACTATTTACAGACATTTATAGCACAATTAATATATCATGGTTAGAAAGACTTTCTTCAATGAACATTGTATAATGGCCACAAGATTTTTCCCTTTTGAAAAATCTAATTACAGGCCATTTGAATTCATGTTTTGCATAGAAATATATTCTCCTCGCATGTACATCCCAATATTTCAATTCTCATAACTTACCATTGGGATTACACAATGGATCTTTCTAGCAAAGGCATGAATGCAATAAGCTTAGATTAGATTTAAATGAGCTTGTGAGCAGTGTTGTGTTTATTGAAGGATAGGAATTTCATCTTGCTTCGATGTCAACGAACCATGCCGAGGCGCGGAATGATGCAACAAAGCAACCCAGATAGAGAGATGACGATGAGCATAATCGCCATGCAGCAGGCATTGTAACTGAAATAGACCGAAAGGAATTTATAAGTTATTTCAACTTTGAATGAAAACTTGGTTGACAACTTAACATCATGAGACTAGCCACCAGTCATTTCAATGGCATGGGTTAGAATCTCACAGCTGCCACCGTGTAATTGTGTGTTGTTTGGCTTTATTACTAAAACACATGAACTTCGTATTGACAGTGCAGCATGGTTGTATTTGATCATGTAAGGTCAATATATAACATGTATGAGATCACATATCACAGATATTACAGTGGCTTTCACCTTTTAATACTTTGGTCCTATCAACCAATAAGAGACCAAAAAGAGACTAAACAAGGAATTACATTAACTCCAATGGCCAAGAATTGGTTGGTTTGATCGAGGTATTACAGAGGCATATGTGAATGACTGACTCTGATCGATGTCTCATCAAATTACATTCCTACTGAACCACAGCTCAAACCCACAATCTTTACATCTTAAGTTAAAGGTTTAAGCACTGTACTACAACAACCTCTCAAAGGTCTCATTACTGTGTATTCCTCTGGTAGTCTTTTGTCAGGGTTCCCAGAACTTTATAAAAATAAAACTTTCCAATTTAAAAAAAAAAGATAAATGGTTTCAAAATTCCAAAATCCAATGATACAATCTTTGGACACGAGACGAAAAAATAAGAGACCGCTTTTTGTTAAAGGCTAATGAAATTTGCTGATGAATCCCAGATTTTAGCAACTTTTTTTCTTCATATTCCCTTATTTGCAGGACAGCTGGTATTCCGTTCATAGAACGGTTTCCCTATAATCTTGATGACTATCTTCGTAGAACAGCTAGTATGGTGGCTTACCCATCTCGCAGAGCACACCAGCGTATCCAATAGGGCATTAACAGGTGGCTGAGGATGTGGCGTCGTCTAGGAGACACATACCGCCATTCTGGCAGGGGCAGATGTCTGTATAAAGAAAAATAGACAACATCAGTGTAAAACATTCAAATAAAAGATAACAAAATATAAATATTTTGCTTATGAAAAATAGGTGTATGAGAGCCAAATCAAGTAAAAGAGTTCCAAAGCTGATATAATTTATTTAATGGCATGCAAACTTATTGAATGATAATTTTTGCTGATGCCACACCAGGTTGTCAAGACCTTCAATGAAAGAGCAACTAAATGTACCAAGTTGTTCTCAATGAAAAGTAACATAACTGTTATAAGATACTGAAATCAACGCATTTGATTGGCCGAGATCAAATTTGTCATAGAATTTTAGCATTAATTATTGATAAGAGGTTTTATAAAACAAAGCCCAAGTCTGATGGACGGACGCCAAAGTTAGAAAGAGGACAGATTCAGAAGAACAGAATGTTCTTACCGCTAAGGTCGAGCATCTCAGCTTCTCTCCTCCTCCTGCTGTTGTTGATACACAGGTATCAGGACGGGATGTAAAAGCACTGTTCGCTGGGAGCACATGGGTTGCTGGAACAAGGGTTGGCACCAACTCAGTTGTGAACTGAAAATACACACATACACAAGACAATGATTATAACAATAATGATAATAATACAGTGAAACCTGTATATAAAGACCGCTCAAGGGAGACATTAAATGTCTTTAAAGGCTGTTGGTCTTTATGAACAGGTTTCAATGAGAAACAATATTCAAGGGAAACAAAATATGTGGCCTTTCTATACAGGTGGTCGCCAAACAGGTTTGACTGTAATAATGTCTGTCTCTCACATAGCGCGTGACCATTAACTGACCAAAGCGCAATACAGTATTATTATTACCCAGGTCACTGGATTCAATTATTATATTCCACATTACAGTGCACATTCTCTGCTCCCTGGGGTGCATTCCAGCTAGTCACTTTCTAATAGATGCCCACACATGCTTATCTAACCAGGTATTTATTAAACACCCGTATGGGGAGGAAAGTAGATAAAGTGCTATTAATTGTTCAATAACATAAACAGATGTGTTTTTTGCAAATTGATAGCAACTCGATACCAATTTCAATTTCAGTTTATTCTTATGCAATTGATTGGAGTTGTGATTTATCGATCAAAACGGTTTGGTCTGAAGGGCAGTTTGACAAGAGTGGGGCTGTGTTGTCTAAGGAAAATCAACAAGTTTATTAGAATAATATTAAGAGCTTATTTTCAACACTTTAGTTAAGATCTTCGCTCGTTTGTCACACATGCTATTTTGCACAAAACGATAGGTCCAAAATGAAAATCAAAGACAATTTATTTCAATTATATTCTAGTGTTAGGTTTTTTGGGTCCAGAGTTGAAGTTTACAATCATGATAAGGTAGCTTAGCGAATTGTAGGGGTAGAAAAGACGCAACTGGAACGAAAAATGACTTCAGTTCCTTGCTCACTCTGTTTTATTGGTTCGTTTGTTACCCTTTATTGTCTTCATAGTCATACTACTTTATTATGTAAAATACCTTGAAAGTTTTGTTTTGCTGATCTTGTATATTCCAGTGATAGCAAAGATTTTTTTTCTTCAGGCAATTGGTACACTTTAACACGTGTATGTATCTGAGTTTTCTAAAACATCAACATGTTTGCTTCTATCTTTACTCCCTTGTGAGCTAACAACCATCCTCCATTGAAAAGATTACCGATGTTACTTGGCCAGTTGAGGAAGGATGGTCGGGTGCCATCCGTTCGAGCAGCTTTCAAAGTTGCCTCTTGGGTCTGTGGCGGTGTACACCATGTTAGTGTATTCCACGACAAAGAAAGATCCAGAGCTCTGTGGGGCTGCAACGCTGGCTACACCAATGGGCTCAGTCCAGCTGACGGTAGTTGAGCTGCTACCGAAGGGGACGGTCCCGTCGATGTTGCTTGGCCAGTTGAGGAAGGATGGTCGGGTGCCATCCGTTCCTGGATAAATCGTTCCTTGATAAATCATAATGAAGCAAGAATATCTCCTTAAATGGCATATCGCCTTTACACTTTTCCCCTGATCTGTACTGAGCATATAGCTCTTAATTAGGACATTCAAAGAGAAGACTGATAAGAAAAATTCCTATGGTACCATTTTAGTCAGTACCCTCTATATTTGTCCCTTTGCAACTCCTACCAATAACACTGCATGGCTCTGTCTTTCTAATGATCTATACCTATGCTAACTTACATATTTTTGGCATACAGAGATGAGTTGCAATATATTTTACAGGCAGATTAATAGCCTCTTGCTGAACATGTTATGGAGTAGAGTTTACTACTACGAGTGCTCCTAAATTCATATAAGCAGGGCCCAGATTTTATTATTGCAGTCTGTGCATTTAATAGAAGCCTACGTACCAAGATTGACAACGATATTAAAGGAACATTATCCAACGTTGCTGAGGAAATCGGTCGCGGTGTAAGTGACGGTGGGGAAAGAGGAGCCGGAGTTGAAGTTGCTGGTGACCACACCTGAGCTATCAGTAAAGATGGGTTTCGGTCCAGGTGATAGTCTAGGACGCAGGGCAGTTGGAGGTGACTGGGGCTGTGTTGTCTAAGGAAAATAAACAAGTTTATTAGAATGATATTTAGAGCTTATTTTCAACACTTTAGTTACGATCTTCGCTCGTTTGTCACACATGCTATTTTGCACTTAACGATAGGTACAAAATTAAAATCAAAGCAATTCTGATTTCAGTCAGGTTCTAGTGTTAGGTTTCATTGGTCCAGAGTTGAAGTTTAGAATTAGGATAAGGTAGCTTAGCGAATTGTAGGGGTAGAAAAGACGCAACTGGAACGCAAAATGACTTCAGTTCCTTGCTCACTCTGTTCTATTGGTTTGTTTGTTACCCTTTATTGTCTTCATAGTCATACTCCATTATTTTGTTAAATACCTAGACATTTTTGTTCGGCTGATCTTATATATTCAAATGATACACAAGATTTTTTTTTCTTCAGGCGATTGGTACACTTGAACACATGTATGTATTTGAGTTTTTTAAAACATCAACATTTTTGCTTCTATCTTTACTCCCTTTCAACCACAATCTCATTTAAACACAAGTTCCCACCTACCTGTGACGGTGACAGAGAAAGAGCAGCTTTCGAAGTTGCCGCTTGGGTCTGTGGCGGTGTACACCATGTTAGTGTATTCCACGGCAAAGAAAGATCCAGAGCTCTGTGGGGCCGCAACGCTGGCAAAACCAATGGGCTCGGTCCAGCTGACGGTAGTTGGGCTGCTACCGAAGGGGACGGTCCCGTTGATGTTGCTTGGCCAGTTGAGGAAGGATGGTCGGGTGCCATCCGTTCCTGGATAAATTGTTCCTTGATAAATCATAATGAAGCAAGAATATCTCTTTAAATGACATATCGCCTTTACACTTTTCCCCTGATCTGTACTGAGCATAGGTCTTAATTAGGACATTCAAAGAGAAGACTGATAAGAAAAATTCCTATGGTACCATTTTAGTCAGTACCCTCGATATTTGTCCATTTGCAACTCCTACCAATAACACTGCATGGCTTTGTCTATCTAATGATCTATACCTATGCTTACTTACATATTTTTGGCATGTTAGTGTATTCCATGACAAAGAAAGATCCAGAGCTCTGTGGGGCCGCAACGCTGGCTACACCAATGGGCTCGGTCCAGCTGACGGTAGTTGGGCTGCTACTGAAGGGGACGGTCCCGTCGATGTTGCTTGGCCAGTTGAGGAAGGATGGTCGGGTGCCATCCGTTCCTGGATAAATCGTTCCTTGATAAATTATAATGAAGCAAGAATATCTCTTTAAATGGCATATCGCCTTTACACTTTTCCCCTGATCTGTACTGAGCATAGGTCTTAATTAGGACATTAAAAAAGAGAAGACGGATAAGAAAAATTCCTATGGTACCATTTTAGTCAGTACCCTCTATATTTGTCCCTTTGCAACTCCTACCAAAAACACTGCATGGCTCTGTCTTTCTAATGATCTATACCTATGCTAACTTACATATTTTTGGCATACAGAGATGAGTTGCAATATATTTTACAGGCAGATTAATAGCCTCTTGCTGAACATGTTATGGAGGAGAGTTTACTACTACGAGTGCTCCTAAATTCATATAAGCAGGGCCCAGATTTTATTATTGCAGTCTGTGCATTTAATAGAAGCCTACGTACCAAGATTGACAACGATATTAAAGGAACATTATCCAACGTTGCTGAGGAAATCGGTCGCGGTGTAAGTGATGGTGGGGAAAGAGAAGCCGGAGTTGAAGTTGCTGGTGACCACACCTGAGCTATCAGTAAAGATGGGTTTCGGTCCAGGTGATAGTCTAAGACGCAGGGCAGTTGGAGGTGACTGGGGCTGTGTTGTCTAAGGAAAATTAACAAGTTTATTAGAATGATATTTAGAGCTTATTTTCAACCCTTTAGTTACGATCTTCGCTCGTTTGTCACACATGCTATTTTGCACTTAACGATAGGTACAAAATGAAAATCAAAGACGATTCTGATTTCAGTTAGGTTCTAGTGTTAGGTTTCATTGGTCCAGAGTTGAAGTTTAGAATTAGGATAAGGTAGCTTAGCGAATTGTAGGGGTAGAAAAGACGCAACTGGAACGCAAAATGACTTCAGTTCCTTGCTCACTCTGTTCTATTGGTTTGTTTGTTACCCTTTATTGTCTTCATAGTCATACTCCATTTTTTTGTTAAATACCTAGACATTTTTGTTCGGCTGATCTTATATATTCAAATGATACACAAGATTTTTTTTTCTTCAGGCGATTGGTACACTTGAACACATGTATGTATTTGAGTTTTTTAAAACATCAACATTTTTGCTTCTATCTTTACTCCCTTTCAACCACAATCTCATTTAAACACAAGTTCCCACCTACCTGTGACGGTGACAGAGAAAGAGCAGCTTTCGAAGTTGCCGCTTGGGTCTGTGGCGGTGTACACCATGTTAGTGTATTCCACGGCAAAGAAAGATCCAGAGCTCTGTGGGGCCGCAACGCTGGCAAAACCAATGGGCTCGGTCCAGCTGACGGTAGTTGGGCTGCTACCGAAGGGGACGGTCCCGTTGATGTTGCTTGGCCAGTTGAGGAAGGATGGTCGGGTGCCATCCGTTCCTGGATAAATCGTTCCTTGATAAATCATAATGAAGCAAGAATATCTCTTTAAATGACATATCGCCTTTACACTTTTCCCCTGATCTGTACTGAGCATAGGTCTTAATTAGGACATTCAAAGAGAAGACTGATAAGAAAAATTCCTATGGTACCATTTTAGTCAGTACCCTCGATATTTGTCCATTTGCAACTCCTACCAATAACACTGCATGGCTTTGTCTATCTAATGATCTATACCTATGCTTACTTACATATTTTTGGCATGTTAGTGTATTCCATGACAAAGAAAGATCCAGAGCTCTGTGGGGCCGCAACGCTGGCTACACCAATGGGCTCGGTCCAGCTGACGGTAGTTGGGCTGCTACTGAAGGGGACGGTCCCGTCGATGTTGCTTGGCCAGTTGAGGAAGGATGGTCGGGTGCCATCCGTTCCTGGATAAATCGTTCCTTGATAAATTATAATGAAGCAAGAATATCTCTTTAAATGGCATATCGCCTTTACACTTTTCCCCTGATCTGTACTGAGCATAGGTCTTAATTAGGACATTAAAAAAGAGAAGACGGATAAGAAAAATTCCTATGGTACCATTTTAGTCAGTACCCTCTATATTTGTCCCTTTGCAACTCCTACCAAAAACACTGCATGGCTCTGTCTTTCTAATGATCTATACCTATGCTAACTTACATATTTTTGGCATACAGAGATGAGTTGCAATATATTTTACAGGCAGATTAATAGCCTCTTGCTGAACATGTTATGGAGGAGAGTTTACTACTACGAGTGCTCCTAAATTCATATAAGCAGGGCCCAGATTTTATTATTGCAGTCTGTGCATTTAATAGAAGCCTACGTACCAAGATTGACAACGATATTAAAGGAACATTATCCAACGTTGCTGAGGAAATCGGTCGCGGTGTAAGTGATGGTGGGGAAAGAGAAGCCGGAGTTGAAGTTGCTGGTGACCACACCTGAGCTATCAGTAAAGATGGGTTTCGGTCCAGGTGATAGTCTAAGACGCAGGGCAGTTGGAGGTGACTGGGGCTGTGTTGTCTAAGGAAAATTAACAAGTTTATTAGAATGATATTTAGAGCTTATTTTCAACCCTTTAGTTACGATCTTCGCTCGTTTGTCACACATGCTATTTTGCACTTAACGATAGGTACAAAATGAAAATCAAAGACGATTCTGATTTCAGTTAGGTTCTAGTGTTAGGTTTCATTGGTCCAGAGTTGAAGTTTAGAATTAGGATAAGGTAGCTTAGCGAATTGTAGGGGTAGAAAAGACGCAACTGGAACGCAAAATGACTTCAGTTCCTTGCTCACTCTGTTCTATTGGTTTGTTTGTTACCCTTTATTGTCTTCATAGTCATACTCCATTTTTTTGTTAAATACCTAGACATTTTTGTTCGGCTGATCTTATATATTCAAATGATACACAAGATTTTTTTTTCTTCAGGCGATTGGTACACTTGAACACATGTATGTATTTGAGTTTTCTAAAACATCAACATTTTTGCTTCTATCTTTACTCCCTTTCAACCACAATCTCTTTTAAACACAAGTTCCCACCTACCTGTGACGGTGACAGAGAAAGAGCAGCTTTCGAAGTTGCCGCTTGGGTCTGTGGCGGTGTACACCATGTTAGTGTATTCCACGGCAAAGAAAGATCCAGAGCTCTGTGGGGCCGCAACGCTGGCTACACCAATGGGCTCGGTCCAGCTGATGGTAGTTGGGCTGCTACCGAAGGGGACGGTCCCGTTGATGTTGCTTGGCCAGTTGAAGAAGGATGGTCGGGTGCCATCCGTTCCTGGATAAATTGTTCCTTGATAAATCATAATGAAGCAAGAATATCTCTTTAAATGGCATATCGCCTTTACACTTTTCCCCTGATCTGTACTGAGCATAGGTCTTAATTAGGACATTCAAAGAGAAGACTGATAAGAAAAATTCCTATGGTACCATTTTAGTCAGTACCCTCTATATTTGTCCCTTTGCAACTCCTACCAATAACACTGCATGGCTCTGTCTTTCTAATGATCTATACCTATGCTAACTTACATATTTTTGGCATACAGAGATGAGTTGCAATATATTTTACAGGCAGATTAATAGCCTCTTGCTGAACATGTTATGGAGTAGAGTTTACTATTACGAGTGCTCCTAAATTCATATAAGCAGGGCCCAGATTTTATTATTGCAGTCTGTGCATTTAATAGAAGCCTACGTACCAAGATTGACAACGATATTAAAGGAACATTATCCAACGTTGCTGAGAAAATCGGTCGCGGCGTAAGTGACGGTGGGGAAAGAGGAGCCTGAGTTGAAGTTGCTGGTGACCACACCTGAGCTATCAGTAAAGATGGGTTTCAGTCCAGGTGATAGTCTAGGACGCAGGGCAGCTGGAGGTGACCGGGGCTGTGTTGTCTAAGGAAAATAAACAAGTTTATTAAAATGATATTTAGAGCTTATTTTCAACACTTTAGTTACGATCTTCGCTCGTTTGTCACACATGCTATTTTGCACTTAACAATAGGTACAATATGAAAATCAAAGACGATTCTGATTTCACTTAGGTTCTAGTGTTAGGTTTCATTGGTCCAGAGTTGAAGTTTAGAATTAGGATAAGGTAGCTTAGCGAATTGTAGGGGTAGAAAAGACGCAACTGGAACGCAAATGACTTCAGTTTCTTGCTCACTCTGTTCCATTTGTTTGTTTGTTACCCTTTATTGTCTTCATAGTCATACTCCATTATTTTGTTAAAGACCTACAAATTTTTGTTCGGCTGATCTTATATATTCCAATGATACACAAGATTTTTTCATCTTCAGGCGATTGGTACACTTGAACACATGTATGTATTTGAGTTTTCTAAAACATCAACATTTTTGCTTCTATCTTTACTCCCTTTCAACCACAATCTCTTTTAAACACAAGTTCCCACCTACCTGTGACGGTGACAGAGAAAGAGCAGCTTTCGAAGTTGCCGCTTGGGTCTGTGTCGGTGTACACCATGTTAGTGTATTCCATGGCAAAGAAAGATCCAGAGCTCTGTGGGGCCGCAATGCTGGCTACACGAATGGGCTCGGTCCAGCTGACGGTAGTTGGGCTGCTACCGAAGGGGACAGTCCCGTCGATGTTGCTTGGCCAGTTGAGGAAGGATGGTCGGGTGCCATCCGTTCCTGGATAAATCGTTCCTTGATAAATTATAATGAAGCAAGAATATCTCTTTAAATGGCATATCGCCTTTACACTTTTCCCCTGATCTGTACTGAGCATAGGTCTTAATTAGGACATTAAAAAAGAGAAGACGGATAAGAAAAATTCCTATGGTACCATTTTAGTCAGTACCCTCTATATTTGTCCCTTTGCAACTCCTACCAAAAACACTGCATGGCTCTGTCTTTCTAATGATCTATACCTATGCTAACTTACATATTTTTGGCATACAGAGATGAGTTGCAATATATTTTACAGGCAGATTAATAGCCTCTTGCTGAACATGTTATGGAGTAGAGTTTACTATTACGAGTGCTCCTAAATTCATATAAGCAGGGCCCAGATTTTATTATTGCAGTCTGTGCATTTAATAGAAGCCTACGTACCAAGATTGACAACGATATTAAAGGAACATTATCCAACGTTGCTGAGGAAATCGGTCGCGGTGTAAGTGATGGTGGGGAAAGAGAAGCCGGAGTTGAAGTTGCTGGTGACCACACCTGAGCTATCAGTAAAGATGGGTTTCGGTCCAGGTGATAGTCTAAGACGCAGGGCAGTTGGAGGTGACTGGGGCTGTGTTGTCTAAGGAAAATTAACAAGTTTATTAGAATGATATTTAGAGCTTATTTTCAACCCTTTAGTTACGATCTTCGCTCGTTTGTCACACATGCTATTTTGCACTTAACGATAGGTACAAAATGAAAATCAAAGACGATTCTGATTTCAGTTAGGTTCTAGTGTTAGGTTTCATTGGTCCAGAGTTGAAGTTTAGAATTAGGATAAGGTAGCTTAGCGAATTGTAGGGGTAGAAAAGACGCAACTGGAACGCAAAATGACTTCAGTTCCTTGCTCACTCTGTTCTATTGGTTTGTTTGTTACCCTTTATTGTCTTCATAGTCATACTCCATTTTTTTGTTAAATACCTAGACATTTTTGTTCGGCTGATCTTATATATTCAAATGATACACAAGATTTTTTTTTCTTCAGGCGATTGGTACACTTGAACACATGTATGTATTTGAGTTTTTTAAAACATCAACATTTTTGCTTCTATCTTTACTCCCTTTCAACCACAATCTCATTTAAACACAAGTTCCCACCTACCTGTGACGGTGACAGAGAAAGAGCAGCTTTCGAAGTTGCCGCTTGGGTCTGTGGCGGTGTACACCATGTTAGTGTATTCCACGGCAAAGAAAGATCCAGAGCTCTGTGGGGCCGCAACGCTGGCAAAACCAATGGGCTCGGTCCAGCTGACGGTAGTTGGGCTGCTACCGAAGGGGACGGTCCCGTTGATGTTGCTTGGCCAGTTGAGGAAGGATGGTCGGGTGCCATCCGTTCCTGGATAAATCGTTCCTTGATAAATCATAATGAAGCAAGAATATCTCTTTAAATGACATATCGCCTTTACACTTTTCCCCTGATCTGTACTGAGCATAGGTCTTAATTAGGACATTCAAAGAGAAGACTGATAAGAAAAATTCCTATGGTACCATTTTAGTCAGTACCCTCGATATTTGTCCATTTGCAACTCCTACCAATAACACTGCATGGCTTTGTCTATCTAATGATCTATACCTATGCTTACTTACATATTTTTGGCATGTTAGTGTATTCCATGACAAAGAAAGATCCAGAGCTCTGTGGGGCCGCAACGCTGGCTACACCAATGGGCTCGGTCCAGCTGACGGTAGTTGGGCTGCTACTGAAGGGGACGGTCCCGTCGATGTTGCTTGGCCAGTTGAGGAAGGATGGTCGGGTGCCATCCGTTCCTGGATAAATCGTTCCTTGATAAATTATAATGAAGCAAGAATATCTCTTTAAATGGCATATCGCCTTTACACTTTTCCCCTGATCTGTACTGAGCATAGGTCTTAATTAGGACATTAAAAAAGAGAAGACGGATAAGAAAAATTCCTATGGTACCATTTTAGTCAGTACCCTCTATATTTGTCCCTTTGCAACTCCTACCAAAAACACTGCATGGCTCTGTCTTTCTAATGATCTATACCTATGCTAACTTACATATTTTTGGCATACAGAGATGAGTTGCAATATATTTTACAGGCAGATTAATAGCCTCTTGCTGAACATGTTATGGAGGAGAGTTTACTACTACGAGTGCTCCTAAATTCATATAAGCAGGGCCCAGATTTTATTATTGCAGTCTGTGCATTTAATAGAAGCCTACGTACCAAGATTGACAACGATATTAAAGGAACATTATCCAACGTTGCTGAGGAAATCGGTCGCGGTGTAAGTGATGGTGGGGAAAGAGAAGCCGGAGTTGAAGTTGCTGGTGACCACACCTGAGCTATCAGTAAAGATGGGTTTCGGTCCAGGTGATAGTCTAAGACGCAGGGCAGTTGGAGGTGACTGGGGCTGTGTTGTCTAAGGAAAATTAACAAGTTTATTAGAATGATATTTAGAGCTTATTTTCAACCCTTTAGTTACGATCTTCGCTCGTTTGTCACACATGCTATTTTGCACTTAACGATAGGTACAAAATGAAAATCAAAGACGATTCTGATTTCAGTTAGGTTCTAGTGTTAGGTTTCATTGGTCCAGAGTTGAAGTTTAGAATTAGGATAAGGTAGCTTAGCGAATTGTAGGGGTAGAAAAGACGCAACTGGAACGCAAAATGACTTCAGTTCCTTGCTCACTCTGTTCTATTGGTTTGTTTGTTACCCTTTATTGTCTTCATAGTCATACTCCATTTTTTTGTTAAATACCTAGACATTTTTGTTCGGCTGATCTTATATATTCAAATGATACACAAGATTTTTTTTTCTTCAGGCGATTGGTACACTTGAACACATGTATGTATTTGAGTTTTCTAAAACATCAACATTTTTGCTTCTATCTTTACTCCCTTTCAACCACAATCTCTTTTAAACACAAGTTCCCACCTACCTGTGACGGTGACAGAGAAAGAGCAGCTTTCGAAGTTGCCGCTTGGGTCTGTGGCGGTGTACACCATGTTAGTGTATTCCACGGCAAAGAAAGATCCAGAGCTCTGTGGGGCCGCAACGCTGGCTACACCAATGGGCTCGGTCCAGCTGATGGTAGTTGGGCTGCTACCGAAGGGGACGGTCCCGTTGATGTTGCTTGGCCAGTTGAAGAAGGATGGTCGGGTGCCATCCGTTCCTGGATAAATTGTTCCTTGATAAATCATAATGAAGCAAGAATATCTCTTTAAATGGCATATCGCCTTTACACTTTTCCCCTGATCTGTACTGAGCATAGGTCTTAATTAGGACATTCAAAGAGAAGACTGATAAGAAAAATTCCTATGGTACCATTTTAGTCAGTACCCTCTATATTTGTCCCTTTGCAACTCCTACCAATAACACTGCATGGCTCTGTCTTTCTAATGATCTATACCTATGCTAACTTACATATTTTTGGCATACAGAGATGAGTTGCAATATATTTTACAGGCAGATTAATAGCCTCTTGCTGAACATGTTATGGAGTAGAGTTTACTATTACGAGTGCTCCTAAATTCATATAAGCAGGGCCCAGATTTTATTATTGCAGTCTGTGCATTTAATAGAAGCCTACGTACCAAGATTGACAACGATATTAAAGGAACATTATCCAACGTTGCTGAGAAAATCGGTCGCGGCGTAAGTGACGGTGGGGAAAGAGGAGCCTGAGTTGAAGTTGCTGGTGACCACACCTGAGCTATCAGTAAAGATGGGTTTCAGTCCAGGTGATAGTCTAGGACGCAGGGCAGCTGGAGGTGACCGGGGCTGTGTTGTCTAAGGAAAATAAACAAGTTTATTAAAATGATATTTAGAGCTTATTTTCAACACTTTAGTTACGATCTTCGCTCGTTTGTCACACATGCTATTTTGCACTTAACAATAGGTACAATATGAAAATCAAAGACGATTCTGATTTCACTTAGGTTCTAGTGTTAGGTTTCATTGGTCCAGAGTTGAAGTTTAGAATTAGGATAAGGTAGCTTAGCGAATTGTAGGGGTAGAAAAGACGCAACTGGAACGCAAATGACTTCAGTTTCTTGCTCACTCTGTTCCATTTGTTTGTTTGTTACCCTTTATTGTCTTCATAGTCATACTCCATTATTTTGTTAAAGACCTACAAATTTTTGTTCGGCTGATCTTATATATTCCAATGATACACAAGATTTTTTCATCTTCAGGCGATTGGTACACTTGAACACATGTATGTATTTGAGTTTTCTAAAACATCAACATTTTTGCTTCTATCTTTACTCCCTTTCAACCACAATCTCTTTTAAACACAAGTTCCCACCTACCTGTGACGGTGACAGAGAAAGAGCAGCTTTCGAAGTTGCCGCTTGGGTCTGTGTCGGTGTACACCATGTTAGTGTATTCCATGGCAAAGAAAGATCCAGAGCTCTGTGGGGCCGCAATGCTGGCTACACGAATGGGCTCGGTCCAGCTGACGGTAGTTGGGCTGCTACCGAAGGGGACAGTCCCGTCGATGTTGCTTGGCCAGTTGAGGAAGGATGGTCGGGTGCCATCCGTTCCTGGATAAATCGTACTATGATGAATCATAATGAAGCAAAAATATCTCTTTAAATGGCATATCACCTTTATACACTTTTCTCCCGATCTGTACTGAGCATAGGTCTAAATCATGACATTCAAAGAGAAGACAGATAACAAAAATTCCTATGGTACCCAAAAAATAAAATAGTTCTAGTCAGCACCCTCGTTTTTTGTCCCCTTGCAACTTATTATGCAGCTGTGTTATTGATAGAATTCTATCAATAACACAGCTTGGCTCTGTCTTTCTAACAATCCATACCTAGTTGTGTAGGTGACCTCAGTAGATCCAACAGCGATGGAACCGCCTTGTAGTTGATTGACCGTCAGGGAAACGGAGTCAGAGTTGTTTGATGCTTCAGGAGCCAGCCATAAAACCACCGGGGTCGAGGTACCAGGGCTGGCATTGGCGACGATGTCGGTTAAACAGCTGGTCAGGATGGGGTTCTCTCTGTCGATGACCACTGTGACAAAGAAATAGGATGAAAATGATGTCAGAGATAGGGAATATTTACATGCAGCCTCCATTTTCAAAAAATATAAGTTGCCTCCTCTATCCAGAGATACAGTGTACATTCATCTCCTCAGATTTGGTACAAATTTGAATCATTTCACTACTTACATTTTTACAATTCTAATCTGCTCACGAAACACAGACAAATGCCAAATATAGCAACATGTTTATATGCAGGAAAAATTTGAACCAAACAATTGCTGTAATAGAGTAAAGTGTTAACGTCATGTTCACTTGTCCGGGTTACTGGTTTTAAACAGAGCCCGTCAATGAGGTTCAAGGCACAATCATTCACACAACAAGCTAGAGCAGGGCAAAGTCAGTGTTTGGCACCGGTGTGATTACCACATCATGGTTTAGCACAAATTGTTTGGAACCAGCAACCTTGACAACTTGGCTAGTATGACGTCACACCTTGGTACTCTATACATAAATGGGTCAGTTAAAGCAAGATTTCACAATAATGTTCTACACTCCCAAAACAAATCAAAAACAAACAAAAATTATTAAAAGAAAATCACTGACCTCCACTTGAAGTGACAGTGACTTTAAAGCTGCATGTCGAGTAGAAACTAGCGTTATCGATAAGGTAATAGATGACCAGATAAGTGCTTACATCAAAGGAATCACCAGGCGAGAAGTTACTGACTGCTGTGATGGGTTCTGAGGCGTCCGTAGCTGTAGGGACGTCCCAGGAGGCCGTGGCACTGCTGGCACAGGACGCAGCCTGGACGAAGACGTTACAGGGACAAAACGTGATCTCTGGGGCGGTAGTGTCGCTGCCTTTTGTGGTGGAGGTCGAATTCAGTTTAACTTTTATTTATTAATGTAATGAAGATTAGGTCTGAGAAAGCTTCAATCAGAGAAAGTAAAAATGCTCCAAAGATGATTACAGGTAGTCCGTGGTCAAATTTTCTACATCAACCAAATCCCGAATTCAGCTCAGGACCAAACACTATATCTAATGCTCACTTAGTTCAAAGAACTAACCTTGAACTCAATACCAACCCTAATCTTAATCTTCAACAAAATAAAGTCTGGAGTAGTTTAGATTAACAGCTAAGGATCACCTTGTGATACGATTGAAAAATCTAAAATGTCAAATGTGAAAGAGCTTTATTTTAATTGCTTCATGGTAACTATAATAAATAGGAATCACTTGTGTTTCAACCAATGGTAGACCTTTGCTGTATACATGGTCAATCAAAGTATCACCTTCAGTGGTTGATTGCTTTACATGTTGTGTATAGCCATGATTACACATCAAGTCTTGTATTTTAGATGACTGTTTTAATAAGTTATCATTGAAGTCGCCCATTACAATACATTTTGTACCCACTTTATGTAGCTCTTCTAATAAGTTATTCAAACACTCACAGAAGTCTTTTATTCTGTATGTCGGAGGGCGATAAACAACTGCAATGACAACAGAAACAGGACAGGTTACAAGAAAAGCAATAAACTCTAGATTATCAATCTTTATATCAAGTCTGCTTGAAAATTCATTCTTGCTATAAACTGCAACACCTCCATGTGACTGGTCCTTGAACTGTTGCCTTGAGTCACTTGTGATAGAATAAGAGTTATATCTTGATTGATGATACAATTTGAAATGAGCTAAGAATATTTCAAAAGCATCATCCTTATCCGATAGCCATGTTTCAGTCAAACAAATAATATCAGAATTCAGGAATGTTGGATTGCATTGTAAGTCTACATAATGTTGTTTTAATCCTTGAATATTGTGCAACATTATGCATAAACCATCATCATATGTTTCCTCTGCTATAGAAGTTTCCAAGAAATTGGTCATATCATTAAGGTGTTTTTTAATCTTTGGATCACAGTATATAACTTTTGGATGAAAATCTTCAATGGTAAGTCCAGATAAAGAAGTTACACGACTCAGGCCTACATAGCTATGTCCAGATGCAAATATTTTTTTCAGTGATACTACTACTTTATTTAAAGTCATGCCTTGTACTTTGTGAACCGTGCAAGCATAAGCCAGTTTGAGGGGAAATTGCTTTCTTGTGTAATTTTTACCCATTGATTCTTCATACATTTTGATCGATTGAATGCCAATTTTCTGGCTATCAAATTTTACACTGATGCAGTATGGCTTGGATTCGTTGTTTCGTTTTACTATTTCTGCAACTGTACCTATACATCCATTTGTCAAACCTATATTGGTATCAATATTTTTTAAAAGCATCACCCTGGCATTCAAAGCAATTGACAGATTGCGAGGCAAAGAACTTTGACTAGATTTACATGGTTCGGTACATATTTCGTCATTATCCTTGCTGTTATTTCTGTCTTCAGCTTTAACACATATAATATCTTCACATTTGCTGTGCAACATTCTGCTATTCCATTCATTTACTTGTTTATTAGTTGAATAGATGTGCATATCTTCTTCACATTCTTCACCGGTTTCACAAGAGGTAAGGATGGATAAATCTGCATCTGATAAATTGTCTTTCTTTTCCTTAACTCTCAATCTATTCAAGAGTAGAGCAAATGCCAAATCTTCCTTTTGTCGCATTATTTCAACCAGTTCTACCTTTTTGAAATTTTCAGACCACAGCAATTGTTCTACCGATTCCTTATACAAGGGTGTTCCTTTCACAGGTGGTAATTGATAAAAATCTCCAACTGCCAATACCGAAACGTTACCGAATGGACAATCAGTGCGTGATTGCTTAATTTGTCTTAATCGACCGTGTATGTAGTACAACAATTTGGAATCTACCATGGAAATTTCATCTATGATCAAAATTTGCAACTGTCCAAGCTTATTACGAAGGGTGTTAATTCTTTCTTCACCAAGTGGTCGATAAGGAAATTTGGCGTTGATTGGAACTGAGAGCGCACTGTGAATTGTAGATCCATCTATATTGAATGCAGCTATGCCAGTTGGTGCAACTTTCAAGATTGAAATGTCATCAGGATTAACCATCATTTTACCAAGTATGCGTACAGCTTCGTGGTATATACATTTTATTAAATAAGATTTTCCTGTTCCTGCACCACCACTAATAAGTACATGAAAAGGTTGACTTTCTGTACCATTCACTTTCTCTAAGCACCATTGTCTAATTTTGTAAAAGATTTCTTTTTGCTCATTGTTTAAACATCGAATCAAACTATTCGATTCATGTTTTGAAATTCCATGGCTTCGAAATTCCACACTAGAAGTTTCATTCTTTTTTTCATGTTTGAAATCTGGAATGTCCAATTCACATTCTGGTTCATCCATTTCAACTTTGTTCTTAGGATTTTCTAGTCTTTCTTTTTCACTTTCAGGACATAAAAGAGCCCACGCATCTTCTGGAGAACCAAATTTGTCCATGAAAAGTTCAGCTTGTTCAATGGCTCTTGAATTTCTTTCGTACTCTTTACAATGTTTGTCTACTATTGATTTTACACTTTCCAAATTGCCTCCCTGTAGTTTGACATTACCTGTTTTATAAAATTCCTGATATGTCTCAAACTGTGGTGGTTTTAACTGCTCATCATTACTAAATGGCAGGAAAAGTTGTAATATACTGAGGTAATATTTTTCTGGAGAAAGTATTTTAGAAAATCGTGGATATCTTACGACAGCAACACTAGACCTTGTTCGTTTCTGAATGTATCCCGAATTATTTTTCAATTCAAATAAATATGGTGATGTTTTAGTGCCTTTCACTTGCGATGCAGTTAGTATTCTGTAGCATGCGCAGAATTTTGCAAGACACATAGTGTCAAATTCACTTCCATTAGGTCTAGCTTTATATCGATCAAGTTTATTTGCCATCCATGGACTCCTATCATCATCATCATCGTCAGGTCTCCTTTGAATAACATGTAAAGGTAAACTCATTCTAACAGGATTTGGACCAACCGGAATAAATTCGACTTTTCGTGAACACTCTTTTAATCGAAGGGAACATACACGATACACACTCTCCTGTGCAGATACTTCTCGATTTTGCATGTAGACATTTCCGAGCTGTCTGATACTTTTTCTTGCATCATGATTTCCCTCATTTATTTCAGATTGAGCATGGCTTAAGAGCATTCCCATTTCTCTCTCTGATTTTGAAATGTATGATACAATATATCTAACACATGCATAAACATCCATAACAAATTGTAAGTCCATATTTGCATTCCATGCTCTCAGTAGAAAAGGATTGTACTGATTTATCCATACATCTTTGGGGTCTCTTTTCTTGATCAAAATTTCTTGTTTAGCTAATAACCTAGTTGCAGTTTCAAATTCAGTCTGTGTTGTGTTACAATCTTTAAAAAGGTCTGAGACATTAGTGTAATTATTTTCCTGATTTACAGCGTTTTTGATAGATTCTAATAATTGTTTTGCACTATCAATTTCATCGGGATTACCCTCTTTGGGATAAAGTACACATGTTCTATCAGATGGTGGTCTTGGAAAATTGAACCGACATGTTTTTCCCTTCTTTTTACAAGATTTTGAATGCTTTTTGCTATGCTGCTGCACATGAGTGATTATTTCATGGAGTTCTGGATCTTCTTGTTCGGATGGTATCTTGCAAGAAATGTATTTATCAATGAAGGAAACTACTTCCTCATCTGAACTATATCCATGCTCTGGTGCATCCTTTACCCAGAATAAACAATGTGTGTGTGGAGATCCTCGCTGTTGGAATTCAACACGATAAAAATAATCTATTACATGACCAATGGGATGTGCTTCAGACAAAATAACATTTTTCAAAAAAGTGTGAAATCTTTTGTCAAACATCCTTGCAACAGTCACTGGATTTGACTTTAAAAGTTCACATTTATCTGTCCAATCTAGGTCATTGATTTTTCGTTTATCACCTCTTTCCATTAATAAAGTATTTAATACTTCAGGCCATCTCATGTCTGCTGCAGAGAAACTTGCAAACCATGTAGGTATACCAAGCTGTCTCACCATGGCTAATAAATCTTTTTGTGTGGCAGACCAATATGGAGGAGAACCTCTTATCTGTTTCAGAAAGCGAAACCCTCTATCTGATTTTAATATGTCCTGAACTTTGTCAATTTGTTTTAAATCTTTGATAGTGATTGGTGCATCAGTATCACTTTTACTTGATGTTTTTCTCAATGCAATTGAAACACCGGACAAAACTTGTTGAATTTCATAAATGCACTGAGCATAAAAAATAAAATCTGTACTTTTAGCAAAGCGATTATCTACGTGCATTAGCCTATTTTGAAGATATCTTCCAAGGGTCACCCGTACACTTCTGAAATCATGATAAGTTGGTTGACCTTTTGGAAATAATACAGGAAAAGATTTAGGTTCATTGCTTTCATCTCTAAGAAGTGCTATGGGATTGTTGCCTTCACATGGAGCACAACAGAAAATATCATCAAAATGTTGATCAAGGATTTCTTGTCCAATATCAACTGGTTGCAAGCAGGTATCAAGTTGAATTCCATTTAACCTTGCTTCTTGGTCATCATTTTCCTGTTCTTCAAAGTTTTGAATTGAATCGTCATTGTCGTTTGTTTCTGCACTACACATTTCTCCTGACAACGAATTATTCCAGTTTTCATTGATACTTATATCAGAATACCACTTATTGTTTTTTTTCAAATAGTGCAACCCATTTAGCACCTTATTTTTATTAACAAATTTATACTCATGATGGCCCTTATAAGATATTTTCCTTTTCAATTTCACACGGATCAATTGATCTTCTCTTTCTGGTGGAGGTAGCATATTTACAGTTTTCATTGTATTCGAAGGCACACAAACAACTGGTCCATGAACTGCATTTTGACCTCCCTTAGGTAAACGGATTAATTTGAAAAAACTTATGTTACGTGCAATTAAATGTTGTTCTAAATTATTCAAGTCCTTCAATTCTTCTGGAATCTCATGCAATTGCAAACTGTTAACACTAGCCTCAGCTGGTAATTTATTCACCAACAATTTTCTGTGGCATGTAAAGCATATCCATAAATGTCCACGAGATGAGTGCGCCAATTGACAGTTTTCATTACAGTGTGAATTGCAAATATGTAAATAGGACTCATTCATACACGTTTTGTTTTGGTAATTTGGCTTAATGCATTTTAAGACTTGACTTTGAAAAAGCAATTTTAGACATACACAACAGACATATTCTGGTCCATGAGAAATAACATTTCTGAAATTTCCTAGTACATTTTCTAATTTTTTGAAACTCATTTTCTTAAGTCCAGCACGTTCTTTATTTTTTTCTGCGAGTCTCTGCCTATAATGCTGGTTAGAGTGATACTTTTTTCTTTTTTTCTTCTTGTGTTCATCTCTAAACAACATATTAGACTGATAGTTATGTTTTATTTTTTGTTTCATTTTTTTCTTGTGTTCATCTCTAAAGGATTTATTAGACTGATAGTTATGTTTTATTTTTTGTTTCATTTTTTTCTTATGTTCATCTCTAAACAACATATTAGACTCATACTTATGCTTTATTTTTTTCTTATGTTCATCTCTAAAGGATTCATTAGACTCATATTTCAATTTTATTTTCTTCTTGTGTTCATCTCTAAACAATATATTAGACTCATACTTATGCTTTATTTTTTGCTTGTGTTCATCTCTAAAGGATTTATTAGACTCATAGTCATGTTTTATTTTTTGTTTCATTTTTTTCTTATGTTCATCTCTAAAGGATTCATTAGACTCATATTTCAATTTTATTTTCTTTTTGTGTTCATCTCTAAACAATATATTAGACTCATACTTCTGCTTTATTTTTTGCTTGTGTTCATCTCTGAAAGATTCGTCAGACTGATACTTCTCTTTAATCTTTTTCTTCTTTTCATCTCTGAAACTTTTGTTAGAGTGATACTTTTGTTTCATTTTTGTCTTTTTTACATCACTGAAATCTCCTTTGAATTTGCAACCATCCATATCATTTGCATAATTCTCATTGTTTTGTACATTTTCGTATGCATCTTGATCATTAATTTGTTTTCGTTTTGCTTTCATCCTTTCTTTAGCTAATTGTTGTCGTTTTTTTAAGGACTGCTTACATTTGCTTTTCTTGTTTTCTTTTTTAATTTGTTTTTTAGGAAATTCAATTGTAGACCCTTTTCCTGGAATATTTGTACCTTTAAAGTTAGCACTAGATTGTGTTTTCTTTATACCTTTCAATAGATCAAATGAAAGATTCTTTATTTCAGATTCAGATAAACGTACAAGTCTAATTGACACTTTTTTCAGTACAATTTTTTCATTCCGTATTTTTAAAGGGTCATTTCCAATGAACACGTTTCCTTTATTTAAAACATCAGAAACACCTCTATTCATAGTATTACAATTGTCTGATGGATAACTTGTAATTTTAGAAGCTGATTTTTTATCCCTCTCACCGTTTTCCAGTTTTGGTTCTTTTGTTTTGCAATATCTATGCATTTTTGGAAAAGACATCTTTTTCGACTTAGCACACTTTACACTTTCATGAATTGTGTCACCTTTTCTCTTTCTTTTGGACATAAAAATGTCTTCACTTTTTCCGCTTAGACTTGGCATAAACGTTTCTTCAATTTCATCTTTCGTTGCACAAGATGCATATTGTTTGGATAGTTTACTTTTGTCTTTAAGCATTTCACTATTAATAGATCTCTTTTTATTACATGTAACTTCCTTTGTTTTTTTTCCTTCGTCAGTAACCAAATCAATACAATTAACAGATTCAACATAATCAAAATGTACCCCTTTAACATGTAATAGATAAATGCCCATATTTGAATCATGTACAATGCGTCCAGGGTTATTCCATGAATATAGTCTCCACTTTAAATAAATATCACTAAATATTAATATGTCTGTTTCAAGCAGATGGGCCATGACAGCAATTTCTACCTCTGTGGCCCATTCACCATTGATGTCTGGCTTATTTTTACTAACATAGTCTTTAACTGATACAAATTCATATCTTAAACAACCAGCAAATAAGTGCGAGTTTTCCAGCAAATGTTGGATACACTTTTGCCTCAGAAATTTATGATTGCCTTCCTTCCCTGTCAGAAAAAGAGAGATTGCCCGGTAAAAACAATTTCCATCGCCGGTAATATTTGAAATAATAGCAGGAGTACCAATATTAATGCACGTGTCGATATCTGATTTCGAACTGATACATGTATCTGTAATATTAAATCTAGCACACATTTTTTTCTTTTCACTTGAATGGACTGGAAAATATTTGTAGTTATTTGTAATGTATTCTGTATCAATTACCATGCAGTCATCATCATCAACATCATCTATATTGATAGAATCAGGCCTATCTGAGGGAGCACCACTAAACAAATCTTTGCAATAATTTGTATCATGCTCTGCATCAATTATTATGCAGTCATCCTCATCATCATCTATTTCAATACAATCAGACATATCTGTCGAAAAACTGCTTGCGAAATATCTGCAATCATTCCGATCATTTTCAGTATCAATAATATTGCAGTCATCTTCATTGATTTCAATAGAATCAGGCACATTTGTGGGAACACATCTACTACTTTTGTCAGTTCTATCTGTTGGCAAGAAAAATCCATCATTACCTTCAACTACATTTATACAGTCCTGTTCATCTTTTGCAACATGACCATTATCACCATGTTCCGTCACAGTAATCTCGCTTGAATTGATAAGATTCACAATTATACCTGTAAGTTCAAATTCAGTCTGGTTTCTATTGATACCCATAGATTCAGCTAATTTCAAAATATGATCGTACACACCTTCCCAGTTTGATGAACATAGAATGACACTGGTCCCACCATCTGTCATAAGTCCATGCCTATCTCTTGAATGTGAATCAAAAATAAAATATTGTTCTTGTGTGGATATGATTGCAAATGTTTGGCCACCAAATGTACAAAAGCATGCATCATGTCTATCTAATTCCTGATGGAGAGCATCTTTTAATGTTACTGCATTAAAATGACTTAAAAAAGATTCATCTCCACAAATTATACCCACAACACTCTGAGAACATTGCATCTTAAAATGGACATCAAAAGCTTCTAATTGATCAGGTAACTCAGATATCAATAAGAAATCTTCATTTATTGCAGAACTAAGCTGAATAAATCTATACAACTCATTACCATAATTCAATACCTTGTCAAGATCTTGTTTTTGCCATTGGGAAACATCTGTAATTTTACTGTATAAAATAGCAGCAAAACTGTTAGAAACACATTGCTTTCCAGAATAAAATCCAAATCTAGCATTTCCTTGATGAAAATTGCCCAGGGCAACACATTGCACAAGTGTATTTTGTTCCATATTTGACATGTTCTCATTTGGTATTTGCTTCTCTTCTAAATTTACATTAGAGGTGTTGACTGACTGTTTATGAAATTTACTATCATGTTTCATTTCAAACATTTTCATAGGAATAGACTTGTCCACATGTTGCTTACAATCTTTATCCACCTTTACTTCACCCGCGTTTTCAGTCTTTCCGTCACATACTTTTCCTTTATCATTTGGTTTTGCACCACCACATACTCGAAATGTGCTCTGTTCTTTGCCCTTATATTGTTTTAAAAAAACATGACTGCATGTCGCACTGCCAACAATAGAATGTTCCTGTATTATTTCATTTTGTACATGGCCTACTACATCAGCCCAAGATTGTTTTTGCTTCATGTTATTTTCTTTGTAGAGTTTCGTTTCATGGGACATCATAGATTTTGGTGATTGCACACACTTTGAGTATTCATTTAGCAATTTTTCTGCGTACATTTGAACATTATTTTCCAATACATTCTGACATTCTACATCTCTGTTTAGTTTGATGTCTACTTTGCGTTTTGATTTTTTACTTTTTCGTCTTTCGTAGAAAGATTTCATTGCTTTGCCAATGTACGTTACTCCAGGTTCTAAAACAACACCATTTATGATTCTCTTTTTCTGACCTGTTCCACTGTCACTTTTTGCTGTTGAATGTGATATTCTGTCTTGCATCTTTTCCAACATCTTTGCCTTTTTTGATTTCACTTTCATCCATTCATTACTGCCTACTTCTTCACTATGCACTTGATCACGTTGTTTGGGGGAATCTCTTTGAGTGACTAGATGATCATGTTCATGCGTGTCAAACTCACTTGATTTCATTACTTTTACACTTTGATTTCCTGGCTCTATAATGATTTTCTTGCATTTCTTAAAATACCTTTTCTTTGATCTGCATTTCTTTTGTTTGTCATTTTGCTTGGGTAAGAGGAGCACATCATCATTGAATACTTCATCCACTGTCTCGAGAGGCTGGTATCTATTGATATGAGAGGGGATACATACTTTATCAAATAGTCGATGTGCAATGTTGTTATTTCCACAATATGAACATATCCAGATTAATCTTTGCTCATTTACTAGATCTTGACACAAAAAGCCCATACATGTTACATGATAATGTTCATTGCAGCTCTCACAAGTAGCTTTGTTTTCACTTTCTTCGATTGTATTTTTACAGACACAACATTCTTCATTATGCGGATCGCATGTATATAGCATATCTACAATCTCTTTCATCACTTCCTTGAATTGATCAATTTCAAGTTCCATAATTAAGAAATATAAAATTCAGTAATATGAAATAGGTTAGAAAAGTTCAGACAGCTTAGTATAAAATAGATTTAGAGATCTTGTAGGAATAACTTTTGTGATTAAGAATAGATTTAGAAAGTTTGTAGAATAAGAGAAGATTTGTGAAATTTAGAAAATTCAGTAATATAAAGTATCACAAGTAAAAAGTAGGACTTCTTCTGTAGCAAACATTTAAGACTTCTGTGATTAGGTATAGAATGCTTCTGCATGAATATATAATAATGTTCTCATAATTGCTTTTGTAAATTTTTCATTTGTTTTTGCAAGTGTGAAGATGAAATGGGATGAAATGGATAAAAGACACAGCCAATACGGTCTACAAGAGACAGCTGTGGTACACTCTCTTCGGAGAGCAGGATCTTTCTGAGATAAAGAAAAGTGAATGATGAATATACGTCTGAAGACAGTTGGGAAGGGAATATGGGTGAAGATGAAATGGAATTGTTCAGTCCGCCAACAAGCTCAATGAGAATGAAAGGAATGTAAAAGTCTCCGCCTAGGAAACGAAAAGAAACATAAAATTAGAATATGACATGTAAATCTTGGAATGATCAGTTGTACAAAGTTTCATTTGAATTACAGACAAAATGTACATAATTTTAAATACTGTATCATACATTCCCGTCTACAATCATGTCACGTAAACATTTCATAATTTTCTAAGTCATTCTTATCAATTATCACTTTTTTAATCTCTTGAATGTTAGTTATCTTACATTTTTTCCCATTGCTTTATTAATAATATTCCATGTTTTCTTCAAGACTTTTCTTTAAATATTTCTTTATCTCAATCTTAATCTTATTATTTGATTTATTACAAATTTTCCTATATATATTTCTTTTCTATAATCATTAGGATTTTTAATATACAACTTATATAGTCACATATTTTCTTACTCAACTTTATAATTTCATTTGTAATCCAAGGTTTATTTTTACGCTTATATTTCATACACATTAATTTTACAGGGAAACACGAGTTATAGTTTTGTGAATTTAAAAACAAAGCTATCATAAATATTATTCACATCACTAGATAAATACCATTTACATGTACCTTGAATACAGCAAATGCAAAAATATTATAATATTATTTTTATTTAAATCATGTTTAAAAAAGTCAGTTTCACAGGTACATTTGTAAATAGCCATATCACAAATACAATATACTGGGAAGTGGTCAGAAATGTCAGTTAATAATATTCAAAAATAAATATGTCAAAAATCATATAAATATATCATCTAATAGTGATGAAGATCTGTTAGTAACACAGGTTGGGTAATTTATTAAAAGAATCATGGAATGTAGCATTAAAATAAACCTACTCTCCAGAAACGTTGCTTCTCCTAAAGTCCAAATCACTCAATTGATGCCACCAGTCTTCAAAAGAAAAATAACAAAGTAAAAAGTAAAACATGACCAAAATATTTATTTAAACAAGTCGAACGCAAAGCGTAGCATCCCCTCGCAGGGTACAAATGGCCTATATATACATGTACATCAAAACAAGTTACCTCCATTGGGCTATACTATTATATTAGTAGGCAAGTAAGTTGACCACATTTTTACAGATATAATTAGGTGTTTTTGCATATTTAATGAGCTATGACTTTTCTCCTTTGACCTACATACTCCAAGATCAAACTTAGGCTGTATTTTGATACCATGACCTTCATATCAAATTTTATTAAAATCCGCTAAACGTTACTAAAGTTATCAAACACAAACCAGATTCGTATATTTAATGAGCTATGACACTTGACCTACATACTCGAAAATTGAACTGAGGCTGTGTTTTGATACTATGTACCTTTATTTCGAATTTGATTAAAATCTGTTAAACATTATTAAAGTTATTCCAAAAAAAAACATATTCGCATATTTAACACTTTGGAGACGACGGGATTCTACAGAAGACGAGCAAGTTTTTAAGTCTGTGACGACGGGTTTCTACAGAAGCCGAGATGTATCCCTAATATTTTTCCAGCTTATCATTAGCTATTATGTGCTAAAGTTGTTTGAAGTATTATTTAGATATATTCATTCATCTCATCTATTAAAAAAATAATAACGTTATGTGGAAAAAAAGTGATATCATTTCAACTTTACCCTAAGTTAGTGTTCGGATCGAAAAAAAAGCCCTTGAAATACCGGTACAGCTGGAGACGGACGCGTACGCGCGCGTCGTTCCATATGTTATTCATAAAGCCCATCGTCTCAAAAGTTTTGACTCCACATCTATCTTTTACGTCATTGTACTTACATAACTGATTTAGATGCATAGTTAAAAAGTAGAATATGCAACACAAAAAGAGTTATTAAAACATTGGCAGATTTATGACACACAAAAAAAAAGGAATTATGAGACAGCTATATTATTGCGTTTTTTTATTTATGATTCAAGTCTTTGGATTATTGGTTTTGTTGATGAAGACGATTACATGGCGATTTTCCATCAGTGATTGGATGACTTTCGCTGGGCAATATGAGAGGGCGTTGTTTTCCTCACATTTCCATAGATGTATTGTGGTTATTCATATAATAATATTATTAGGCCTATAGTAGGCCTATTCATAAAGACCTAGGACTATTCCTTTTAAATAAAACTTACTCTCAACTGTGTATAAGTACGCATTTATAACAGGACTTGGTAATTCTTCTGCCCTGTAATTACCAGTGCTGGAACTCTGACTATACGCTTTTCATTTTATCAACTTGACCAATTTAGCGAATCATTCATGTATGGATCTCCTCTTTTATAAAACGCCTATCTCAGCTGCCTGGACCGGACCCCACCCTAAGAAGAACAAATAAATGTAAAGAAGTAACTACCATTGTTCAGTAGCTACCATTGTTGAAAAAAAAATGCAAGTTTTCTGGCAATAAAAAAAAGCGAGTGCAAGATGAAGAAAATAATTTGTATTACCATTACTACTTTATTACAATATTGTAAGCATCATCATCATCATCATCATTTCATATATACATTGTACATGTACATACCATCTACAAAACTGATCATGAAACAAGGATTAACAAAGTTTTATTGACACGATAGGTTGAGCAAAAACACAAATGGAGACGAAAACAAATAAATTGAATTCTCACAAGGGATTTGACCAAAACAAGTCTAGATGTTCAATGGTTATCCTGATAAATGGGATTTGTGTGTCATTTTATTTTATAAAATATATTTAGGTAATAGTGGTAAGATGGTAATATGATAAGGCACACAACGGCTTTTTTTCTTCAGATGGCAGTTTTATTTGAATAATCATGATCCCCTCCCACATTGAAAAAAGTAAAAGGCAGATATAGATTTACAAATGTTTTGCCTTATTTGTTTTTATATGTGTTCTATTAACATGATATATTACCGTTATCGATTTCCTGTCATAGCCAAAAAGGGGGGTGGTGGCGCAACTAGCTTTTTATTGTTGATTGCTATCATTTGTGTCCTTGCCCCCGAATCACGGTCATTTGTTTTATACATATTGGTATTGTTTTAGTGTGCCTATGTTTCTCATCATTGTCCACCTCAACTGTTGTGTTTTTGTTTGCATGTTTTTCTTTATTGTTTCGTAACATATAATGAATTACTATATTTTAAATATCATTTATTTTCAAATAAATAAAGGACTACCAAGACTACGGTGATTAACTCCTTATTAGCCACACCCTTTCAACAAAAACAAAAACACACATGTTCATCTCAAAATTCATTTCCCAAATAGTCCTATATTTGATTTGTGTTGTATCTCTGATACACTATAACATATATGTGCTTTACCTGAGAGTTATTGTCCTATTGTCACTGGCTGGTATGTATATTACATTGGCATGTACATTACATTAGCATGTGCATTACATTGGTATGCATTGCAGCTGGCATGTCCATTATGTTGTTTTATATACATAACAATTTGCACATTTAAAAAAAAGGGCAATTACTGTAGATCATGGCATAATGTTGGTCAGAATATAGTTACAAAATCTGTCGAAAACCCATGTAAAGCGAAGGCTTAGGCCTATTAATTATGGCTCGGTTGATAATCGGCCGAGCTTTAGCAGACGACAATCATTGACATTGGGGGAATAAATGGAGGTATCGACAGATCTGAGCATGTGGCGGTGCTTACGCAATTTGTATGTTGACTGTATTGAAAAGGAAAGACGTGAAGCTTCAGCAAAATAATATTTTTCTCAAAAATAACAGATCTTATTTTTCGTATTGATAAACAAAACTTATATTTTTACATATAATAAAACTCACGAAAATGACTGAATGAGGCACAATGAGCAATGAAAGTAGAAAGCACCGCCAAATTTCCCATTACTGGCGATGTAACCGAAATCGCTCCGTCACAGGGGAAACAATCGATGTGCGAGGGCTCCTTCTCAAAGGGTTAATGAGCTATGGCCTTTCACCTACATACTCCGAAATCAAATTTAGCCTGTATTTTGATACCATGTAATGTACCTTCATATCAGATTTCATTAAAATCCGTCAAGCATAAAACCAAGTTTAATAGATTCGATCACAAATTTAAATTTGGTGAGAGCTAATTTGCAAACTTTGATGTCACATTAACATTTCATAATTTTCGAAATCTTATGACTAAATATAACACACAGTTTGCTTAGTGCTATGCAGCATTGGTCCAGAAATGGTGAAAATGTCTCTTCATGATTTTAGTTTGTATACATTTTCATAAAAGTTGTGCAAAGTAGAACACTTTCCCATGCTAAAAGGTGCTATGTCCCTTTTGCAGCCAACCTCAAATTCTGTAGAACTTTGCAGGAATTATGAATATGTCATGAATGTCCTATCTGTGAAATTTAAACTTTAGCAGTGTCCTAATATTCAAATTATGCAAGTAAACCTGTTTACTTGCTAGACTTCACTGTCAGACACTATTGAGTGACTGACTGGCTTTTTTTCTTCTTTAGTAATAATATACATAAAATGAGCTGTGAGGGTTCATGAGCATTTGTCTACATCAATAACCCACTTCTTGCGATGGCCAATATTAAACTGATTGAATCTTTGCGCAGCATAAAACGTATGACCATTCGGTACAATGGTCTGAAAAACAAGACTATTACTTATTGGCTCTATAGCTCCTAAGTCGATTTAACAACTAATGGTCATTATTTTCCCACTTGAAGACATTTTGAAGCCCCACCTTTTTTAAGGAAGTTCTAAATTAGTATTATCTTTCAAATGCCGTTGGAATTTACCCTTTTCATTTTTTGGGCCTGCAAATGGTAAAGACCAGTTATGAAAATGCCCCCCTCTCAAAAAATGAAATGGAAGCTCTTTATTACCAATCATGTGAAAGAATATGTTTTTACTAATACGTGATGATACAAATTTTGCCGGGAAACCACCTACCGTATTTGCCGACGTAAAGGCCGCAGTATTTTTGGAAGAGAAAATATCAAAAAGTTGGGGTGCGAAAGTCCAAACCAGCACAAATTTGCGCATATGGGACTACGAACGGTAAAATAACTATACCATTATGGTACAGGACATTTCCACACATCTTACCGACAATTTTATCTTGCATTGTTAAAACAACAACTTCCTAAAACAAAATTTGCCGATAGATCTCTAAGTTTGTGCCAATGCATTTGCAAAAGTAAAGAAAGGGACCGTTTAACGGAGCTACCGGCGAAGCATCCATCCGAAGTCGCCATTTCGTTTTTCATTTCATGCAATTTCGCATTACACCATACATGTACATTGTGGTAGGGATACATTTTGCATATATCGGACACCAAATCTGCCTGCGATCACTTTTTTAGCTAAACTTCCGGTAAATTATAAAAATATTGATAAATTTGGTATCCGTTTGTCAACAAAAATAGTGTTTTACGAGAAAATTACGATTATTTTTTTTTTCCGTTTTTTTTCTTTCCTTCTTTAAAATGTCAAAGTTGGGGTGTGGCCTATGCGGCACTGCGGCCTTATCGCCGGCAGATACGGTACTACCGTATTTGATATAAATAATAAATTATTATATCTATCTGGACCGGATAGATATCGCACACATGTCACGCACATGTCACATACATGTCACATAGTCCCATATACATATCAATCAATTCCACCTAGTCTTCATTTTCTTGAAAAACACATGTTCTTATTCCAAATATGTTGTAAAAAAAACTCTCCCACACCACATCTGTTCAGAGCCAGAAGGGTATTAACTCTGTGTTACATCCTTCTGGTTGCACACATACAATATTTTTAAATAAACCAATTTTACCGTACCTGTTTCACAATATTTAAATTAAAAAATAAAACAGCAGTCTCTTACCTGTATAATAGCAGCATTCAGCAGGATAAGGTTAACACCACACACGTTGTATTCATTGATGCAAAAGGAGGGGGGAAAAAAGAAGAAAAAAATTAGCAAAAAGTAATGATATATTAGAGTACATTAATGACAAAAATCAAAGAGATCATTTGATAAGATTGATAAGAAAAACACAACATTGTAAATTATATTGATTAATGTCAGACTAATCAAGTTTCATTTAGCTGGTAGCTTAGCACAAATTTAGTTGCACGAAAGGATGCGTCCGGTAAGCAAAATACATAATAGTTCATGACAACTGAACTGGGGATAAAAACTTGTAATTTGACATGCCCTGATGACATTTATTTTGTAATATTAATTGCAATCAAGGGAGTACAGCTGTAGAAAGAATTAGTAGCTCTGTGTCCTAATTAGGGAGGCCAATGCCCAAATCTAACTTTTTAATTACTAATTTGTTTATAATAAAACAAAGATTAAAAGAAAGCATTTTATTTCACTAAGACAACTCACCCATCTGCCGACTCCATAAGTTCCATAAAATAGGAGATATCCAGCTCTTTTGAAGGCATTTCCTTCTACGCCATCCTTACGTAATAGCCTTGAAACAATTATATTTCATGTCGCAAAATTACGTTCATAATTAGACAGGCCCGAGGGAATGGGCGTGTCATTGTCCGGACAAAGTTCATGATGAAGTTTAAAACTTTGTGCGAAAGTACAATCACTCAACAGCGGCTAGCCTTAAATCGGTCGCACACGTACACACCGACACAGGCTGAAATCCAGCCATCAATGTGCGAACGATTACATCTTCTACTACTACGAGCCGAAGGCGATGGTTAAAAAATAAAGAAGAGATATCAAAATTGGCACAAAAAAAATAGATCTAATTCATTGATATTTACCTTAGATGTGTATTCCAATAACTTGATTTCCTCATGAGTATTCCTTATGATTTCAGTCCGAGATCTACTGTACAATCAACAAGAACGACCTCCAAAATCAGCACAATGCACAACACATTATTTAATCCCCGGAATGATACTATGCATGCACCGTACCTCGCATACATGTACATACCCTGTACCCTAGCTACCTGGATATCTCTCTCTCTCTCTCTCTCCTTCTTCTTCGACCGGCTATACGTGACAACACATCATCCAATCATGTCTTTTCAACCGAACTTCTCAATTGGAGTATAGACTGCTCACGTAGACATTTTTTACTGAAATATCTTTTTTAAACATTTCTCATGCATGATTTACTGCACGAGCTCGACACTCGAGTCTATAGTGCTGTGAGAGTAAGGTACTGTGTGTGAGACTACGAGAGATTTGTCTGGCGCGCGATATGACCGGAGCCATACATATTCATATTATGATGTCGCAAGACCTCCATATTTGGCTAGAACAATGAGATCACTGTTCACTGTTTTTCTTCTCATTTTGAGATGGCTGTAGCTATGGGGCTCAAACCAACGCAAGATTGACATAAACATCGTACTCTATCTACCTTCGAATGTTCAGTATGTAAAAATCAAACATATTTAAAAAGATATAATCTTTTTTCTTTATATTTTCTAGTGGTTAGAAGTGACAATTGTGAACATCTGAAATGTTGATCTCTATCAAAAGTTCTTAAATCAAAACGGATCCCATATTTTTAGGGTCTACCTTTTGCCAATGAGAAGGTTTTTAGTGAGCAAACCTGTACGCCCTCTAGGATTCTCTTAGTCGGTGGGCGTGCGCGCCATGTTCTTCTGCTATGACAATTATTGGATTTAAATACGTCAAAATCTGCAAGATCGTCAACAAATGGTGAAAGACCGTTACAGATCCGTGATTATAGGTAGACCTATGTTGTGAAATGTATCATTGTATTTTCTTTTGTTATTTTCATCAATTTTTATTTTTACATCATTTTTTTCTATCTGCTAATTTTTTGAAGTGGACGACGAGCGCACAAATCATAGGTGTAGAAGCCTTACGCCCGGGCATTGGCCTGCCTATCCTAATGATATATAGTTCTAGCTAAATGGAACAGTTTAAAAAATAAAACAAATTGTACTTTTTTCATGGGCACTGTTTGAACGCCGTTTGAAATTTATCAAAATTTACCGGGAGCATCGGTAAATTGTGATATTAAATTTTTCTTCAAAGCAAAAGTTAGGTGCTAAATTTTGTAGTGCTTATAACACATGGGCATCCAAATCAAAATTGTAAGGAGTTAAGCCAATTTTCAAAATTTTTCAAAACTTTGTAGATCTATTACCTTTTAATGACATGAACAACTTTAAAAATCACAAGACAATTTGGCAACTCACTCATGAGTCTGTGACGTCATTGCCTGACTATCCACTATTAAATTGTTTTCTTCATACCGTGTGAGTCAAAAAAAAGTTTAGAGTCTAGATCTACACCTAGAAAATTGCTAATTATTTTTAAAATAATTTAGACCCTCTATAAACAGTAAATTATTATAGTAGGGTGTCTGATCGCGCACCCGATGTTGTGTGCTAAAATCTTTCCCATAGAGATTGCACGCATCCCTATGTGCATTGCGCGACTAAGCAAAATTGGTCAATGATTTTATGAAAAATTTGAAATTCAAACCTTTATAACAAATGACCCTGAAGGTGAAACTTGATAAATGTGGTGTCATATGAAAGAGCAGGTTTTTCTCCATATTCCCCATAGGGGGCCACCCCCGGAATTCTAAAAATATCTTGCTCAAAACAGCGATTTAAACATCGATTCCATGGTAACTCGGAGATTTACCAATTTCACGAACTGCTCCCCCGAGGGATAAGTTCGGCCAGCTGTAAAGAATATATCCATGCACTTATTTTTTCTCTAGTCCCAAGGGATCATTTGGCACAACAGTTTGAAAATACCCTTGCTCCACGCTTTGCATATCGTGCTGTGCATTAGCTGTGCAGCTTTTGAGCAGAAATTATAACTCTGCGTGAACCACTTTTTTGTCCATTAATTCTGACCAAAAAGCCTATGAATATTGCAGTTTTTGAGGGGCTGTATCTTTTGATAGAAACATCGGTGAGTCTTGAAATTTGAAAGGTATTATTCTGATTACATTTTATTTTCCAATATCCATCAAAAATGGTGAAAAACGATCCCAAATTGAAAATTGAAAAATCGTTCAGACACCCTAATTATAGTCTAGACCTATACATTTCGGCGCTAGTGTAGCAAGGTATCCAAAATATAGCCTACTAAAACAGACCCCAAATTTTGTGGTCATCATTACCCTAACCCTAACCCTAACCCTAACCCTAGAACCCTAACCCTAACCCTAACCCTAGAGATAATGATAAACACGAAATTTGGGGTCTAAAATTTGAGGTCTGTTTTAGTAGGCTATATTTTGGATACCTTGCTACACTAGCGCCTAGATTTCTAGATCTAACGTTAGACTCTAGATTCTATCTTATGAAAGAGTGTTTTATCCCAAATCATTTGGTATCATTTTTGTGTGGTATGTGTTCACGCTAGATTTCGCTGAAATTTCACTAAAAGCAAATTCACATATGGTAAACAATCATCCTAGAGGGTCTAGACCCTAGGCCTAGATCCTTTTTTGTTTCATCCTGAATGCGGGATCAGGGTAGAGAATGGCACTAAACACGGCTCTTGAAAACAGTGCAGCAAAACAAACTGCCGAAAACATAAATCACATCATAGAAGTTTAGTATGAAATGAAAGATAACAATGTCATTCTTCTCATCCAATACTGAAACAAAAATCTAATCAGCACATCAACAGATCGCATTCGAATTGCGTAGGCTATCCAAATGGTCTCCAACAGCTAGCCCCATGGCAGCGGCAGAAACCTTCATGCCGAAAGCGCACACATAATTTGTACCTACATGTAGCCAAGACTGCAAGAGCTACAGCTAGTCACCGTATCACTATCAGTATCACGTTTGTACTGACGCAATACACCGATACTGTGCATACTGAAAGAGTGGTGACTTAAACCACGATAATGCGAAATGTCCTACTAAGAAATATGAAATGATTCACGATAATGGGAATAATAAATATATTTTTTTTTTTAAATAATACAAGAGCAGCAATGCTTACCGAAATTTCAAAGCTGGAGCCTGGACATGTGTGTACGTACGTATACACATGCGCTATGTTTTGTTGGTGTTGTTGGGAACACATTGTACGGTGTATTTAAACGACAAATCAATATTTAAAAAATACCTGAAGGAGGCGCTTTACCACTTTTTATCATCATCAATATCCTGTTTATAATGTTGTATCCAAAAATATTAATATGAAGTATTACCGTCACCTTTTCCTTTTTTAAAGGAATTGTAGCACAATTTGTACACTTGATTGAATGTGTACTATATTAGTTTGGATACTTATGGAAAATATTTTTGAAATATGTCTGTGTTTATAATGTATGAGACAATGTACTACATGTATGTTTATACTGTAAGAACAATTGTGTTTCTAATCATCATTTTGTATAATTATGAAAATCTGAATAAAGGCAAAAAAAAGCTTTTTAAAAAGTAAAAAAAATAAATATCGTCATTATCGTATTCATGAACATTATCATTATATCATCATCGGCACAAATCGTAATTCAAGAGCCTACTTATGTTAGACATAGTAGTGAAGGCATCTTTCTCAATTGCATCTCTCCCCCTCTCTATCCCTCCTCTCTCTTGCTCCGTCTCTCGGCATCTCTATTGTTCTCTCCCTCGATCTCTCTATCGACATTTTCACCCTCTTCCTCTCACTCAATTCCCTCTCCCTCTCCCTCTTCCTCTCTTGCTCTGTCTCGATCCTTCTGTCGATCTCTAGCTGCCTCTCTTTCTCTACTCTCTCCCCTTTTTCTCGGCATATCATCTCGACTTGTCTCATTTACTTAGTTTATTACATAATATAACAATTTGATCCAAGGAAATTCCAGGTATTTTTTATCGTTTGGCCATGCACTGCCATAATATAACAACTTTTTCTAGATTTAACATCTTACAGATGTTAAAATATGGACGGGTACAATATTAATATCTTACTCATATTTTATATTTAATCAGGACTAAATAAATCACCATGTACATGTTTTATTATTCATTTAAAAATATTGTTTTAAGCTTGTTTAGTAAGTAAACAGTTTATCCTCTATCAAATACATGAAGTGGGCGCTATGCCACTTTTAATCATGGTCATCATTATTATTAATATCGTCATCATCGTATTCATAAACATTATCGTTTTTTGAATTATCGGCAACACTTTCCTGATCAGGATTCAAGAAATTCTAAAAATATTAAAGGCATTGTTCTCAATTGCATTTCTCTCCCTCGATCCTCTCGCTTGCTCTAGCTGTTTCCCTTCTCTTCTCTATTAAATTGTTATCCTCTTAATTGCATGGGCTGTCTCTGCATCTCGCTCTCTCTCTCTACTCTTTGACCCTCTCGATCCTCTCTCTCTCACTTGCCTATAATTGCCTCCCTCTTATTCTCTTGCTCTACGGCCTCCCCGCCCTACACAGTTAAAACTTGACTCATCTATAGACCATGAGGGGAGGAGTCTTTCATAACGGAAGATGAAATCGTGAAAATGCGTTCTTCATTATGGTATACAAATACGTATCACCTAATTCGTCTAAGTGACGAATTAAAGTCTAGTTTTTTTTTATTATTATTCTTCCTCGAATTTGTTCGCAGGATATCTCAAGACTGAATGAAGCCATTGTTATGAATCTTTCAATGATAATAGATCTTAGTCTAACTTAGAACTGCGTGACTTTTCAAAGACTCAAAGTCATCGTGACGTCATCCAGGCGCCATTTTGTAAAAATCAACTTATGATCATATCTTCATAACGGAAAGTAATTTTACATTCATATTTATCAAGATTAAGATCAATATCCGTCGGGTTAATTTGAGTTCAATAAATGCGCGCAAAAATGCGCGTACGCGTAGGCGCGCGCGTTAATGCGCGCGTAAAATTTTAAATTGCTCAAAATCGTCTTAAATTTTTTTTGCATACGTTTCAGGCCATTATAAGCATTTCATAAAAAATCACGCAAAACACGCATTTTTGCACGTTTTCGTTCGTCACGGCCGAACGAAAAATAATTTCTCCGCAAAAGCTTTTGACCGAATATTCCTCATATTTTTCCGGAAAATTTGATACCATGTTTAGCTCTTTATCACTAGTAAAAACGGAATGAGCGTCCGTTCAAGATAACCGTCCGTACGCGCGATTTTTGTAATACATTGCATATATGGGCAAAAACATGCCTATGAAAAGTCCATTGGGATGAATAGGGATTGCCGATTTTTTTTTTCATATTTAGATAGAGTATGAGTCGGAGGTATGATTTCATATCTCATTTGGCCATTAAGTACATCTTGACGGCATCATAATGGCCTTGGAAGTCAAAAATACAAAATTGCATATTATGACGTCATTGTATTTGTGGAAAATGTAGTGTATTTCTCTCAATATTCATCGATTCTCTTTGAAATGTTGATATGCTGTAGAATAGGCAATTCTCTACAAGATCACTTTTCACTAAGTTTCATTTTAATGAGGTCATCATAGTACAAAATTCAATTAGAGGCCACATGTCAGAATTTTCGTCATTTGCGTGTTATGTCTATGGAAGGTGAATTTCGTTCACATCATGAATCTACATGGCATTCATCTATGAGCACTATCTATCTTATGTGTGCTCTGTTTTCTCCCAAGTTGGGGTATGTTATAGCTGAGACCATGGGCTATAAAAAAGGGTGACTTTGTTTTTTAATCAGATGTTGGGATCATGTTAAAATTTTCGATCGAAAGTTGAAATTGCAAATTTTGAAGGAATCATTAGGTGATACGTAACGAAGTCAACGTATCACCTTTTGATTTCGTCAAGATTTTCTTCTTTTTTTTTTTTATATTATTCTTCCTCGAATTTGTTCGCAGGATATCTCAAGACTGAATGAAGCCATTGTTATGAATCTTTCAATGATAATAGATCTTAGTCTAACTTAGAACTGCGTGACTTTTCAAAGACTCAAAGTCATCGTGACGTCATCCAGGCGCCATTTTGTAAAAATCAACTTATGATCATATCTTCATAACGGAAAGTAATTTTACATTCATATTTATCAAGATTAAGATCAATATCCGTCGGGTTAATTTGAGTTCAATAAATGCGCGCAAAAATGCGCGTACGCGTAGGCGCGCGCGTTAATGCGCGCGTAAAATTTTAAATTGCTCAAAATCGTCTTAAATTTTTTTTGCATACGTTTCAGGCCATTATAAGCATTTCATAAAAAATCACGCAAAACACGCATTTTTGCACGTTTTCGTTCGTCACGGCCGAACGAAAAATAATTTCTCCGCAAAAGCTTTTGACCGAATATTCCTCATATTTTTCCGGAAAATTTGATACCATGTTTAGCTCTTTATCACTAGTAAAAACGGAATGAGCGTCCGTTCAAGATAACCGTCCGTACGCGCGATTTTTGTAATACATTGCATATATGGGCAAAAACATGCCTATGAAAAGTCCATTGGGATGAATAGGGATTGCCGATTTTTTTTTTCATATTTAGATAGAGTATGAGTCGGAGGTATGATTTCATATCTCATTTGGCCATTAAGTACATCTTGACGGCATCATAATGGCCTTGGAAGTCAAAAATACAAAATTGCATATTATGACGTCATTGTATTTGTGGAAAATGTAGTGTATTTCTCTCAATATTCATCGATTCTCTTTGAAATGTTGATATGCTGTAGAATAGGCAATTCTCTACAAGATCACTTTTCACTAAGTTTCATTTTAATGAGGTCATCATAGTACAAAATTCAATTAGAGGCCACATGTCAGAATTTTCGTCATTTGCGTGTTATGTCTATGGAAGGTGAATTTCGTTCACATCATGAATCTACATGGCATTCATCTATGAGCACTATCTATCTTATGTGTGCTCTGTTTTCTCCCAAGTTGGGGTATGTTATAGCTGAGACCATGGGCTATAAAAAAGGGTGACTTTGTTTTTTAATCAGATGTTGGGATCATGTTAAAATTTTCGATCGAAAGTTGAAATTGCAAATTTTGAAGGAATCATTAGGTGATACGTAACGAAGTCAACGTATCACCTTTTGATTTCGTCAAGATTTTCTTCTTTTTTTTTTTATTATTATTCTTCCTCGAATTTGTTCGCAGGATATCTCAAGACTGAATGAAGCCATTGTTATGAATCTTTCAATGATAATAGATCTTAGTCTAACTTAGAACTGCGTGACTTTTCAAAGACTCAAAGTCATCGTGACGTCATCCAGGCGCCATTTTGTAAAAATCAACTTATGATCATATCTTCATAACGGAAAGTAATTTTACATTCATATTTATCAAGATTAAGATCAATATCCGTCGGGTTAATTTGAGTTCAATAAATGCGCGCAAAAATGCGCGTACGCGTAGGCGCGCGCGTTAATGCGCGCGTAAAATTTTAAATTGCTCAAAATCGTCTTAAATTTTTTTTGCATACGTTTCAGGCCATTATAAGCATTTCATAAAAAATCACGCAAAACACGCATTTTTGCACGTTTTCGTTCGTCACGGCCGAACGAAAAATAATTTCTCCGCAAAAGCTTTTGACCGAATATTCCTCATATTTTTCCGGAAAATTTGATACCATGTTTAGCTCTTTATCACTAGTAAAAACGGAATGAGCGTCCGTTCAAGATAACCGTCCGTACGCGCGATTTTTGTAATACATTGCATATATGGGCAAAAACATGCCTATGAAAAGTCCATTGGGATGAATAGGGATTGCCGATTTTTTTTTTCATATTTAGATAGAGTATGAGTCGGAGGTATGATTTCATATCTCATTTGGCCATTAAGTACATCTTGACGGCATCATAATGGCCTTGGAAGTCAAAAATACAAAATTGCATATTATGACGTCATTGTATTTGTGGAAAATGTAGTGTATTTCTCTCAATATTCATCGATTCTCTTTGAAATGTTGATATGCTGTAGAATAGGCAATTCTCTACAAGATCACTTTTCACTAAGTTTCATTTTAATGAGGTCATCATAGTACAAAATTCAATTAGAGGCCACATGTCAGAATTTTCGTCATTTGCGTGTTATGTCTATGGAAGGTGAATTTCGTTCACATCATGAATCTACATGGCATTCATCTATGAGCACTATCTATCTTATGTGTGCTCTGTTTTCTCCCAAGTTGGGGTATGTTATAGCTGAGACCATGGGCTATAAAAACGGTGCTTTTAGTTTTTCGATCAGATGATGAGATCATGTCACAATTTTTAGTTGAATGTTTATATGATGAATATGTCACGTATGTCCTATTTGTGAAATGTAAACGTTAGCAGTGTCCTCGTATTCAATTCATGTAAGAAAACCCTTTTACTTTCTAGACTTAAAATGCTTACAATGAGCGTTATAGGGAACATGAGCATTTTTCTACAACTCTGTAATCATTCTTCATTTCCTTTTCATGACTTGAATAATGACGAACGTCATTCAAAATTTGGTAGTAATACTACAGATACTCATACTGATATCAATGATTTAAACTATTTATCCGAAAAAGAAGATGAGTTTCATTTAAGTAGGTTTCTGAACTGTAAATATTATATTGATGAGGATTTTACGACTGAATTCAGTAACATTGACTCTCATTTTAGTATTTTACATTTTAATTCCCGCAGTTTTAACATAAATTGTAATGCTACATCCAATTTCATCTGTACTTTATGTACAGATTTGTCTGAATCTTGGATTAATGTTATCACGCAACTTTTATTCAATGTGTCTGGTTATTCATTTATACATTCTAATCGCCAAGTAGGATAGGGTGGAGGTGTTGGTCTATTGGTCGCTGACAATTTTGAATATGAAATACTAAATTATATATTAATATTATACCCATCATACAATTATGAATCACTGTTTATTGAAAGCAACTTGCAGAGACATAAGAATATTAATGTAGGTCTCATATATAGGAAACCTCAATCAAATATCAATGATTTAATCCCTGTCTTTGAAAATGTTTTACAAAAAACTTATACTGAACATAAACAGGTTTATATAATGGGAAAATTTTAACATTGATCTTGAAAAATTTACTGGCAATGCTGTATGTAAGTTCTTGAGCGCAATACATTAAACAAACATTATTCCTTTAATTGATATAAGCCTTCGAGAAAGACTGACAGATCAATATCCCTCATTGATAATATATTTACAAATAATTTTGATCTGTATGATTCTTCTGGTTTGTTTTACAATGATATATTTGGTAATTTCCCAATATTTCAAATAACATAAGAACAGTTTCCTATTTATAACACTCGTATTGTTAATGATGTATCTCTTAATGTTTTCAAAAAGGATTTGTTATGTAATGACTGGATAATCGTGTTGCCAATACCAAGTTCTTGTCTATTCTTATTGACGAAAACTTATCCTGGAAAACACATATCTCATATTAATACGACAGGGTCTAGGAATACTGGTGTCATCACCAAACTCCGCCATACTTTAACTCAATCTGTTTTTCTTATGTTATACAATACACTTACAGTACCGTTTCTTAGTTATTGCAAGATTGTTTGGGCAAATGGATGGGTTATAGATGGGTAAAATATTAATATCTTACTCATGTTTTATATTAAATCAGAACTAAATAAATCACCATGTACATTTTGTAATGAAAAAAAGAAGTGTTTTGAGCTTGTTTAGTATAGGTAAACAGTTTTATCCTCTATTGAAAACCTGAAGGGGGCGCTGTGCCACTTTCAATCATGGTAATCATTCTAATATCGTCACATGAGCATACGTATCACCTAATTCGTCTAAGTGACGAATTAAAGTCTAGTTTATTTATTATTATTCTTCCTCGAATTTGTTCGCAGGATATCTCAAGACTGAATGAAGCCATTGTTATGAATCTTTCAATGATGATAGATCTTAGTCTAACTTAGAACTGCGTGACTTTTCAAAGACTCAAAATTATCGTGACGTCATCCAGGCGCCATTTTGTGAAAATCAACTTATGATCATATCTTCATAACGGAAAGCCATTTTTCATTCATTTTTATCATGATTAAGATTTATATCCGTCCGGTCAATTTCAGGTCAATAAACGTGCGTAAATGCGCGCGGGCGCGTTCGTCCGCGCGTTTACGCGCGCGCAAAAATTTAAAATGCTCAAAATCATCCCAAATTTTTTTTGCATACGTTTCAGGCCATATGGAGCATTTGATAAAAAAATTACGCACACGCGCATGCGCGCGCGTTTTCGCGCGTACTGGCATTTTGCAACATAGAATCGCCGATTTTTTTCTGTCATCATATTCAGTACATTTTTCCAAGCATTTTGATAATTTGTTCACCTTTTATTAACGCAATGAGCGTCCGTCAAAGTTGACAGCACGCGCGGATTTGCGTTATCTTTATCCACAATACATGGGCAAAAACATGCCTTTATAAAATTCATTGTAACTCTTTAGAATAGATAGAAACTCCTAATATTTTGTCATATTTGGATAGATTATGAGTCGGAGATATGATTTCATGTCTCATTTGATCCTCAATTAACTCATGACGTCATCATAATGGCCTCCAAACTCAAAATTTGAATTTGCATATTATGACGTCAGCATATTTTTTGGAAAATTGATTGTATCTCTGTAAATATGGATCAATTTTCTTTTTAATTTTGATATGTTCTAGCTGAGACAATTTTCTACAAATGTAATGTTCACAATTTTTATTTTTGACAAAAGTATCATGGTGTATTTTTGCGATTAAAGGAGGCATGTCAATTTTTCGCATTTTGCGTGTATTCTCTATGGGACATGACTTTTTCTCAAAACTGGATTCTACACTCCTGTCTTTCGCGAGCAAAATATCCGTTGTTTTAGCTTCGTTTTCGCTGAGCTTCGGATATGTTGTAGCTGAGACAATGAGCTATCACAAGTGTGCCCTTTATTTTTCGATTAGATGCCGGGATCATGCTCATATTTCACTTGCAAAGTAGGATTTCTGAATTCCATTTCCTGTTTACGTGTTAACGCTATGGGAGATGTTTAGGTATATCGGTAACGCACTTGACTTCCAACCTCGAGATCCCTGGTTCGAGTCCGGGTGTCTCCAACACTTTTTTTTTCACTTTTTTTTCCTTTTGACCTTCACTGTACCATCTCCTTTGATTATTTAAACACGTAGATTCGCAAATAATGTCATAAATAACCCTTTTTACTTTATTATTACCCTATTTTCACTCAATCCATTACTTTTTGCGTGTAATCCCTATGGGAAATGACTTTTTCTCAAATCTGGAGTCTACATTCCTGTCTTTTGCGAGCAATATCGCCGTTATTTCGGCTTGGATTTTGTTGATTTTTGAGTATGTTGTAGCTGAGATTATATGCTATCTAAATCAACCCTCATTTTTTCAATAAGATGTCATGATCGCGCTCATGATCATGATCATGATCATCACGATCATCATTATCATAATGATGCTAATCATTTATCAATTACATTTTCATTTCTTTGAATAAGATAAAATCGTCAAAAGGTGTTCTTCATGATGTAAATTAGAGTCAAATGTGTAACTGGTTACTGCACAGGGTCAAAGGTCATATATTGTTTCAATCTATCTTCCCTAGATCCATGATGATCAAGGAGACACAATTTAATCTTGACATATGAATAGATCATAATGGGAGAAGCATTTTATAAAATAATATGATATCGTGTAATGCATTCTTTGTTATGTAAACCAATATCATACGTATCACCTAATTCGTCTAAGTGACGAATTAAAGTCTAGTTTATTTATTATTATTCTTCCTCGAATTTGTTCGCAGGATATCTCAAGACTGAATAAAGCAATTATCATGAAACTTGCCATGATGATAGATCTTAGTCTAACTTAGAACTGCGTGACTTTTTAGAGAGTCAAAATTATCGTGACGTCATCCAGGCGCCATTTTGTGAAAATCAACTAATGATCATATCTTCATAACGGAAAAGTATTTCTCATTCATAATTATCACGATTAAGATAAATATCCGTCCAGTCAAGTTGAGGTCAATAAAAGTGCGCAAATGCGCGCGTGCGCGTTCGTCCGCGCGTTTACGCGCGCGCAAAAATTTAAAATGCTCCAAATCATCCCAAATTTTTTTTGCATACGTTTCAGGCCATATGGAGCATTTGATAAAAAAATTACGCACACGCGCATGCGCGCGCGTTTTCGCGCGTACTGGCATTTTGCAACATAGAATCGCCGATTTTTTTCTGTCATCATATTTGGTACATTTTTCCAAGCATTTTGATAATTTGTTCACCTTTTATTAACGCAATGAGCGTCCGTCAAAGTTGACAGCACGCGCGGATTTGCGTTATCTTTATCCACAATACATGGGCAAAAACATGCCTATATAAAATTCATTGTAACTCTTTAGAATAGATAGAAACTCCTAATATTTTTTCATATTTAGATAGATTATGAGTTGGAGATATGATTTCATGTCTCATTTTATCCTCAATTAACTCATGACGTCATCATAATGGCCTCCAAACTCAAAATTTTAATTTGCATATTATGACGTCAGCATATTTTTGGAAAATTGATTGTATCTCTGTAAATATGGATCAATTTTCTTTTTAATTTTGATATGTTCTAGCTGAGACAATTTTCTACAAATGTAGTATTCACAATTTTTATTTTTGACAAAAGTATCATGGTGTATTTTTGCGATTAAAGGAGGCATGTCAATTTTTCGCATTTTGCGTGTATTCTCTATGGGACATGACTTTTTCTCAAAACTGGATTCTACACTCCTGTCTTTCGCGAGCAAAATCTCCGTTGTTTTAGCTTTGTTTTCGCTGAGCTTCGGATATGTTGTAGCTGAGACAATGAGCTATCAAAAGTGTGCCCTTTATTTTTCGATTAGATGCCGGGATCATGCTCATATTTCACTTGCAAAGTAGGATTTCTGAATTCCATTTCCCGTTTACGTGTAATCGCTATGGGAGATGTTTTGGTATATCGGTAACGCACTTGACTTCCAACCTCGAGATCCCTGGTTCGAGTCCGGGTGTCTCCAACACTTTTTTTTCCACTTTTTTTTCCTTTTGACCTTCACTGTACCATCTCCTTTGATTATTTAAACACGTAGATTCGCAAATAATGTCATAAGTAACCCTTTTTACTTTATTATTACCCTATTTTCACTTAATCCATTACTTTTTGCGTGTAATCCCTATGGGAGATGACTTTTTCTAAAATCTGGAGTCTACATTCCTGTCTTTTGCGAGCAATATCGCCGTTATTTCGGCTTGGATTTTGTTGATTTTTGAGTATGTTGTAGCTGAGACTATATGCTATCTAAATCAACCCTCATTTTTTCAATAAGATGTCATTATCGCGCTCATGATCATGATCATCATGATCATCATTATCATAATGATGATAATCATTTATCAATTACATTTTCATTTCTTTGAATAAGATAAAATCGTCAAAAGGTGTTCTTCATGATGTAAATTAGAGTCAAATGTGTAACTGGTTACTGCACAGGTTCAAAGGTCATATATTGTTTCAATCTATCTTCCCTAGATCCATGATGATCAAGGAGACACAATTTAATCTTGACATATGAATAGATCATAATGGGAGAAGCATATGAATGGGAGAAGCATTTTACAAAATAATATATCGTGTAATGCATTATTCGTTATGTAAACCATTATTATACGTATCACCTAATTCGTCTAAGTGACGAATTAAAGTCTAGTTATTATTAGGTGATACGTACGTAGACGTATCACCTTTTGATTTCGTCAAGATTTTTATTATTTATTTATTTATTTATTTATTTATTATTATTCTTCCTCGAATTTGTTCGCAGGATATCTCAAGACTGAATAAAGCCATTATCATGAAACTTGCTATGATGATAGATCTTAGTCTAACTTAGAACTGCATGACTTTTTAGAGAGTCAAAATTATCGTGACGTCATCCAGGCGCCATTTTGTGAAAATCAACTAATGATCATATCTTCATGACGGAAAAGTATTTCTCATTCATAATTATCACGATTAAGATAAATATCCGTCCGGTCAAGTTGAGGTCAATAAAAATGCGCAAATGCGCGCGTGCGCGTTCGTCCGCGCGTTTACGCGCGCGCAAAAATTTAAAATGCTCTAAATCATCCCAAATTTTTTTTGCATACGTTTCAGGCCATATGGAGCATTTGATAAAAAAATTACGCACACGCGCATGCGCGCGCGTTTTCGCGCGTACTGGCATTTTGCAACATAGAATCGCCGATTTTTTTCTGTCATCATATTCGGTACATTTTTCCAAGCATTTTGATAATTTGTTCACCTTTTATTTACGCAACGAGCGTCCGTCAAAGTTGACAGCACGCGCGGATTTACGTTATCTTTATCCACAATACATGGGCAAAAACATGCCTACATAAAATTCATTGTAACTCTTTAGAATAGATAGAAACTCCTAATATTTTTTCATATTTGGATAGATTATGAGTCGGAGATATGATTTCATGTCTCATTTTATCCTCAATTAACTCATGACGTCATCATAATGGCCTCCAAACTCAAAAATTCAATTTGCATATTATGACGTCAGCATATTTTTGGAAAATTGATTGTATCTCTGTAAATGTGGATCAATTTTCTTTTTAATTTTGATATGTTCTAGCTGAGACAATTTTCTACAAATGTAATATTCACAATTTTTATTTTTGACAAAAGTATCAGGGTGTATTTTTGCGATTGAAGGAGGCATGTCAATTTTTCGCATTTTGCGTGTATTCTCTATGGGACATGACTTTTTCTCAAAACTGGATCCTACACTCCTGTCTTTCGCGAGCAAAATCTCCGTTGTTTTAGCTTTGTTTTCGCTGAGCTTTGGATATGTTGTAGCTGAGACAATGAGCTATCAAAAGTGTGCCTTTTATTTTTCGATTAGATGCCAGGATCAAGCTCATATTTCACTTGCAAAGTAGGATTTCTGAATTCCATTTCCCGTTTACGTGTAATCGCTATGGGAGATGTTTTGGTATATCGGTAACGCACTTGACTTCCAACCTCGAGATCCCTGGTTCGAGTCCGGGTGTCTCCAACACTTTTTTTTCCTCACTTTTTTTTCCTTTTGACCTTCACTGTACCATCTCCTTTGATTATTTAAACACGTAGATTCGCAAATAATGTCATAAATAACCCTTTTTACTTTATTATTACCCTATTTTCACTTAATCCATTACTTTTTGCGTGTAATCCCTATGAGAGATGACTTTTTCTAAAATCTGGAGTCTACATTCCTGTCTTTTGCGAGCAATATCGCCGTTATTTCGGCTTAGATGTTGTTGATTTTTGAGTATGTTGTAGCTGAGACTATATGCTATAAATCAACCCTCATTTTTTCAATAAGATGTCATGATCGCGCTCATGATCATGATCATGATCATCATGATCATCATTATCATAATGATGATAATCATTTATCAATTACATTTTCATTTCTTTGAATAAGATAAAAATCGTCAAAAGGTGTTCTTCATGATGTAAATTAGAGTCAAATGTGTAACTGGTTACTGCACAGGGTCAAAGGTCATATATTGTTTCAATCTATCTTCCCTAGATCCATGATGATCAAGGAGACACAATTTAATCTTGACATATGAATAGATCATAATGGGAGAAGCATATGAATGGGAGAAGCATTTTACAAAATAATATATCGTGTAATGCATTATTCGTTATGTAGACCATTATCATACGTATCACCTAATTCGTCTAAGTGACGAATTAAAGTCTAGTTTATTTTTATTATTCTTCCTCGAATTTGTTCGCAGGATATCTCAAGACTGAATAAAGCCATTATCATGAAACTTTCAATGATGATAGATCTTAGTCTAACTTAGAACTGCGTGAATTTTCAAAGACTCAAAATTATCGTGACGTCATCCAGGCGCCATTTTGTGAAAATCAACTAATGATCATATCTTCATAACGAATAGTAATTTTTCATTCATATTTATCATGATTAAGATCAATATCCGTCCGGTCAATTTCAAGTCAATAAAAGTCCGTAAATGCGCGCGTGCGCGCTCGTCCGCGCGTTTACGCGCGCGCAAAAAATTAAAATGCGCTAAATCATCCCAAATTTTTTTTGCATACGTTTCAGGCCATATGGAGCATTTGATAAAAAAATTACGCACACGCGCATGCGCGCGCGTTTTCGTGCGTACTGGCATTTTGCAACACAGAATCGCCGATTTTTTTCTGACATCATATTTGGTACATTTTTCCAAGCATTTTGATAATTTGTTCACCTTTTAATAACGCAATGAGCGTCCGTCAAAGTTGACAGCACGCGCGGATTTGCGTTATCTTTATCCACAATACATGGGCAAAAACATGCCTATATAAAATTCATTGTAACTCTTTAGAATAGATAGAAACTCCTAATATTTTTTCATATTTGGATAGATTATGAGTCGGAGATATGATTTCATGTCTCATTTTATCCTCAATTAACTCATGACGTCATCATAATGGCCTCCAAACTCAAAATTTTAATTTGCATATTATGACGTCAGCATATTTTTGGAAAATTGATTGTATCTCTGTAAATATGGATCAATTTTCTTTTTAATTTTGATATGTTCTAGCTGAGACAATTTTCTACAAATGTAGTATTCACAATTTTTATTTTTGACAAAAATATCATGGTGTATTTTTGCGATTAAAGGAGGTATGTCAATTTTTCGCATTTTGCGTGTATTCTCTATGGGACATGACTTTTTCTAAAAACTGGATTCTACACTCCTGTCTTTCGCGAGCAAAATCTCCGTTGTTTTAGCTTCGTTTTCGCTGAACTTCGAATATGTTGTAGCTGAGACAATGAGCTATCAAAATTGTGCCCTTTATTTTTCGATTAGATGCCGGGATCATGCTCATATTTTACTTGCAAAGTAGGATTTCTGAATTCCATTTCCCGTTTACGTGTAATCGCTATGGGAGATGTTTTGGTATATCGGTAACGCAGTTGACTTCCAACCTCGAGATCCCTGGTTCGAGTCCGGGTGTCTCCAACACTTTTTTTCACTTTTTTTTTCCTTCTGACCTTCACTGTATCATCTCCTTTGATTATTTAAACACGTAGATTCGCAAATATCGTCATAAATAACCCTTTTTACTTTATTATTACCCTATTTTCACTTAATCCATTACTTTTTGCGTGTAATCCCTATAGGAGATGACTTTTTCTTAAAATCTGGAGTCTACATTCCTGTCTTTTGCGAGCAATATCGCCGTTATTTCGGCTTGGATTTTGTTGATTTTTGAGTGTGTTGTAGCTGAGACTATATGCTATCTAAATCAACCCTCATTTTTTCAATAAGATGTCATGATCGCGCTCATGATCATGATCTTTATCATCATGATCATCATTATCATAATGATGATAATCATTTATCAATTACATTTTCATTTCTTTGAATAAGATAAAATCGTCAAAAGGTGTTCTTCATGATGTAAATTAGAGTCAAATGTGTAACTAGTTACTGCACAGGGTCAACGGTCATATATTGTTTCAATCTATCTTCCCTAGATCCATGATGATCAAGGAGACACAATTTAATCTTTACATATGAATAGATCATAATGGGAGAAGCATATAAATGGGAGAAGCATTTTACAAAATAATATATCGTGTAATGCATTATTCGTTATGTAAACCATTATCATACGTATCACCTAATTCGTCTAAGTGACGAATTAAAGTCTAGTTAGGTGATACGTACGTAGACGTATCACCTTTTGATTTCGTCAAGATTTTTATTAGGTGATACGTACGTAGACGTATCACCTTTTGATTTCGTCAAGATTTTCTTTATTATTTTTATTATTCTGCCATGAATTTGTTCGCAGGATATCTCAAGAATGAATAAAGCCATAATCATGAATCTTTCAATGATGATAGATCTTAGTCTAACTTAGAACTGCGTGACTTTTCAAAGACTCAAAGTCATCGTGACGTCATCCAGGCGCCATTTTGTGAAAATCAACTCATGATCATATCTTCATAACAGAACGCCATTTCTCATTCATATTTATCACGATCAAGGTCAATATCTGTCCCGTCAATTTCAGGTCAATAAACGCGTTCAAAAATGCGCGTACGCGTACGTGCGCGCGTTAATGCGCGCGTAAAATTTTATATTGCTCAAAATCGTCTTAAATTTTTTTTGCATACGTTTCAGGCCATTATAAGCATTCATAAAAATTGCGCAAAACACGCATTTTTGCGCGTTTTCTTTCGTCACGGCCGAACGAAAAATAATTCCTCCGCAAAAACTTTTGACAGGATATTCCTCATAATTTTCCGAACAATTTGATACCAAGTTTGTCTCTTTATCACTAGTAATAACGGAATGAGCGTCCGTTCAAAATAACCGTCCGCACGCGCGATTTTTGTAATACATAGCATATACGGGCAAAAACATGCCTATAAAAAGTCCATTGGGATGAATAAGGATTGCCAATTTTTTTTTTCATATTTAGATAGAGTATGAGTCGAAGGTATGATTTCATATCTCATTTGGCCATTAAGTACATCTTGACGTCATCATAATGGCCTTGGAAGTCAAAAATACAAAAATGCATATTATGACGTCATTATGTTTATGGAAAATTTAGTGTATTTCTCTTAATATTCATCGATTCTCTTCTAGATTTTAATATGTTGTAGTCGAGGCAATCGTCTTTGAGATCATTTAAATGATGTCATCATAGTACAAAATTCAATTAAAGGCCACATGTCAGAATTTTCGTCATTTGCGTGTTATGTCTATGGAAGGTGAATTTTGTTCACATCATGAATCTACATGGCATTCATCTATGAGCACTATCTTTCTTATTTGTGCTTTGTTTTCTCCCAAATTTGGGTATGTTATAGCTGAGACCATGGGCTATAAAATGCTTTTTTTAGTTTTTTATTCCGATGATGGGATCTTGTCGAAATTTTCAATTGAAAGTCGGATTTGCAAATTCCGTAGAACTTTGCAGTAATTATGATGTCACGTATGTCCTATTTGTGAAATTTTAACGTTAGCAGTGTCCTAGTATTGAATTGAATTGATAATGGTTTATTGAGAATAAAAATAAAAGAACAACAATGCATTGCGGCATAAACGGCCGAATTAGGAAATGTTTTACAAATTTAAAATGCAATATATACAAACATTCATATCAAATAACATCGAAATTAAAGAATTGAACCTGAACGAGTAAATTGTTAAAAATAATATTCAACTTCGAAATTTGGATTTCATTTTTGATCTTCCGAAATCATTTGATATAAAAAGGAGATACAGAAAAGTGAAGAAGAACATGATGATGATGTAAAGCAAAGAAAGAAAAGAAAAGTGGATGGTAAGATGGTAAGATTAAGAAGAAGATAAAGAGGGAGAAGAAGAGGAAAAAGTATAAGAGAAGGAGGAAGAAAAATAAGATTCAAGTGGGGATAGTAAGAGGATAAACAGAGGGTACAGTAACACTATCCTAAGGTATCGATATCAATATTCAAGCATTACACATTATACAAATTACAAATGATAGAGGCGAAGTTATTATGCGAATACTTATATGACAAATTGTACACATTTATATTTTCCTTTAGGTAATAGCTACTACAAGAAAAAGGTTATGTTTTATCCAAGCTGTAAAAAAAGGGGAATTATTAGAAGAAGTAAAAGTAGAAAAAGAAAGAGGGAAAAGAGGATTGAGGAGAAAGGAGATGGGTGAGATGCCTAGCTGCCTTCCTCTTTATCTCTTGCTCTGTCTCGATCTGCCTCTCTATTTCTGTATAGTCTCCCCCCTTTCTCTCTGCATCACCCCAGTGTCTCATTTATTAGTGTATTACATGTATACAAATCAAATCAAAGGAAATTTGAGGCAATTTCCATCGTTTGGCCGTTCACTGCCATGCATGCTAACAATCATTTCTAGATTTAACATCTTATAGATGTTGGTTTATGGATGGGTAAAATATAAATATCTTACTCATATTTTATATTGAATCAGGACTAAATAAATCACTGTATTCATGTTTAATTGATAAAAAAAAGGGTTAAAAAACTTTATTTGCATGTTATCTCAAGACTTGACAGATGGCACACGGAAGCATTCACATCCTTAGTGCGTCAAAACGTTATTCAAACGGTAGATCTTTCTTTCCAATACGGAACGGTCAATAAGCAGCATGAAACTTAGTTAAGATATAGTCCTTATTAGTCATAATCAGCTCTATTGACGTCATTGTTGGGTATTTAGTGCGTCGAAATATCACTTCAATGATTGGTATAAGTTTATCTCTGCAATCAGGCGAAAATTTGAGCTTGTTTAGTAATAGCAGGGCACTCTCCCTGGTAATAGTTAACAGTTATCATATATAACGATCCTCAATCGAAAACATGAGGGGGGCGCTGTGCCACTTTCAATCATGGTCATCATTTTAATATGAACATAATCGTTTTTTGATTATCGGCAACACTTTCATGACCAGTATTCAAAAGAGCTTATTTATGCTATAGAAATATTGAAGGCATTGTTCTCAATTGCATCTCTCTCTCTCCTCTCTCTTGCTGTGTTTCCCTTCTCCCCTCATGTTCTGCCCCTCTCCTTTACTTGGTCTGTCTCTGCATCTCTCTCTCACTCTCTATCTCTCTTTCTCTCTCTACACTTGTATCCTCTCCCTCTATCTCTCTCTCTCTTTCTCTTGCCTTGCCTTCTTCTTATTCTATTGCGCTGTCTCCCTCTGTTCTACACAGTTGAAACTTGACTCATGGATATACCATAATGGAAGTAGTATTTTATAACGAAAGATGAAATCGTGAAAATGCGTTCTTCATTACGTTACACATGAGCATAATTACGTATCACCTAATTCGTCAAAGTGACGAATTAAAGTCTAGTTATTTATTTATTTATTTATTTATTTATTATTATTCTTCCTCGAATTTGTTCGCAGGATATCTCAAGACTGAATAAAGCCATTATCATGAAACTTGCCATGATGATAGATCTTAGTCTAACTTAGAACTGCGTGACTTTTCAAAGACTCAAAATTATCGTGACGTCATCCAGGCGCCATTTTGTGAAAATAAACTTATGATCATATCTTCATAACGGAAAGGAATTTTTCATTCATATTTATCAGGAAGAAGATCAATATCCATCCGGTCAATTTCAGATCAATAAACGTGCGCAAATGCGCGCGTGCGCGTTCGTACGCGCGTTTACGCGCGCGAAAAAAATTAAAATGCTCCAAATCATCCCAAATTTTTTTTGCATACGTTTCAGGCCATATGGAGCATTTGACAAAAAATCACGCAAACGCGCATGCGCGCGCGTTTTTTGCGCGTACTAGCATTTTGCAACATAGAATCGCCGAATGTTCTCTATCATCATATTTGGTACATCTTTCCAAGCATTTTGATAACTTGTTCACCTTTTAATAACGCAATGAGCGTCCGTCAAAGTTGACAGCGCGCGCGGACCTGCGTTATCTTTATCCACAATACATGAGCAAAAACATGTCTATACAAAATTCTTTGTAACTCTTCAGAATAGATAGAAACTCCCAATATTTTTTCATATTTAGATAGGTTATAAGTTGGAGATATGATTTCATGTCTCATTTGACCCTCAATTAACTCATAACGTCATCATAATGGCCTCCAAACTCAAAATTTCAATTTGCATATTATGACGTCAGCATAATTTTGGAAAATTGATTGTATCTCTGTAAATATTGATTGATTTTCTTTTAAATTTTGATATGTTCTACCTGAGACAATTTTCTACAAATAAATAATCCACAATTTTCCATTTTGACAAAGGCATCATGGCGTATTTTTGCAATTAAAGAAGGCATGTCAATTTTTCACATTTTACGTGTATTCTCTATGGGACATGACTTTTTCTCAAAACTGGATTCTACACTCCTGTCTTTCGCGAGCAAAATCTCTGTTGTTTTAGCTTCGTTTTCGCTGAACTTCGGATATGTTGTAGCTGAGACAATGAGCTATCACAAGTGCGCCCTTTATTTTTCGATTAGATGCCGGGATCATGCTCATATTTCACTTGCAAAGTAGGATTTCAGAATTCCATTTCCCGTTTACGTGTAATCGCTATGGGAAATGTTTTGGTATATCGGTAACGCACTTGACTTCCAATCTCGAGATCCCTGGTTCGAGTCCGGGTGTCTCCAACAATTTTTTTCTTCACTTTTTTTTCCTTTTGACCTTCACTGTACCATCTCCTTTGATTATTAAAACACGTAGAATCGCAAATAATGTCACAAACAACCCTTTTTACTTTATTATTACCCTATTTTCACTTAATCCATTACTTTTTGCGTGTAATCTCTATGGGAGATGACTTTTTCTCAAATCTGGAGTCTACATTCCTGTCTTTTGCGAGCAATATCGCCGTTATTTCTGCTTGGATTTTGTTGACTTTTGAGTAAGTTGTAGCTGAGACTATATGCTATCTAAATCAACCCTCATTTTTTCAATAAGATGTCATGATCGCGCTCATGATCATGATCATTATCATCATGATCATCATTATCATAATGATGATAATCATTTATCAATTACATTTTCATTTCTTTGAATAAGATAAAATCGTCAAAAGGTGTTCTTCATGATGTAAATTAGAGTCAAATGTGTAACTGGTTACTGCACAGGGTCAAAGGTCATATATTGTTTCAATCTATCTTCCCTAGATCCATGATGATCAAGGAGACACAATTTAATCTTGACATATGAATAGATCATAATGGGAGAAGCATATAAATGGGAGAAGCATTTTACAAAATAATATATCGTGTAATGCATTATTCGTTATGTAAACCATTATCATACGTATCACCTAATTCGTCTAAGTGACGAATTAAAGTCTAGTTTATTTTTATTATTCTTCCTCGAATTTGTTCGCAGGATATCTCAAGACTGAATAAAGCCATTATCATGAAACTTTCAATGATGATAGATCTTAGTCTAACTTAGAACTGTGTGACTTTTCAGACAGTCAAGGTCATCGTGACGTCATCCAGGCGCTATTTTGTGAAAATCAACTAATGATCATATCTTCATAACGAATAGGAATTTTTCATTTATATTTATCATGATTATGATCAATATCCGTCCAGTCAATTTCAAGTCAAAAAACGTCCGTAAAAGCGCGCGTGCGCGCTCGTCCGCGCGTTTACGCGCGCGCAAAAAATTAAAATGCTCTAAATCATCCCAAATTTTTTTTGCAAACGTTTCAGGCCATATGAAGCATTTGATAAAAAAATTACGCACACGCGCATGCGCGCGCGTTTTCGCGCGTACTGGCATTTTGCAACATAGAATCGCCGATTTTTTTCTGTCATCATATTCGGTACATTTTCCAAGCATTTTGATAATTTGTTCACCTTTTATTAACGCAATGAGCGTCCGTCAAAGTTGACAGCACGCGCGGATTTGCGTTATCTTTATCTACAATACATGGGCAAAAACATGCATATATAAAATTCATTGTAACTCTTTAGAATAGATAGAAACTCCTAATATTTTGTCATATTTGGATAGATGATGAGTTGGAAATATGATTTCATGTCTCATTTTATCCTCAATTAACTCATGACGTCATCATAATGGCCTCCAAACTCAAAATTTCAATTTGCATGTTATGACGTCAGCATATTTTTGGAAAATTGATTGTATCTCTTTAAATATTGATCAATTTTCTTTTTAATTTTGATATGTTCTAGCTGAGACAATTTTCTACAAATGTTTTTTTCACAATTTTTATTTTTGACAAAAGTATCATGGTGTATTTTTGCGATTAAAGGAGGCATGTCAATTTTTCGCATTTTGCGTGTATTCTCTACGGGACATGACTTTTTCTCAAAACTGGATTCTACACTCCTGTCTTTCGCGAGCAAAATCTCCGTTGTTTTAGCTTTGTTTTCGCTGAGCTTTAGATATGTTGTAGCTGAGACAATAAGCTAACAAAAGTGTGTCCCTTATTTTTCGATTAGATGTCGGAATCATGCTCATATTTTACTTGCAAAGTAGGATTTCTGAATTCCATTTCCCGTTTACGTGTAATCGCTATGGGAGATGTTTTGGTATATAGGTAACGCACTTGACTTCCAACCTCGAGATCCCTGGTTCGAGTCCGGGTGTCTCCAACACTTTTTTTTTCACTTTTTTTTCCTTTTGACCTTCACTGTACCATCTCCTTTGATTATTTAAACACGTAGATTCGCAAATAATGTCATAAATAACCCTTTTTACTTTATTATTACCCTATTTTTCACTTAGTCCATTACTTTTTGCGTGTAATCCCTATGGGAGATGACTTTTTCTAAAATCTGGAGTCTACATTCCTGTCTTTTGCGAGCAATATCGCCGTTATTTCGGCTTGGATTTTGTTGATTTTTTAGTATGTTGTAGCTGAGACTATATGCTATCTAAATCAACCCTCATTTTTTCAATAAGATGTCATGATCGCGCTCATGATCATGATCATGATCATCATGATCATCATTATCATAATGATGATAATTATTTATCAATTACATTTTCAATTCTTTGAATAAGATAAAAATCGTCAAAAGGTGTTCTTCATGATGTAAATTAGAGTCAAATGTGTAACTGGTTACTGCACAGGTTCAAAGGTCATATATTGTTTCAATCTATCTTCCCTAGATCCATGATGATCAAGGAGACAAAATTTAATCTTGACATATGAATAGATCATAATGGGAGAAGCATATGAATGGGAGAAGCATTTTACAAAATAATATATCGTGTAATGCATTATTCGTTATGTAGACCATTATCATACGTATCACCTAATTCGTCTAAGTGACGAATTAAAGTCTAGTTTTTTTTTTTTTTTTGTGATTAATTAATTAATTTATTATTATTATTATTTTTTTTAAAAACTAGATTCAGCTTCTATACAGATCTCGTGAGATCTCCTACTTTCTCCCCCGGTTGCTGTAGGTATTCATCCTGACCTATTTAACCATACACCTATGATGTCATCATATGAACTATGCTCATTGCCGTTCACTTCTACACTTGTGTCATGCATTAAAGTTGGGTAACTATACATTTCATGTTGAGGTGTTAATGCATTTGCATTCTAAACTGTTTGGAGCTACTCCTGCTGCGCGAGGAAAGATAGGGGCAAAACCGGCTATTGTGATCGGACTTAAAGATCCGTCGAGCTAGCTACATTTCGTAGTCGGGAAAATTCCCCTATGGCCCACTGGTTCCTGAAACATTTAGTGCGACCAAGTCTTACTGACTCCAGTCCTTGCCAGCAGACTCAGGCTCCCTTATCACTAGACAATTATAATGTAATGCCATGTGACTTCAGATTTTCCAGATTCAGAATCAAAACATTTCCACCTCATAATATAAACAAAGCCAAAATACATTTACATTGACGAATCATACATCACCCTTTTACATGCGCACTGACTGCCTTATCCCCAGAGGTAAACAAATTTGTGTCACAGTATATATCTTTTATAGATTACTTATTGAAACAAGCATGACTTGACAGTACAGAGTTATATATTAAATGTATCAGAATCTTCCACGACTGAATTACTTTTCAGTGTGTAATAGTATTTCTCATGCCTCCCGTTACCTGGATATCATCTTATATTTTCAAACCCAACCTCATGGAATAACCCAAATATAACTCAATTCAACTAATTGACTTTTATCGCTCACTTTAGGTTTTCATAGAATACTATTGACATTAGGCTGAATCTGTTCAGAGAAGGCCAGTGTCCTTGGCTGCAGATTCGAATTTATCGATGAGCATGTCCGAGCCCACATCTGAGAGATGAATTCCATCCCTATGGAACAGACTGTGCTCTTTGGTATCTATATTGTGCACTATCATTGATGTGTTCACCATCTGGGAGATTCTCCTCTTTGCGAATTTGTTAAGTGACTTCCGCACACCATCCATTGCCTCTTGTGATGTTGGGCCTGGTCTGCTACCGTAGTAAAACAATCTTGGAAGAATACCAGACCAGGCTATGTGGGTTCCTGGCATTCTTGCTCGTAGAGTTTGAATTGCTGTATCGATTGCGATTCTGCAACGGCATGCATCTCTCTGACCCAAGTCGTTTGTTCCCAGGTGAACGATCGCCAGTGCAGGTGGTGCATTGTAATTCAACCTATTTGTGACCATTCGGGGGAGGTCATGGAGAGTAGCACCTCCTTGACCATGCCACTGTACTGCACCCTTCTCTGCTCCCATGTGCAGGCGGTTCTGTGCAGTGGCTCGCTCTTTGGCCCTTCTTACGATACTGTCCCCCACTTTCCAGACTCGGTTGCGTACTCGTCCTGAAATAAAATAGTTAAACTCCCGAAAGTAACATGTTCAAATATTTGGGAAGAACAAAATATAAAATTTTCTTGTGAGCTTTATTTTCATAATTGTAATAACTCCCTAGTACTTAGTATGGAGTAAATGTAACTTGTCTTATATAGCGCAAATAAACTTCACTGCGCCACCTACCCATCTTCCTAATTTGTTCTGGTGGCACACCATTCAAGGCAGCTGTGGTAGCTGCCCCAAATCGGAAAGAGTGAGACCCATACCGACTAACATTCGCCCCAATTTGCTGAATGTTCTTTTTCAGGACTGCACTGAACTGGTACCTTGTAAGGGGGGAGCCATTCTCATGACAGAATAGTAGACCCTCTACCTGTGGCCTTGCTTAACCCGAGAAATGTCAATCTTTTGGTAGGCCCCTCGGATTTCTCTGCCGCTAATGGAACCCCTAACTCCTCACAGATTCCTTTGAGAACTTGTACCATCTCGAGGCATGACACGCCCCCGTGCTCTATTGAACTAACACACAAGAAGTCATCAACATAGTGTATAATCCTGTTTGAGCCACTTCGCTCCCGAACACAATATTCTATGAATGTGGAAAAGGTCTCGAAATACGCTGGAGCACATCTGACCCCCATGGGCAAGCATTTGTCGAGATAATATTTCCCCTCAAATTTGACCCCTAACACCTCAAAATCTTTCGGGTGCATAGGCAACAATCGAAAGGCGGACTTAATATCCTCCTTAGCCAAGTCAACTCCCATTCCAGCCTCGGCGACCATCTCAACCGCTGTATCAAATCTAGTATATTCCACTTTACAATGCTCATCTGCAATAAAATCATTCACAGAGTATCCAGGCGGGTATGATAAATGATTGATTAATCGATAATCCCCCGGGGATTTCTTTGGCACCAAGCCAATTGGGTTAGTTCTCAAATTTTTTAGTGGCCTGGACTCAAAGGGACCTATGTATCGCCCTAGCTTAATCTCCTTCCGTATCTTCTCTTGTGTAATGTCCTTGTTATTTTCTGCTGATTTTAGGTTGGGTAAGTCTACTGGCATGCGAGGGCCTGTATAATTCAAACAAAATCCTTCTGTGAAACCACTTTCCAAAAACCTGGCTGCTCGCTCATTTGGGTAGCTTTTTAACAATTGTTGTAGGCTCTTTATTTTAATAGGTGACTTCCCCAAGGATATAACCTGTCCTGTAATCTGTACATCTCTACTGTTACTGTGTATTTCACCTTCAAGCCTGTCCTGATTTCTATTTTTTGTGTGTTCTATCTGTCTCCTAGGAATTGCCTTGTTTGGCTAGTGCTAGGGTTATATGTTCGCTTCCATTCCCTCCTGTTGGACCATGGGGCCGATCGCCCGAGTGGACGGTCTTGGCCACGAACTCCCCGAGGAGGTCCCCCTCCCACTACATGAAGGAGCCACAATTCTCCATCTATACCTGCCCAAGATCCACCTTTCTTGTGGTAGCGGTGACGAAATTCGATATCATAATCTCTCCACCCATACCCATAATAGCGCGAAGCAGCAGATCGAATAAGGTGGCAGTATTTCAGTAAGTCTTGTGCGCAATTCAAATTTGCTTCCAAAACAATGCTAGCATACACAAGAAATGCATTAGTCCACAACTCTATGGTTGCAATCTTATTCTTGGATGTCGCGCTGACAGGTTTCAATACCAATCTCCCGTCTTCCTGAGTCATTGCCAAATTCGTCCTTTGTTCGTCTCTAGCTTCCCACTGTGTGTGTGCTGTCACCTCTTGGGCATTCACTAACACATTAAAATCCACATACTCGCCTTTCCATATTTTCTCCCTAATGTTATTGGGAATGGCCGAGCCTAGTCTATCTCCAACTGGCCGTAGTGGGGATTGGGGCGGGGAGTCATTTACTGCGAACCCGGACCTATGCTCGGTATGTGGTACCGATGAATTACCGATACCTGTGTAGCTAGGTCTGCTGTTATTATCATACTGACTTCCGATTGGCCTAGATCCAGGCGCGTACGCAGGGGGGGGGGGGGTTTGGGGGGTTAAACCCCCCCTTTGGAAATTTTTTGTGTGTAAACCCCCCTAAAAAAAACCTAAACCCCCCCCCCCCCCTTTTGGATTTTTGGGACCAAAAAAAAAAAAAAAAGTCCTCTTACCCCCCCCCCCCCGCTTATTCAGCGGCTGGCTGAGTCGTTGCGAAATTTTCGGACCGATTTATAAATGTTAAAACCCCCCCCCCCCCCCTTGAAAAAATCCTGCGTACGCGCCTGCCTAGATCTATATTGAATGCCTCTTGAGACATGCCCTTGATTCCCCGACTCCAAGTCAACATGGGGCACGATTGTAGGGAACGAAGTTAAAAGTGGGTTCGCCCCTGTTATGTGACTATTGTCTGCCCCTCTGTGTGGCCTGGGGCTTGTCGTACCGACCCCAGCACTAATTACTGTGCAATTAGCCATAGATCTAACTTCGGTTGAAGTAGCATTAGTACTAGTGGGTAGATCAAGATCTAGATCTATCCGTACCTCACCTGTTGACTGTAACTGCAACTGTGATCCCGGCTGTGATGGTTGGGTATTCAGGGCTGCTGCTGCTGGTGGTGGTGGGGTGCTCGAAATTGCTGGTGGGATGCCTGCTGCCGGTAATGCCGGGATCGCTTCAGGTAGGCCTACTCCGCTGTCTTCTGTTAGCGGCCGAGACTGCACTGCCCGTGCCCTCTCTGTGCTGCTTGCCTGACGACAGCGCCTCGCCCGTCCGTTGATGCTTGTGGGTGAGCCACTGCTGGCCGGAGTTTGCGCTGAATTGTTAGTTTTCTTGCTAATTGAGCTGGCTCTAGTGCCCTTCCGACTCTTTTCAGCTGTACTCTGTCTTTTCTGCTGGGCATTAGCACCGCCATTGGCGCACTCATTGGTCTTTCTCTTTCCCATTTCGCTATTTTTTTTTTTTTTTTTTTTTTTTTTTTGCAGCTCTAAAACAATCGACTGCCTTGAACGGAAAATGAAGCGAGAATGGCTATTCAAAGCGCGCTCATTTGCACGCATAACTTTGCCAAATTATTTCCGCACTAGAAAATGTTCACATGCACACCACATGAGTCGGATCTTTACGCGCATGTTTTGATACTTCTGACCCCAAAGTTTGTTGACCTGATTCGAACTCTAGCTTCTCCCAAAATGTGCTGATCAGTTTATGCTGATCACATTATTTTCTTGCTTTATCTGCAGGTCAGGAAGCGTTCAGCAGAGGGGGACTACCATAGCGCTGCTGTCGCATCTTCTGAAGCGGCACGTTGGTCCACCGTTGGGTTTATGGTTGGCTGTGTTGTAACGGGTGTTTGTGTCACCGTCGGTTGTGTACTTGGTATACCTAGTGGAATATATTAGAATCACGAAGAGGAAACGAAGGAGGAGAGGGGAACCATCATCATGATTAGACAGGAAGAAGGGCAGCGTAGTTTAAAACCATATCGTTTCATATCAGTTTGTTGGCATTCACGACCACAACCCTCACTTATATAGATCCTCGCAAGACTCTGCCAAAGGACCACTTTCTTTTCTTTTCATCTCCAAGTAGTCTCCAAACGGTTGAAAGGGCAAGAGAGAGAGAGAGAGAGAGAGAGAAAGAGACAGAAAGTACCCTCGTTAAATGTTTAGTGATACGTGTTAAAATATGATACTTAACAATTAATCACTTTTTAATTGGAACAAAATACTTTACTATAAATAAGATGACAATACTACATATACTCAGATCTTTGTAACTCGGAGGACAGTTTTCACATTTATTAGAATAGCTCTGAGTATGAAGTGCTAAATGTGTCACAGGATTTCTTTTTCAGTAGAATACGGACTTGTAATGGTCTTGTCATCTACCTCCCAAAAAAAGATAAATCTTTCAAGTAAATAATGCTTTTACAAAAGAAATCTAATTATCTTGGAGAGATTTATCTTTTTTAGATAACACTTCTGAAGAATTTATTCATAAACAAATTTTAAAGAGTAATTCATTTATTAAGGTGAATGGTTCTATAATATATAAGAAAGATTGAGTAAACAGATGAATCGTTAGAATTCATCTTTTTCTGCAACGGGATGGTAATTTTCTGAAGTATTTTAACTTTGTACAAAATTCAATGTTCATTTCAATTTTCTAGACTATTATTCAATTATATGGGCTATACCTTTGAAATGGAAGCATATTTGCAAAGACCCACCTAAGAAAAATTTTAATTACCGAGAAGAAATTATTTGCAGGATGAGAAAGCTAGTTAAGTATGTAAACTAATTGATAAATTGTGTGTTGACAAACTCTTTAAAGTTCCAGTTTCCCAAAAGAAATGGGAAGGTATTGTTTCCGAATCAGTTGTTAATTGGAATACAAATTTACATCATTCCATTTGAATGTCCTTTGTCGACAAGATTAAGGCATTGTCAGATCAAAGGAACTCACAATATTCTTGATGTCAATAAGTATCTAAGGACTATTGGTCTGATCCCATTCTGATATAAAAATTATGTACGTTTTATTCAGAAGACATTAAATCTATTAAACACTTATTTTTGGAATGCCCCGTAACTCGTCGATTCTTTGAAGATTTTGAAAAATATACCCTAACAATTATAGGGAAGAGAAGAGAAAGAATAACGGCTTTGTCATGACATTGTCCTGTTTTAACAAACGAAAAAAATGTGTCTTTAAGAGACTTATGAAATTGTCTACTGTATCAACCTGTATCAACCTACTGTAGCAGCTACCGGTTGAAAGGATCTCGCACTATACATGTATATAGTAATTTGTTGATATTAAGGGAGGAACTAACAAGGATTTTGACTGAAAGCCAAGGTTTCTTGCCGGGCAATAAAATAATATTTAAGTTAACATGTAATGAATTCATCTTTGGCATCCCAAGTGAAAAATGTTTCCCTTTAATTTCGTTATTTTATATGTAAAATATTCTATATTTCGACTAGATGTTTGAAAGGATCTTTATCATTTTCATGCTTTTATAATAAATTGAAATATTAGTATATTAGTATACAGGCGCCAACAATAGGTGTCTTGTATTTCTTGATAGGTGGAGGTACGTCCAACTTATCTTAATACTATAATCTTGTTTTTCATTGTAACTTTCTTTGTCAAATGTATGTATCCACCATTTTGTACAATTGCTTACGTTGTTTTACGCTTTGAAAAAAAATTGAATAAAGACTTTATTTGGTGAACAAAACACGAACCAAAGTGTTCTATTTACAAGTGTTTTAATTAAAATGTTGTTTATTTTAATTCAACTATTTCTTTAAAAATATTTGAAAGGAAATATAATATAAGCGTGTGGTAAAAGTAGTGTGAGAAATATTTCAATATTTGAATATTCTGCTACAGAGAACTTTATTTTCCCCTCTTGTTTATAAGGATGACTCTGACGTCATATTGAAATAATGTACGTACATGGTCATACGTGTCAGTTCACACTTATATTTACCTAATTATATTTTTCCTATCCGCCCTCCGACACACACACAAACACACGCACATGCACACACAAATCAGGACAATACACTCACACACAAACACACGCCCATAGACGCACACACACACACACGCACACACACGTATCAATTACAATTACAATATGAGAATTACTTCCGGAAAATTACCTTCTTAGAACAACCACCCCAAGAACAATACCCCCCCCCCCCCCCGAAGAAAATTACCCCACACCCCTGAAATTACCCCCTAGGAAAATCACCCCTTGCACATTAAAGTGGAAGTCTACCCTGATAATAAGGTGGTTTTGATATAAACAGATGTTTTTTCGAGGGGTAAGTGACCTCGGAGGGGGGGGGGGGTTATTGTCCACAGACGCTGATACTCCTATTGGGGAATTTATCGGGAGATAATTTTCTTCTGGGGTGGTTTCCCTCGGGGGATAAATTTTAGGTGAGTAGTTTTCCGGGGGCTAATTGTCCTTGTTATTTTTTGTCCCGCGGGTAATTGACCGGGGAGGGGGGGGGGGGGGATTGCCCAGGGAGTAACTGTCATAGAACCATCCCAGGGGGGGGGGGGTTAATTGTCCTAAGGGGTAATTTTCTTCGGGGGGAGGGGGTTGTTCCCGGTGGTAATTTTCCAGGGGGGGGGGGTAAGTGTCCCGCCGGAAATAGGCTGTGGGGTGATTGTCCAGGGAGTAATTGTCCTAGAACCCACTCGAGCGTATCCCCCAGAGCGTTCGACGGCCACACGTCGATCTGTGTAATGTGAATTGGGATGAGCGTTCTATTACTAGGTCTGTGTCTTTGCCCCGATGTTTTGGGGGATCGGGCGATGATACACCGCGCTGCGTGTGGGATGAGGACATAGATGATTGAAGAATAAAAGTGTGGGGGTCAAACGAAATGTGAAAGTATCATGTACATGGTTAATAAGCTTGCTCACGTGTAAAATAAAGGCTCAGACATGTGCCCACTATCTTATCTCTCTCTCTTTCTCCCCCATCTCTCCCTGTCTCTTTCTCTCTCCCTCTCTCTTTCTCTCTCTCCCTGTTGTTCATCAGATTTTATCGAGAATTACCAAACTTGTTTAAAACTTACAATCTAAGAGAGTGGTATTCCAAATGATACAAACATCTAATTTGCATGACAACATGTGTAACTTATAACATCGAATAATTTATTGCTGAAATTGGAGGTTATACTTTGGCGACGAGCGAATGGGAAATTGCAAGTAAGAGGAAACCATAACTCTTTTCCACTCGAAAGAAGGCCCTGAGTGTAGGTATAGCACACCAAAAATAATTACAACAAACACATGTTATTTGATGGTTACAAATGATCAAGCTTTATGAAAGCTTCAAAAAACAAAAAACAGAATTGAAATCAGTCAATGCGTTGTGATTTTATACCCTTTTTTTTTATATCGCAAAATTAAAGAAAAACCTGCCAGAAATGGTCAAATTGGCAAAAATGGCATAATTCGACAAAGTTGACAACTTAATTCATCACTTTCTCGGACACAAATAATACATTAAATTATCAGACACTAAAATATCATCTTTGTGGTAAAAAAATACAAAAAAGAAAATTAATATATCTATTACCGTTTTGAAAACAGAAGCCAACAAAATAAGTCATTTTTGCCATTTTTGCGAATCTGCAGATATAAAAAAGTTGTGAAAATAACTAAGTCCGCCTAATTAAAATGCGCATATGTAATCAAATCAAAACCGAACATGATACATCAGTGAAACCTATGTATATCAGACAGGTATGGAAATATATTACATTTGAAATTTAAAAAAAAATCATGAATATTCATCAAATATGCAAATTAGGTAATTTCAGCTAATTATATATTCGCGCACTTATTATGCAAATTAGGAAAGTCAAACTGTTCATTTTTGGGGCATTTTTAAAATCATATATTCATAGATCATATTAACACCAAATGTTAACCTTAAATTCCAAATATATTTGCAATGCCCATCAAATATGGCGATGGAAATTACTTGGATCACCGTCCCAACTATTTCCTCATGTGTTTCACAAATAATTCAGAAAAACCGAACATATGATAAGAATTGGTAGACTTTCAGCTAAATCACAGTATATTTGCCTATTTAAAGATGTCAGATTTAGGGATTTATGACGACTTTCCAAGAAAATATCCAACAGGCTATAACATTTCACAAGGACTGAATTTCAGAGTGGCAAAAGCTTTGGTGACCCCAGTACAGTTGTGGCTACCTTGAGTGCAAATAATGAATTAATTCAATGAGTGAAACACATGAGGATATTGCATTTTTGTAGGGGAGTTTTATACATTGAGGTGCATTTTATCCACGCAGAATATCAGCACGAGTCAATGCGCGATCAGCGGGCCATGTCACACATGCCTGAAAAGACAGTATTCTAATTAAATAATTAACATATTTCCCACATGAATATAACAATGAAACTACACAGAATTGTAGTTAAAGGAATGCTTGAAATATATGTGAAATAAAAATGTAAACATATTTTTTTAAATACATTTACCAAAATTGCTATTTCTACCAACTGACTGCTGTTGTGTGTGTGTGTGTGTGTGTTCGCGGGGCAGACTGTTTGCACAGGCAGTGTGATCACCCTACTGAGTGTATTTCTACTAAAAAAATAATGAAAACAAGATATTATATGACTTTATTAAATATTAATGTGATATAATTTGTATCAAATTTATGCTTGAAAATGGAAAATATCTAGAGAAATAGTTGCACGAAAATTGTCATCATTTTCATTGGTCTGTAAACACAGACTGTTCGATGGTATAACCCATCATTTAAGTCATTATTGAAGGATTTTAAATGAGTTTTACCAAACGCAGTGTGCGCACAGAAGTTATTAATAATATAGTTATGTTATTCAAAGCACATTCACAAGTAAATAGTTACGTATATACATTTATTAATAAATAAAGGTAAAGTAAAAGAAATCGAAACAAAGATAAATGTTATACATTATTCAACCTTATATTGAGATAAGAGTCCATAATAAGACAAAAACGAATCAAATGAAAGCAACTTGATTTACAACCGAATTGCATTTCATTGTTTTGATGTATATATTCTACCCTTGTGCGCAAATCGATTCTGATTTTGCTTTTATTCCTTTTATTGATGTAAACAAATTTAGTTGTACGTATCTAATGACATATGACTGGAGGAAATTTGGTTTCGTTTTTAAGAACTAAAGAGACAATCGCAAAGAATTTCGCCTAAAAAATCATGTTCGGATTAGGCAATATATCTTTTTATTAAGATGAGATCTAGAAAAAACAATTGCAAACGAAAGGAATATGATCTAATTGTACTTATAACTCTTGGCTCTATAACTACAAAATAAGGTATATTCAATATCGAGTGCATGGGTTTCTCAATAACCGTCAACTATATCATTTAGGTCTAAAGTATTTGCGATCGGAATCACTGTATGTGAGTTAATAAGAATCACAGATGTGAATAACAAATCTTCCCTCTGTAGTGTATTTACAAATTGCAACATGACGAATAGTGAGCGGGTTGGGATCGGTATATGTCATGAATGGGGTTCGGTCGTGATCGTCAAACACGTTGATGACTCCCTGCTCGTACGTGACGAGGATTGACAGCGTTCTGTTGCTACTCAGTCCATAAGATGGGCTGCGTTTCCGAGCTACTATGCATCCACCCTTACACCGACAAATGAAATGAGAAGGTTCTCCTATATCTACGAGAACAAAACAAAAACAGTTCAAATGACTGCTTACTCTTGGCCACAAGCATTAAACAAACATCGGTGTATCCAGACATTCATAAACAGGGGGGAGGGCACAGTTGAGTCCTTTCAGGCTTATAACCAACAGGTCCATAACCGATTCCACCGTAACATGGGAATTTGCATAATTGGGGGGGGGGCGGCTGCTACTCAGGGTTTACTGGATGGATGAAATTAAAATCAAGAGGGCCATTGGCATTGGTTAGGAGAGGGTTTTGGAGGTGTCGCAGCGTCTTCTTTCATTCTTTTCTCGCTATCTTTTTTTTTCTTTTTCTGGGAGTTTAGCAATTCGATTGGGGATCCTATGCCCCACACCCCCCCCCCCCCCCCCTCCCCCGTATCTACGCCAATGCCTTTGACTGTAATTAGTAGATTCCTGTAAATCATAACATTACTCATTTCGGGGGCAAATATACAGAACTTACAAGATCACCTTCCTTCATCATTTGAACTTTGTATCTAACAACTTTAACTTCATATGCGTTGTAGTAGGTGGGGTAGGAATGTTTTGGTGCCCTTCCCTCATTTATATCCAATTCGGACAACCATTGTTTGAGACACCAGCATAATCGAGTTTTTTGTTTTGATTTTAAAAATATGAAATAAAAAGGTTATACCAAGAAGTTTTGTATATCTTGTTCCCATAGACAAAATTTATGTTCAGTTTTATTAGCCTATATTATTCCACTTACTTGAAAGCCATTACATTTTATAGTGCAAAGTTTTAATGCTCCCATAGAAAAAAGAGCTCTCCACTTTCGAAAAGCTCGTTTCATTTTCACCCATAAAGTACAAAACAAGGGACGTCACTGGCATTAAAAGTGCTTGCATTGGCCTACTTTTTTCTGATAAATAAATAAAAAAGGTGGTATCGTTAATATGTTTATGTCGTGTCCATGTTCAAAATCCTATTAATATGCGATATGACAATATTACATAATGCAACACCCGAGACTGACACATATGATCGAAGTCTCAAAATATTTGGTTGCTTAAGTATCATTCACTTTGAATAATATATAATGATATAATGATACATTTTACATGAATCGATAATTACACCATCATTTTGATCATCTTACATATGTTGTAGAGGGGTTCATCTGCTCTCCGAAATGAATGGTATGTAGATCGTTCTGCCAGCGCGATAATGGTATTGCCTCCCGACCGAGTAGAAAACCGAATACCCAAATTCATGGATTTATCTGCTGGGACAGGCGGCAATTGGTCAAAAGGGAGCCGCTTTCCTACACGATTACATTGCGTAGTCCGGAGATGAATATCATCTAAAGAAATGGCATGATATAACTTTATGCAGATTATTTTTGTAGTAAATCGAGAATATCACTCACTCACTCAATCAATTAATCACTGTTTTATTGATGCTCTACAAAGAACAATCTAAATATTTGTTCTGAATTATGTTTATGTCCTCCAAGTTTAAAATGTAAAGCGCTTTGGGAATTTATATCGTAATTATTATGCCATAATAAAACACAATACGTAGAAACGTATGAGACACCAAATCACCAATACGCACATACGCACATACCAATACGTTCCTGACATATTTTCAACTATAGAAGAATGAGAACCCGCACATTTTAAGGTAATCATTTGTCTTAGTATTTAAAACTTTCAATCCATCAGTTCCCTTTCCCCCCCTGTTCTACCCCCAAAATATTTTGGGGTCGAGGGTGATATCCGCCCCCTCCATTGTTTCCTCGCTTGTCCCTCCTAAGGACCAGGTCTGGATACGCCACTGACTAGCTTTGACTTGCCCATACAACACATGACTTTAATTACCTGTGAAGTTACCGCTCCGAGCAAGAGAACCATTACAGTCTCTGCCATCTAAAGGTGGCGTTGATGGTTTGGGGGCAATGTAGATAAATATAATAATAATAAAAACGATCAGAGCGGTTTTACAATGAAAACGAAACATACACAACATAAGAATCAAATAAGGAACAGTAATTAAGATATTATTAAATAAATGAAATGTAGATACTCAAAACATTATAGATTCAATATGGAGAGAGTTGGATTTTAAGTTTCTTTTTGAAAGTGGCTTCTGTACTATATACATAGGCGGAGGTGTGTGGTAAAGTGTTCCAGATGGATAGTCCAGCATAATGAGCGTTTGGCTGCCTTGATGTTGGTGCGTGGGATCAGTAACAGTGTCCGATCGTTCCGTGGACGCAGATGGTATCTGGAAGCTGGAGGAGTAGTTAGCATATTAGACAGATAGAGTGGAGCAATGTGCGTCATAAACTTGTACACTAAAAGTGCTAGGTTGAATTCTATTCGTTCTTTGATGGGAAGCACTTGGCTCTCTTTTTTCTTTGCACCATGCACCGGACGAGCCGCTCAATTTTGGATTTTTTGCAGTCCTTTTTAATAGATCCCCGGCATTCACATTTGTCAGAAGGGAATATCCATAACCAAGCCTGCTAAAAAATAGATAAAGTACTGCATGACCACAAGCTTCACATGTGAGGTACTTTTTCACATGCATGACATATGTTTCTCATATGGAAATTGGCCATCTGGCACACTCTACGAAAATGTTCCGACATTGACAAAGTCTGGTAACCAAGATTTTTAACAGTTTTTGATGGATTAAGAGTGGTGTTTCCTATATGCAGGCCCAAATTATCCGAAGGGCGTAATCTGCGCGATGACAGAAGGATGATTTGTGTGTGTATGTCTTCATTAGGTTTGAGCATATTGCTTGTCATCCATCGACTCAACTTGCCTTTACATTTTCCAGTTTATTGCAGACTTTATCGAGACTAGCCTGATTGCGTGGATCAAAACTACAAGAAATCTGAGTATCTTCTGCGTAAAATGATACTGGAGACCATGGCGTTCAATGATATCTCCAACAGGTCGGATATACATCGTGAAGAGCTGAGGCCGAGTGCTAAGCCCTGTGGAAAGCCGTATCCCGTGTAATGAGTTTCAGAATATTTCCCCTTCACAGAGACACGTGAGGAACGTCCAGTGAGATACAATGTAAACCATTGAAGGGCTTTATCCTTTATACCATACTTAGTCTAAAGTCTTGACAGCAGAATAGAATGATATTTATATGGTGTCAAAGGCAGCGCTCAGATCGAGTAGCACAAGAAGCACTTCCCTCTTTTGGTCAATCTCTTGAAGCATGACTTGCTTTACACAAAGCAGGACAGTTTCCAGTGAAAGAGCTTGTATGCTGACTGGAAATGCTCACAAAGGTCTTGATCACGAAGATGCGACGATAGTCTGGTAGACATCGCAAGCTCAAGAAAGAAGGCGATATTCGATACCGGACGATAGTTCTTCATGACTCCGTGCATGGTCAAGCGATGACTTCTTCAGCAGAGGGAGGACGATAACGTCCTTCAACTTATCTGGAAATTCACTTGAATTACTGATGGACGAATTCCCAATCTGGCTTTTGACAGGTACAACTATTTCGACGCAGTCTTTCAGAGGCCATGTAGGCTGTGGATCGAGATTACAGGATTTTGTAGCAGCTTGTCGGACAATCTTTCTTGATCTCGCTATCGCTCACATGTAGATGGCTAAGTTTTATATGATTGCGGTATCTTCGTCGCTGAAGAAAAGTAATCATTATTTTTGTTTAAAGATGAAATGCCAGGAAAGACATTGGCAAATCGATGAAAAGGTAAAGTATTACATTTACATTGAACACAAAACAAGAAATATTCCCCTTCATGGTGCCCCGATAACAATTTTATGCCCCAATGGCACCTGGATTTCTATCCAAAAAGTAAGTAACATTTGATGATAGCTCTTTATTTGGTCTTTTTAGAATGTTTTCTGAGAAGTGCACCCCTATCCCCGTACAGGGAATCCTGGATCAGCCACTGGAAAAAAGTACTTCTCTCTAGTCAATATTTCATTTCAAGTAATTGATTGCTATACATTCAGCTCATGAATGGGTAAATCTGTTGATTTATTCGACATATCTGATTCTGTATTTACCGAGAGCTCTGCAAATTTCGTGCTGTCTTCTGTTTCTTATTCCCCACCCTATTGGAATCCACGGTGCTAGGTCGCGCTCAGACGCGATCATCGAGTCATTGCTAAGAAAACTTGTTCGACATCGGAGTCGAAAGAATCGCGTTAACGCATCCTCAGGTCTTTCGTGACATGACTGGGCATGTACACCTGTGAAGAGAAATATAGAAAGAGAGAGATAGAGAGTTATACAGAGAAAAAGAGAGAGAGAGAGAGATGGGGGGAGGGGGCACCGCAGTAAGAACTTACGAATAACAAACTATACCCTTTTTCGGGGGTGGGTGGGTTTTAATAATAATTTTAAATCGAATGTACGGTGAAATGAAAAGATTTTTTTTTTTTTTTTTCTTGTCTTGGCTTTTATAGAGACATATGCCCACCTCCCCTGTTGAAAGGAATCTTGCATCCGCTATATGACTTTGATTTCAGTCGTGCAAAGTGGATATTAATGATAATTATACTACCTAAAACTGTTTACATGTATATCAATGATTTATAAAAGGGGGGATCTGAAAATATAAAGCATAATTTTCTGATCAACAGTGGTAATAAGAGACTATTAGTATTTCGAAATCGAACAATAACGAGTTTTATAAATGAGCGCAAGTCAGGCAAAATCCTTCAATTTTTCTATCCTGAATGATAAATCTTTAACTTGTTAAAGTCACCTCATCTTGACATTGTGTTTGTGTATAGCTGCAAGAGATTTCGCGAAAAAGGGGTCACGTGTTACCTCTTTGAGCATGAAGTGACAAATCGGTCTTTCTGCTTATTTTAAGATATTTTCGGCAATATTTTGGGGGCAAAATTTTGTTCATAACTTCAATTCAAAAGGTTTTTAATATAAAGATTCCTTATTTTAAAACAGCTGAGGTGAAGACCGCTCCATATTAAGCAGTCAATAAAACTGAGAAATAAATGAAAATAGTATAGACGTACCTGGTAGACCGGTTCCATTTATCACAGTAAGCACAATTGGGTAGTAGATCTGATCCAGAAAACAGATTGAACAAGAACTTTACATTTCAAAAACGACAAGATACTATTCCGAACCTAAACAATACATTGCCCCAGAAGACAGTCATAATTGTAATTATTTACTTTAAAATGTTTTTTTTTTTTTATTGAGATTGTTATGTATAATCATGTACATGTATTTTACTTCCTAACTTGATATATCCTTCCTGCATATCGTTACTACTCAAGTTAGGGATGTAGGCTTAACTTAGAAAAACAATAACTTCAAATCTAGATTTTGGGAGAGAGGCAAAGTAGGGAAACCGTAGACAGACCCGTGTGTTATTCAAAGACTGGAAAAACAGATAAATACATGCTGAAATATTCAATCAATGAACGTGAATTTTAAAGTTTATGACGATGAAAAGAAATTCTTTATCAAACATTAAATTTAATACAAAAAGAGGCTGGTATTTAAATTCATTGAATAAAACAAGAAGACCTCCCTTTCATCTCCTTGAAATAACATTAGGCCCGATATATCGGTTGTTTGAAAACTGTTTCGAAAACAATATTGTTTCACAGTCAATATCCTACACTAACCGAATTCCTAACATCAACCCTAGACCAAAAGTGATATCTAACCGTAAAACGTATCTTAACCTTTAACCCGATTGCAATTCTAACCCTAGCCCTTAATCTCGGACGCAATTAAATCCCGGATTAAATTTCGTCAGATCCACGATTCGCCGAAATTTCCGAAAAATATCCGAATCTATAAAATCCACTTATTTTGTGTACAATAAGGGCTTCCTCATGAAAATACGTACGCTGAAGAGACACATCCTGACTTCAAGGATTAAGAATACCGAGTGAAGCACTGATAGAATTAATCGACAAACTCTGAGAGAGTGTATATGTGTGTGGGATTGTGCGTGTATGTGTTTCATGCTGAAAATCTGACACTGTAGTTTATCATTCGATGACACTTGATTTGATTTATATGAAGAAAAGTAGGCCAATGCAATTACTTTTAATGCCAGTGACGAATTCATATTTAACTAGATGGCGTTAGCGCACGCCCCTTGTTTTGTACTTGATGGGGGGAAATAAAACGAGCGTTTCAAAAGAGGAGAGCTCATATTTCTATGGGAGCATGACAACTTTTGCACAATAAAATGTAATGGTTTTCAAGTAAATTGAATAATATAGGCTAATAAAATTGAACATAAATATTTTCTATGGGAACAAGATATACAAAACTGCTTGGTATAACATTTTTATTTCCTATTTTTAAAAGCAAAAAAAAAAACGATTATGCTGGAGTCTCAAAAAAACATTCGCACACACACACACACACACACACACAAACATACACACTATCTCTTTCTCTCTCTCCCTCTCTCTTTCTTTTCTATGATCTCGAAGTCCCTTTTTTACTTTGTTTTATAATTTTTTTAAATCCAATATTATTTTACCTTGAAATTAAAATTAAGACGTTAACAAAAACGGCATACCATAAGCGTCGTTTAAAAATCAACAACAACGCATTTACAATATGTATTCAAAGTAATTACAAATTGAAATGCATAGATGAACTATCTACATAATATCGAAAATAATATCGCTAGTGACATTTGTTTGTCTCGCAAGGTATGGTCACCAAGGGATCTACAAGATCACGACGTTTCGTGCGCCGCTGCTACACTCATCAGGTGATAAAATATATTGTAAGCAAGCGTGTTTTGAACTCTACGGGTGGACCAGGTGGCCCGGCAGTCAAATAATTAGAACCATAACGGACAAGGCCTATTGGTCGAAGCACACGGGTGCTCAACCAATCAATCAGTTCTAGGTTTGCTTGTTTAAATATTACAAGCAGAGGTTGAATTTTGGTATTGGATATGTGATACAGTATTATAAACATGAGTTAAGTTCAATCAGTGGCGTACGCAGGATTTTTTCAAAGGGGGGGGGGGGGGTTAACATTTTGAAATCGGGCCGAAAATTTCGCAACGACTCAGCCAGCCGCTGAATAAGCGGGGGGGGGGGGGCGGGGCGGGGCGGGGGGGGGGGTTAGAGGACACTACTTTTTTTTTTTTTTGTCTCGAAATTTGAAAAATTGACATTTTTCTTCGTTGGAGGGGGGGGGTAAGGTCACCTTTTTTAGGTCAGTCATGGGTATGATTTTTTTTTAAATAATAAAACAAAAAAAGGGGGGTTTAGGGGGGGTTGCCTACAAAATACACACATAAAAATACCAAGGGGGGGGGGGTTCAACCCCCAAACCCCAAAGGTGAATTTGATAAACTGGATTTGACATCTGGTGTGTTTTGGGTCGTAGTAACGATTCAATCTGTATAAAATAAATAACAAGACTACATAGCCTACAGAAATTTAGCACATGTAAATAAATACTTGTGTATTGCACTTAAATTATTTATGTGATCTATGCTCACTTAAATGCATAATATTACCACTGGATAATAACTTTAGTGCCTGCATGATGTGTCCTTTCACATGCTTATGTACCTGTCATAATAAATGACATATGAAATCAAACTCTTTAGCTACGTACTTTATCCTCGTAAAAATACTCTTTCGTATTAAACGAATAAGGATTCTAACCGGACTTAAATAACTGCTTTCTTTCCTTGGCATCAGTTAAACACACTTGTTTAATACTATGAAGGGACAAAACTAAGTCACTAGACCTAGCTAGTCTACAAGCGGGGTATGAAATTCACCTTTGCTTATTGTGAAGTTAAAGACCAAGTCCACTCCAAAAAATAACTTACTTTCAATAGAAGCAGGAAAATCAGACAAACCAATCAAAAAAAGTTTGAGCAAAATCGGATATCAAATAAGAAAGTTATGAATTTTTGCATTTATGGCTCGAGGCATGGGCACACAGAGGATTTTTTTTATGTTGGGAACCGGGGTAAAATGCAATAAATTATTGAAAATTTATTGCATTTTATTTTTTATTTTTTATTTATGGAAACTGCCCCCTACCCTAGCCCCCGCTGCGTACAGTCATGGTTCAGTGACAAAGGAATGGCCTCGTAACCGTGAGGCCCCAGGATCAAAACCGTGTCGATGTGCTATATTAGTGCCTTTTGTGGGGCATTAATCCTCATTACTGTCATTAAGGACTTAAGGGCATAGGTCCCCTAGTTGATAAGAATAGTAGCATACACATGCTTTAGCAGACACGCAAAACACACATTGTCAAAATTATTATTATTATTCAATAAAATCTGAGAATGTATACTATTATCTAGATCAATTATTTTTAAATTATTTTAAAAATAATTCCATAAATTGGGATAAAACAAAAATATTCCAACTATATGAGCGACAGTGTATAAGAATAGAAGCAATTCTCCGATGAAGGTTGTCGTATTATCAAGCAATCTGCTTACATTGACAGTCCTTCTTCCGCAAATAATTTTATAATATTTTATAATGTTTGAGGAAATTTAGTATTTATGACAGTTTAACATCTCGTTTGTGAAAATAACAATATATATATATATATATATATATATATATACGTATTTGCTTAGATATGATTAATTGTCAGAAAAATACTTGTACTTTGTATTATTATCGTTATCGAAAAACTGTGTACTTTAATACATGAATGCAGAAGAAAATCAAATCAAATCAAATCAAAGGTTGTGACGTTAGAGGGCGGTGGTCTTGATACCCCTCCTAATACGATGCGATTCGAAGATTAGCTCCACCACAGAACCCTTATCCGCCTCTTCTGAGTATCCTATGCAGGGGCGGCGATTTCATTTCATGACCGGGGGGGGGGGGCGAAATGCGAGGGAAATTCTGTACATTTTGACAGGATCGCCGCCTTATGCAACAGCCTTCTCAATCTCAGCAGCAACCAAGCACCCATGCCCCCCACCCGCAGGTGCATGGTTCAGGTAAAACGCATGTAGATGGCAGAAGAGATAGAGAAAGAGAGAGAGAGAGAGAGCGAGAGAAAGAGAGAGAGACCAAAGGGTGGCTGTGGGGGATAGATAGGGAGAGGGAAATACAACAATCTCAGAACTACACTCTGTGCATACAATGATCACCAAGGACAGGAATCGGTGATTATTGTGTGAAAATACACCCGTCGAAAAAAAAACAGAGTGAGAATGAAAGGCAAGGACTGTCTCCGGTTTAGCGTTGAGGGTGTAACATTTTTTCAGTTCTGTGAGCGCGAAACAGAAACACTTCAAGGAGTAGACTTATTAATCGTGTTTTTGCTTATAGCAAGAGCGTAGCCAGAATTTATTAAGGGGAGGTTTTTTTGCCCAATTCGGGCCCCTACAGCCTACAGCAATTACTACTTTTTTTTGCTCAATGGGGGGGGGGGGGGGGGGGGGGGGGGGTTGAACATGCCTGTTTTTTCCTCAAAATCCCCCCCCCCCCATTGAGCCCCCGTTTGAACACCTAAAACACCCCCTGTTTGCCAAGGGGTAGGGGATGTTTGAACACCCAAAACAACCCCTCCCCCTTCCACCTCCTCGCTGGGCCAATGGCGTATAGCGTAATTAAATGATCTATATTTCGGCCACCATTTATAAGATTTATTAACATGCACACAATAATTTCTTCAGCAAAATATATTACCCGGCAAGGAACTATGTCGTTACAGGAAAAGAATGAACGCGCAAGTGTGTTTCTCCTCAGTATTTCCTCTCATCTATTTTACCTATTCTCCCTTCTCTTCCAGCTAACTCTGTCCTGTCGTCAACCTATCACCCACTTGCTCTTTGATTCATATTCTCCCTCTCTCTCTCTCTCTCTCTCTGTCTCCCTCTCTCACTCACTCTCCATCTCTCCATCTCCCCCTCTCTCTCTCTATCTCTCTCTCTCTCTCACTCACTCTCCCTATCTCCATCTCCCTCCCTTCTCTTATACTCGCACAGTATAGTAAGAAGTGAACGCGTTTCTACATGTATACGTGATGTCTATGCACTCTTTGACCAACTACAATTCACAAGCATGCTAAAGGCCCTAGATGAAAGTCATCGAAAGCCAGTTGAACGAGCACCAATTAGGGGTGACTGCAAGTTGTATTATAGATTAGATAGAGAAAAAAGTATTCTTAGCAAATGAAATATTGTGTTCATAAAAGAAATGGCCAAAGAATAAACGCCTTTAGTGTTTGTTGACCAGCTCATGTAATACATATGTGACTTTATTGCAAAATCAGTGTTTCAAAGATTAATTGCCTTTTCTAAAGTATATACATACCTCCAAAGTCCTTCCACAGTTATGTTTAATTTTTCATGCCAGTTATAAAGACTGCTTGTCACGTGCTCTATTAGGAGTCAAACAATTTTATTTACAAATTCCTCAAAAACATAAATTGTCTTTGTTTAGTCGTGACGGAATGATGATAAATAAGAGGAATGAAATCTGTATTGCTTAAATAGCAAGAAGGGTCAAGGAAATACTAGATGAGGGAAAGAGAAAGAAAGAGAGAGAGCTAACAAGAGAGGGGAGAGAGAGAGAGATGAAGTCAAAGAGAGGGAGAGAGATAAGGAGAGGGAAGAGAGAGACGATGAAAAGGAGCGAGAGAGAAAGAGAGATAAGAAGAGAGAGAGAGAGAAAGAGAAAGATAAAGAGAGATATGAAGAGGTTAGAGAGAGAAAGAGAGAGACGGGGAGAAGGAGGGAGAGATAAAGAGAGATAGGGAGAGGGGAGAGAGAGAGAAAGAGAAAGAGTGAGAGATGTGGGGGAGGAGGGCAAAAGGGGGTACGGACATAAAGCGAGAAAGAAAGAGACCAGCAAGCCGAGAGACAGAAATAAACGTTATATATAAAGAAAAACCTTCTTTCCATCTCTATACAGGTATACATTATTTATTTTTGTCGATCACTTCTTAGGGCTTCTCCTTTTTTGCTGCTTCCCACTTTTGACAACATCAAGAAGAAATGATTAGGTAAAGACAAATGTGAGCTGACACGTATGACTCTGTACGTACATTATTTTAATATGACGTGACAGTCATCTTTATAAACAAGAGGGTTAAATGAAGTACTATGTATAGCAAAATATGCACATATTGAAATATTTCTTCCCCTAGTTTTACAACACGCTTATACATATTCCCTTTCAAAGCATTTTTTAAGAATGAGTTAAATTGAAATAAAGATTAATTACATTAAAACATTCTACTATAAGTACCATTGTATATAATTATAGTCCTTCAATATGGAATCATAGATATTATTTCTGGGTTTTACCCTAGACAGTTAACATTTTGATAATTGAACGTTTTACTGACATGCATATTCATTCAATAATTATGAGGACCGTATATAAATTATTTTTATAAAAAATATCAAGCAAATAAACATATAGAACTTAGGGTGCATCTTGCGGGTACTTATTTACCGTTCTCAGTGTCTACTCACTTTGTAGAATCTCTGAAAATGTCCACGTCTTCCTTGCATCAGCCAATATCATGTTTTTTGTATTGTGGTCCATATATTATGTTTTCCTTTTATTGTCTTCAAATAAAGTCTTTATTCAATTTTGTATTAAACAATAAACCAATACATGTATAAGCAAATGTAAACAAATGATGGATACAGACATTTGACAAATAAAGGAAAAATTACTTAAACGAAATGTTAGTATTTAGACTAAGTTGGACGTACCTCCATCTATCAAGAATTAAACCTATATTGTGCATAGATTGTTTGTTCAACTTCATAATGATGTTTAAATTTTGTTTTTAAACATGGAAATGATCATGATCCCTTCGAATATCTGGTTGAAAATATATAATATTTTGCATACAAAATAACGAAATTAAAAGAGGAGAAATTCCCACCTGGGATGCTGAAGATGAAGTCATTACATGTTTACTTGATTTTATTTATAAGGGTTTATTTTCCAAATTCTTCGAAGAATCGACGAGTTATTGGGCATTCCCAAATAAGTGTTTAATAGATTCCATCTATTCTGAACAAAACGTGCATAAATCAAAATGGGATATACCAATAGTCCTTAAATACTTATTGACACCAAGAATATGTAGTGAGTTATTTTCAACTTAAAATGCCTTAATCTTGTCGAAAAAAGCATTTTAAAGGAACTATGTAAATTTTGTTCAAATTAACAACTGATTTTGAAAGGAAAACTTCCCATTTCTTCTAGAAAATTGGAGCTTTAAAGAGTTTGTCAACACACAATTTATGAATTAGTTAACATACTTCAACTAAATTGTTCATGCTGCAAAAAAATTCTTATTGGTAATTAATATTTTGTTAGGTGGGTCTTCGCAAGTATGCTTCCATTGTAAAGATATAGCCGATATAATTGAATACAAATCTAGAAAATTACAATGTATAATGAATTTATTTACAAACTCAGAATAAGTGAGGAACTCATAATGATACCTGTTTATCCAATCTTTCTTAAAGAGTATAAAACCATTCACCATGATACATGAATTAGTATCCCATATAATTTAATTATGAATAAATTCCTCAGCGGGATTAACTAAAAAATATAATTCACTCCAAGGTAATAAGATTTCTTTTATAAAATCATTATTTTTTTGCAAAGATTTATCTTTTTTTGTAAGTTACAAGACCATTACAAGTCCGGGTATACTGATTAAGTTAAACCCGACCCACGTTTAACTAAAGGAAAATTAGATCTCATGTGATCTCATGTTTTATTCAGTATTCATTAAACACATACACTCTAATTGAGATAACTGAAAAGTAAATCCTTTGACCCGTTGACTACTAAATTAATTCATTGCCATGAGCTTTATACAGGGGCTACCCGGTTCGAGTACGCAATGGGTTAACGCAGTTAGTACTGCATACACAGGACTATTCAAGTAACAAGAATACAGTCATACGAGTATAAACAAAGACCTGTGTATCTGTAGTACTGTCATCTTAACTATATCAAAGTATTATTTTTTGATTGAAAAGTTATTAAATGTTAAGTATCGTATTGTAACACGAATCAATGAACATTTAAAGGGGATATTTTCTAATCCACCTTTCTCTTTCTATCTCTCCCTCCCCCTCTGTCTGTCGGTCTGTCTCTCTCTCTCCCTCCTCCTCTCTGTATGCCTCTCTCTGTCTCTCTCTCTCTCTCTCTCTCCCTTCCTCTCTCTCTCTCTCTCTCTCTAGCTATTTCTCCCGTTTGCAGTGGTCATATGGCGGAGTTTTGCGAAAATCTATATAATCGAGGATTGTGGTCATGAAATCAAACTAACTGAGATCAAACAATTGGGTTTTAAACTACGCAGCCCTTCTTTCTTTCTAATCATGGTCCCCTGTCCTCCTTCTTTCTCTTTATTTTTCTAATAATTATATTAATAGGATGCGCCTAATGCGCCTAATGTAACAGACATAATGCCACCAATTACACTAACACCGATTGAAATACTGCCAAGCAGCAACCCGATGCTGGACCAGCGTTTCGCCTCCAAAGATGCGATAGCGGCACCGTGGTAGTCCCCCTCTGCTGATCGGTTTCTCACCTTCAGATAAAGCAAGAAAATACAACACTCATGTTATGTCATGTATACGAACAATAGCAGAAGATTAGTGAAGATCAGTACCCATTATAACAAGGAGATTGAATGACTACCCCGAATTTGTTTATACTTTATTTTTAAACAACAACCCCAAAAGAAACCACCACCACACCAACACCAACACCAACAGCAGTAACAAACAGTTTGTATCAAATACTAAGTGTTCTATTTTTGTCAACGGTTTTATCGCAATGATATCCTTCCAATCATCTTCAGAAAGCTTTCCCGTAGGCAATTACAAACCAAAGGAATCATCTGAACATGCAATACATGTGTAGCGTTCCATACACCCATTTATTGTGGGGTCAGCAAACTTTTATATCGGCACTTCCTTTTTGTATAATGAATTACGTGCACCTGTGATATGACATTTGTGGTCTCCATGGTTTGTTTTTCTTTTAGCGCCAATCACGGCGTTCCATAGTCTTGTGTTTTTGGCTAAGCAGCGTGATTATCGCCACTCATCCCGTATGTACTCATCAGAGCTACACGTGTCTACGGTTTTAGTCATTTTCCTGACTTCATACATATCGCGTACGATTTTTGCGACGTTGTATTTTTCTCGGTCTATTTAATCGACTGCGGTAGTATTTCTTTTCTTCGCTGGATTAAATACGAGTCTTCATTTGTTAATTCGCCAAGTAGGCTATTCATTCTTTTTCTTCGGTTTACGCTTGGGCTAGCCAGAGGCAGCCATTTTGTTTCTGAGCACATTTATTGTATATATATTCCTGATAGTTTCGGTTCTCGTCGAAGCCCGCCCCCCCCCCCCCCCCCCCACTCAGTGTTATTTAGGGTACGCGTATGCTCGTACCCTTTTTTTGAAAGCACCCCCTATCTGAGGACTGCCAACATTTCCGAACCCCCCTTTCGCGGGCTTTTCGCGTGCTTTTCCTGCCTTGGAGACCCCCCTAAATCAGGAAAAATGCTCAATGTACCCCCCTAAATTCGGAATAATTTCTCAGGAGTCCAAAGAGATGAGAGAAAAAAAGAAAAACATCCCCTTTTTAAAGAAATCTCCGGGTGAAAAGTCAAATACACCCCTTTTTTTACAATTCTCGGGCCGGACTTTGTCGCACGAAAAGTACCCCTTTACCGGACATTTTGGCAACACGCATGCGGTCATTCCGACCTCTGAGTGGGGGGGGGGGGGGCCGGGCGTCGAAGCTTCAAATCACAATACCACTTTCTTTTCTCACGTCTATTTAATTTTAGTTGAACCTGTATTTTGGTTCTACACATGAATAATAATAATTAATTTGAGAATTGACCCATGCTTGGCTTTCTTTTCTTTTCTTTTCTTTTCTTTCCTGAAATGATAACTTGACTTTTTACCACCACGTGTGAGCTTGCTATTTTAGCAGGTTCTCGAAACACAAAAACAACAACATATAATTGGGACTTTCATGGATTTATCAAAAGCTTTTCATAAACTAAGTTATATGTTATCTAAAATGCTTCCAGTTTATGGAATTGAAGGAGTTGCTCTTTTATGGTTTAAAGAGTATTTATCATTCCGGCATCAATATGTGGTGCCTGGTTCATCGCAATAGCTTACAATTAAATATGGAGTCCCACAAGGATCAATATTAGGTCCCCTTTATTATAAATGATAGAACTAATGCATCATCCCTTTTATCGTTTATACTACATGTGTGTTTGCTGACGACATCAACATTTTTTCTCATCAGCATTTGAATGCCCCTTTTCATACTTAATATATATAGAATAATCAAAAGTAGCATACTGTTTTATCTCTTTATATTAATAAACAAGCTGCATACACTTTAAACATTCATATGCGCATGCCCCACATGTTATTGTATTGTTATTGATAATATACCATCGGCACGTTAGAGCTATTTAGATTGTTTAGGTACCCTTATTGATGAAAGTCTTGGCTTGAATAAACACATACGACAAATAATTCCATGCATTTGTAGGATTATTGGTGTTCTTAAAAAGACAAAATTTATCTTCCTAAAAAATAACCCCCGAACCCCCCCCCCCCCCCCCCCCGACCCCGACAACGAAAACCTTTAAGAAAATTAAATTTTCGTAGTTGTCAATGAACTACAAATGCAAACATGTTGTTTTCCGGGAGTAATGTCCGATAGGGAAATTGAACAAGATTTGTTTAGTCTGGTTAGATAGTCCATCATATATACCTGATTTGATTTGATGAGAGCTACAATCCCAAACGGCAAACAGCAGCAGAGTGTGACACAGAGAGCTAAGCCAAAGTAGTCATTAGGCGCTATTCCCGTGCTCACATGAACAATGTTCTGTTGGATCGGCGCCTGTTTGAATTCACAATCATAAGGTAAATCATTAGCCTAGGATTATAGTTCAATTACTTTCTTTGTTAACACTACAATACGGCTTAACTGAGCCTTGGGTTACTATACAGTGCGTCCCAGAAAAAGCGAAACCGAGAATTATCGATGTTTCATCATAACTTAATCGCAATTATAATTAATAAATGACACATATTTTTAAAGTTTAGATCCTCTTCGTTCATTTGATGCAACTCATATGATGCATATTTCACGCACAGAGGAAACCCACAAAAAAAAAAAATTGGCGGGCGGTATCTGAACTTCAAAGAGAAAATAATATTTCTTGAAAGTTTAATTTCAGCCCTTTCATATGACATCTCAATTAGAAACAATGAGCCAGGAGAAATAAAGTTCTGTTTGTTTACAGTAATGCCTGCATTTCCATAGTTTGATTAAACGAGTTCATTTTCACTGGCTGCCTTCCGTAGCAACAAACAGAGTTGACAAAAAACTTAAGTCCGTTTCGTTGACGATCAGGCATGCATCAAGTCTTTTGTCTCTCTTTTTTTCTCTCTTTCTCTCTCTCTCTCTCTCTCTCTCTTTCCTCCTCCCCCTTCTTCCTTTTGTGTCACTTGTCCTAGTCTCCATTTTGTCTATCTCTCCCCTCTCTCTGACTTTCCTTATTCCTCTCTTTTCCTTCTTGTCCTCTATCCTAGTCTCCCTTCTTTCCATCTCTCCTTATCTCTCTCTTTCATTCCTCTTCTATTCAGTATTCCTGTCTTCTGACCTAGTCTCCCTTCTTTCTATCTCTCCTTTTCCTCTCTTTCTTTCTTCCCCACTCTTTCCTGTCACCTGTCCTAGTCTCCCTTTTATCTATCTCTCCCCTCTCTCTGACTTTCCTTATCCCTCTCTTTTCCTTCTCTGTCCTCTATCCTAGTCTTCCTTCTTTCCATCTCTCCTCTCTCTCTCTCTCTCTCTCTCTCTCTCTCTTTCCTTCTCCCTCTCTGTCCAGTCATCTGTCCTAGTTTCCCTTCTTTCTATCTCTCCTATCTCTCTCTTTACTTCTCCCTCTCTTTCCTTCTCCTTCACTTTCCCTGTTTCTCTTATCTCGTCCAGCCTCTCCTCGGTATAAAATGTATCTCTCTCACTTTCTCTCTTCTACATGCGTTTTACCTGAAACTCCTGCGGCTGGGGGACATCGGTGCCTGGGTGCTGCTGAGGAGCATATGTGCCTGGTTGCGACTGGGGGACATCGGTGCCTGGGTGCTGCTGAGGGAATTGTGCAGCCTGCTGAGAGTGAGAAGGCTGTTGCATAGGATACTCAGAAGAGTTCGGAGGCGGGTAAGGGTTCTGAGGTGGAGCTGAGCTTGGAATCGCGTTACTCTCATCGTAACTAGGAAGGTTATCATAACCACCGCCCTCTACGTCACAATCTTCATTGGTGAATTGCTTGTATTCTGTAATGAATTATGATAAAGTGTTTTTTTTAAATGTTTAGAAATGACGTCAAATACAGCCTTACATAGAAGCAGTGTAAGGCAGATTGGCAGCACAGGGTTGATTTACATATTCTGTTTTACATGCAAAAACACGAACTGCTTTTTGAAGAGCTTTAAGTCTGTGGAACAATGAAAACACACTGTTGAAACACCAACCAAAAATCAGAGCCCCCAAATACAAGATACATATCCATATACATGTGAATACATCATCCTTATCACACAGTGTTAACACTGTGTAAAGCCACTACAGCCACAATGTCCATAATTGTAAAGGCTACCTACGGAGCGTGACCACAATAACAGATCATTTCTAGAGGTGTTTACAACGTCAATATACGCATAATAAATCATTCAATCTCTACTCCGATTCTGTCATGCTGTGTTCTTTATGGTATGAAATGCTTTACTCTTGAGACTGATTCCATCAATAGGACAGGCTTTATTTTCATTTATTTCCGGATAAAAAGAAATGTTTCTTGATATTACAATTCAATGATGGCAGTGAGAAAAATGACGTCACGTTTCAGTTAATGCACTTTGTAATGTATCCCCCCCCCCCTTTCCCTTCTCCTCCCCCTTTTGTATTGGTGTTTGGGTTTTCTCTGCTTTTCTTTTCTCAGTAAACAATACAGTGTATATTTTTAAGGGGTTGACACCCCGTTGACGTTCATGAAGCTACTTTTTTTTTTTTTTTCTTTCTGTTTTTATTGTTATTTTTGAAAAATTAACAGAGTAAAAGCAGCAATATAAAATATAATATCATCTTAAAACTACAAAACAGGCACGCACTCATGCACCCATAAACATACACACACACACACACACACACACACACTCACATACTTTCCCAGAGGGCAAGTTTACATTTCAAAAAGTCAATGAAGATGTTAATGACAACAGAGCTTTGCAAGACTACTCCTAAATTTCAGTTAAACTTGATAGACCATTTCTTAAAATGGACTTGTAACTTATTTTTCTTTTGGGCAATTTTATATTCTATTTTTTGTTTGAACTTTACCATTGAAACAAATGCTTCGAAAATAAGTTCTTTTCCCTGAAACCTACATGAGTAAATATAATATTTTAAACATAAACAGAGAAAATTTATACAAGAGGCGTATTTGTCCCTTGACTGTATCCCAAACAAAAAATTAAATTTTGACAAAGTCAGATTATAACTGTGATCAGTGCCAGTGTTAATCTTATCCACCAATTTTTCCCACAGTGGTACAACTCTCCTACAGTCACAAAACAAGTGATCTAAAGTTTCTGGAAAATCTGAACAAAAATAACAATTAGCAGACTCCTTTCTCCCAATCTTGAACAAAAATGCATTAAAACCAATAGCATTATGGAAAATTTTGAAATAAAAACTCCTTAACTGAGTCTCAATCGTGCAACAAAAGTTACTCGTATGAATAATCGACCAATCCTTCTCTTTGGTTGATGGCCAAATAGTTCCTCCCATTTACTCTCCCTTTTGGCATTAGTACAACTATATTTCTTCAGCAAAATATTATATGTATACTTAGACATTTTCTTTTGACTTAATAGATCTTTAAAAATTTGATTAAATATATTCTCATCCACATTAAGAGAATTATCAAACCACTCCAAAAATATGCCATTCATGAGGGAGTCATATTTTTTTTGGTCTCTAATAGGAATGTCAAACTCAATTACGAGGTCTTCAAATGTTTTGGGATTACCAAAACCATTATGTAATTGAAAAATGGAATGAATACCCCTTTCATACCAAACTGGATAGAAAAAATGTGTTCTATATTGCAATCTTACATTTCTATTCCACCAAATAAAATCTTGTAAATGAAACTGACATAAACCTAGTTCTCTTTTCATCTCTTGCCTATATAAATACCATGTCTTAATAGACGCTGTTAACTGGCAATTTTTAAGTTTTGCCAAAACCGAATCAGGGGCATCTGCCTTAAAAAGGGCAAGATGGTCATCACAAAAGGTAGAAAGAATATATATTTCTATTGTTTTCCAACAACTTTCATATTTATCGTCTAATAGTTTAGCCATCCACAAAACTTTCTGCGCTTGTGCAAAAACTAAAGGATTAATCATCCTTAGACCCCCTTCTTCATAATCATTGCATAATATATCTCTCTTAACTCTGTCATTGCCATTGCTCCAAATGAATTTAAAAAGCAAACCATTTAATCTTTTAAAGAAAGAGTTTGGCAGGTCAATACATAATACTGAAAACAAAAATAACATTTGGGGGAGTAAAAGCGACTTTACAACAGCAATTTTGCCCAACAAGGATAGGCTTCTATGCCGCCAACAATTTAAAATCTGTTCTATAATGACAAGTCTGGGAACAAAATTCAGTTCGTAAAGCATTTTTGTGTTCAATGAGAAAACCACTCCTAAAGCCTTAAACGTTTTTGATTTCCAATTCAACCCTAATGCATCTTGTGGAATAACTGTACTGCCTTTCAGCTTTCCTATATGAATTGCATCTGACTTACTTAAATTAATGCGACAACCTGAAAATTTTGCAAACTGAGTCAACGTTTCAAATAAATGTTTAAAGGAAACTGTTTCCCCATTCAAAAAACAAGTTGTGTCATCTGCAAAAAGACTTATCTTCTGTTCAAAGTTGCCAACTGAAATTCCCTTTATCCCCGGATTGTGTCGTACTGAAATAGCCAGAATTTCAATAGCTAGTATAAATAAAAGAGGGGATATTGGGCACCCCTGGAATATTCCTCTTTTAATTGCAACCGGATTGGACATAAAACCATTGTTTAACACACAACTAGTTCTATCATTGTAAAAAGTCCTTATCCATCTTATAAAATTGTCTCCAAAATTAAAATAGTCCAAGACTGAAAATAAATAATCATGTTCTATTCTATCAAACGCTTTCTCAAAATCTAACAAAATAATTGTAGCTGGCTCATTCATATAGTCTGTATATTCAATTAAATCAATTATAACCCGAATATTGGCCCCAATGTTGCGTCCCTTCATAAACCCTTGTTGATCTGTATGTATCAAAGAATTTATACAAGACTTCAAACGGGAGCTCATAACTTTGGCTAATAATTTATAGTCAACATTCAGTAGAGAGATAGGGCGATAATTCTTCACTAACAATGGATCCTTACCCTTTTTTGGAAGAAGCGTGATTATTCCACTTCTTTGAGATTGTGATAAAATTCCTTCTTGAAAGGAATAATTATAAGAGTGGAGTAATAAATCTATGATATCATTGAAAAAGGTTAAATAAAATTCACAAGGAAGGCCATCTAGTCCTGGACTCTTATTTGTTCCCATATTCTTTAAAGTAGTCCAAAGTTCATTTTTGGTTAAAGGTCTGTTTAGAGCAGAAATTGAATCATCTGATAAGGTAGGTATATTCAAAGGGGCGATAAAATCCTTGAAAGTGTCCCTATCCTCAAGAGATACCTCTGAAGAGTATAAAGCTTTATAAAACGAATGAATTTCCTGAAGTACTCTTTTAGGATCAGTGATGATTTGCTCATTGTTCGCCTTCAGTTGGCGTATAGTTTTTCTTTCATAGGACCGTTTTTCTAAATTGCAGAAGTATTTAGAGCTTTTTTCTCCGTGTTCCGCCCACTTTAATCTAGACCTTACTATAGAGCCAGCAGTTTCAGTATCCAGAAGTTCATTCAACTGTGCTTCTTCAACTTCTAATTTGCTATATAATTCTTGCAGTTCTCCATTTGAACTATTATCCTTTTTCAATGAACCAATTTTTTCTTTAAGTAAGGATATACTCTTTAGTAAATTATTCTTAGTCAAATTCTTTTCTTTTTTCTTTCTACTGCAATACTCCATACAATGACCAGCCATTGTGCATTTGAATGCATCCCAAATAATATGTGGATTTAGATCACATTCAGCATGAAATTCCTTAAATTCCTTAATTTTGTCTTTAATGAAATTGCAAAATTCTGAATGTTTCAAATGTGCAGTGTTCAGTTTCCAGTATCCCTTGCCCCGAGGTGAATCATTTAGTGACAGTGCTAGTGTTACCATACAATGATCAGAACAAATACCAGTCACAATTTTAGATTTCTTTACGCAATTCAACAAATCACTAGAAATAAAAATATAGTCTAACCTGGAGGAAACAAATGGAATTTTCTGATGGCGTGTAAAAATCTTATCATGAGTATGATCTCTTCTCCATACATCTACAAGACTTAGTTCTTCTACATACATATTAAAAGCAATTTTGGCACGAGCATTAGAGTGGGTTGCATTAGAACCCTCATAATCTAAAGGGCCTACCGCAATATTCAAATCTCCTGCTAAAATAACATGAGAGTTACCTATTTCATCTAACTTAGCAAAAACATTAACAAAAAAATCTGGTGAGTCTTTGTTAGGACCATATAAGTTGACAAGAATAAAGTGAACATCATTAACATTAACATGGAGGATAATATATCTTCCCTCAGGATCCAGGTGAAAAGATAAGACTGATATTTTCAAAGAAGCTTTAAACAAAATAGCCACACCTCGGCTATTGGAACAATAGCTGCCAAAAACTGCCTCCCCTCCCCACTGAGTACGCCACAGCTTCTCATCATCTATCCTAGAGTGGGTTTCCTGAAGAAAGATTATATCATACCCAAATTCTCTTAAAAAATTAAAAACTTTCTTTCTTTTAAAATTGTCATGCAGACCTCTGCAGTTAAAAGTATTAATCTGTAACATCATATAACAGTAAAAACCTAGAGTAGCAACAGTGAGTTGACAAAACAAGTAATATCCTAAAAATGTACACAATTTGATTCATGATAAAGGACCCCTGGGAAAAGGGCACACACCACACACTCAGTGAAAAAAGCATACGCACAAACACCCACCAAAAACAAAACAAACTGGAAAGGCAGCCAACGGTATGAGGCAAGAATGAGAAAACCTTAGAGCCTCATAATTAATCATAATGAACCAGTACCAACAAGGATAAGAACAATAAAAAACTATTATCCCCAATGGTGAATCGTGGGTAACCAAAAACAAGGCACCTCCAGGGCACCCCGAGAATTCCTAAAAAAGTTTAAGTGAACAAAATATGTTTAAAAAGACCGACATCACTAAACTAATCTGGTGTCCAGCAAGTTAAAACGCGTTAAGTTCAAGGCATGTTATCTTGTAAAATATAAAAGTTTTCTGTGAAAGTCAGACGGTTTGTACGAGACAGCCACTATGATAATCACAGTGTTTTTATGGTGTACTACAGTTGCAATTCAAACACCTGGCTTGTGAACCTTCAGCTGGTGATCTTGGACATACTTAATTGTCGCAGGGTATACAAAGAATGCTCGCTTTCCTTGTTGCTGCAACATCTTTAACTCAGGCAGGAGAGCTTTACGGCGAGCCTGAACGCGATGACTGAAATCCTCTGCAACAAACAACTTTGATCTCTCTTTGTACTTGAACCCCTCCTTGAACGCAGCAACACATGCCTTCCGGACCCTCACTCGATCTTGAAACGAACTGAAGCAAACATGAATTGGACGATCCTTCGGCTTGTACTGGCTGCCATTCTGGGGATGTCCACGAGATGATGGTGGACCTGGCGGCGTGCGGTGAGCCCTCTCGATCTGAACATGCTCAAGATTCTTGTCAATAGAGGCCAAAAAAGATGAAATCAACTCACTGCATCCACTGGCAGAATCAGGCTCCTCACCTTCAGGGAAGTTGAAAAAGATTAGATTGTTTCTTCGAGATCTATTCTCAAGGTCGTCAATCTTATCAAAAGCTGCAGCCAATTCCTTTTCCAGATGTTGGAACTTTTCTTCACAAGCAGCTTCATGAAAATCCAGTCTCTTATGCAGGTCATCAAACTTTGAATCCAAACGCCTTTCATATTCTATGAACCAAACAGGGGCTGCAGCGGCCGCGTCACTCACCCGGGAGCTGCCGGGGCCGGCTGGCGGAGACATGGCGTTGGATCGCTGACAATCAACGGGCAACTTTCTTTGCTTTTTCTCGATCGATCCACCGTTTTTGGACGGGGAGTTTAATCTCTTGTCCGGCATTAGGAAACACTAAATCAAAGAGCAGTAAAATCAGAGCTGAAAAGGCCTTCAAAAGTCCTGTTGGATCAAAACTTTGCTAAAGAGAGGCTCGTGTGTTATTTTCTAGAAAGGCGCCATCTTCGATGTTCATGAAGCTACTTGCCCTTTTTGTTAACCCCACATTCCCATAAAGTTTTATTTCCTCCTTCCCTTTGTATTTTTCTTGTTATCGATCTTTATCTGTATATCATGTCTGTATGTTTTAATGTTTTGATGGAGAATGAAATAAATGAAATGAAATGAAATGAAAGATCACATCAAGAACCTTTTTTTCGTACTTTAGTGACAATGTCACATGTCATGACGTACAGTAGACATTGTACCGGATCGTGCTTTAGTGACAATGTCACATGTCATGACGTACAGAAGACATTGTACCGGATCGTGCTTTAGTGACAATGTCACATGTCATGACGTACAGTAGACATTGTACCGGATCGTGCTTTAGTGACAATGTCACATGTCATGACGTACAGTAGACATTGTACCGGATCATGCATTAGTGACAATGTCACATGTCATGACGTACAGTAGACATTGTACCGGATCGTGCTTTAGTGACAATGTCACATGTCATGACGTACAGTAGACATTGTACCGGATCGTGCTTTAGTGACAATGTCACATGTCATGACGTACAGAAGACATTGTACCGGATCGTGCTTTAGTTACAATGTCACATGTCATGACGTATGGTAGACATTGTACCGGATCATGCTTTAGTGACAATTTCGTGACGTACAGTAGACATTGTACCGGATCATGCTTTAGTGACAATGTCACATGTCATGACGTACGGTAGACATTGTACCGGATCATGCTTTAGTGACAATGTCGTGACGTACAGTAGACATTGTACCGGATGATGCTTTAGTGACAATGTCACATGTCATGACGTGCAGTAGACATTGTACCGGATCATGCTTTAGTGACAATGTCACATGTCATGACGTACGGTAGACATTGTATCGGATCATGCTTTAGTGACAATGTCACATGTCGTGACGTACAGTAGACATTGTACCGGATCATGCTTTAGTGACAATGTCACATGTCGTGACGTACAGTAGACATTGTTCCGGATCATGCTTTAGTGACAATGTCACATGTCATGACGTACAGTAGACATTGTACCGGATCGTGCTTTAGTGACAATGTCACATGTCATGACGTACAGTAGACATTGTATCGGATCATGCTTTAGTGACAATGTCACATGTCGTGACGTACAGTAGACATTGTACCGGATCGTGATTTAGTGACAATGTCACATGTCATGACGTATAGTAGACATTGTACCGGATCATGCTTTAGTGACAATGTCACATGTCGTGACATACAGTAGACATTGTACCGGATCATGCTTTAGTGACAATGTCACATGTCGTGACGTACAGTAGACATTGTACCGGATCATGCTTTAGTGACAATGTCACATGTCGTGACATACAGTAGACATTGTACCAGATCATGCTTTAGTGACAATGTCACATGTCATGACGTACAGTAGACATTGTACCGGATCATGCTTTAGTGACAATGTCACATGTCGTGACGTACAGTAGACATTGTACCGGATCGTGCTTTAGTGACAATGTCACATGTCATGACGTACAGTAGACATTGTACCGGATCATGCATTAGTGACAATGTCACATGTCATGACGTACAGTAGACATTGTACCGGATCATGCTTTAGTGACAATGTCACATGTCGTGACGTACAGTAGACATTGTACCGGATCATGCTTTAGTGACAATGTCACATGTCATGATGTACAGTAGACATTGTACCGGATCATGCTTTAGTGACAATGTCACATGTCGTGACGTACAGTAGACATTGTACCGGATCATGCTTTAGTGACAATGTCACATGTCATGACGTACGGTAGACATTGTACCGGATCATGCTTTAGTGACAATGTCACATGTCATGACGTACAGTAGACATTGTACCGGATCGTGCTTTAGTTATTGTCTTTTGAAACAGTACATTGATATTGAGTTCTGTGTAATGAACATAACAATTATTTGCCTGGTTGTATCTAAACCATGTCCTTTTTCACATTATCTTAACTTTTTGTCAACTTCATTATTATATTTCAGATGACTAATCCACGAGGATCAGCGATTCTAGTGCTATAACGATGTGTTGATGCAGACCACACTTGCATAATACGAACGAGTAATGCTCACAAATTATTTTTCACCTCTTCCCAGAACTCAACCTTCTACACTGTTTAAATAGACATGATTGATCAAATATGAGTGGGATATTAATATTATTACCCTTGGTAGTTCCATAAGAATGGTTTCTTTCATAAATACGGATAGTAAACTGACTAAAATAATTATATCAATCCAATATACTCAATCAATCAAATGAAACGCAAATACAATAGATGACGTAGAATACCTCTATCTGCGGTTTCAGAGCAGTACAACGATTGAGTACGAGGTAAAAACGTACAGGAAAACAGACACTATTCCTAAAACGGGGTTTAAATATCTTCTTTTTCATTTTCCATACTTATTGACTATCGGATTACTTCACTTACTTCTATACAATATTAGTGCAGCGGCTTAGCAAGAAAATTGTGCACTTTTTGATAAAAGCATGAAACTTCTAGCATAGTTAGTTAGACCATAAGATTTATTTTCAGATGTGGAGGGAAGTCAGATTTGACCTCTGCTGACCCTGAGAGGTCAAATCCAAAATGGCCGCCAGTCCGTATGGTCTAATGTACAAACGCCATGGGCCCCCAATCACCCGTATATGAATATGTATGCCGGGGGCTCCTACCTTACCATCATTCAGCAGGTCCGAATGAAGCCCTGTACCAAAAATGGCGTTTGTACAACAACAAATCAATGTTTTATTACATTACAAATTATTTGTGGATTACGAGGCGACGCACCTGTCCCACACCTTATATGATATTCTTGCCGGGGACTCCTACCCTGATATCGTTCAGTAGGTCCTAAGGAAGCCCTGTACCAAAAATGGCATTTGTACAACAACAAATAAACGGATCAGAGAAAGTTGATCATGTAGCATGTAAGTATTGGTGTGTACTGCAAAGATCTGGAGTCATCAAGATCATAATAAATTTGGCCCAGTCTTGGTAAAGTAACAAGCACTTTACACAGAAGATGTATATGGGACTACACAAAATGGTGTCGGGGCTATTATGTTTCCTTATCTTTCTATGCTCATTACTCAGCCAGTATACATTTTCTACCAAAATTGTTTGGCAAATGACATTTATTTTTAATCTTGAACATTCAGTGTAAGTTTCGTTTGATTCTGTGAGAATTTTTTTTTTTTTTTACCAGAACCTAAAGGCGTTCACAGACACTATGACAAAACAATAGATCACACAATATAGGAAACCTCAACTTCCTTAATTCTCCTCCCATGTCCTTTTATTGCTTTTATTATTGCTGTTTATTAATATTATTATTACTAGTAGTATAGTAGTAGTAGTGGAAGTAGAAGAAGAAGTAGAAGTAGTAGTAGTAGTAGTAGTAGTAGTAGTAGTAGTAATAGTAGTAGTAGTAGTAGTAGTAGTAGTAGTAGTAGTGGTAGTAATAGAAGTAGTAGTTGTAGTACGTTTTTAAAATCAGGCCTTTAATCATTATCATGATTGGCGTTGTTTATGTTGTTGGCGTTATTGCATAGGCGCTTGCCCCCAAAATATGGGCTTTGCAAAAGTTTTATTATTACAGTCACGGGTGCTCGGGTGGCTCGGGGTTCGGGTGCTCGGGTGCTCGGGGCCTCGGGGACTAGTATAGGTTGGCAATCCTTTGAATGCCTTCGATGATGTAGATAGGAGTCATTAGGGTAGAATGCTGGTGACTTCCGGATAGGTTCCTGGCCTTACAGAACTATACCTACTACGATCGAGCAAGCACATCGAACATAATACCCTTTGAACAGCATGATCTAAGCTGAACCACGAATCTACGCATAGGCTGTCCAACCATCCTGTCGACAACATGCATAATAAAACATTATAACTTCAAATCAAATAGATCAAATGAATTTACTTTCTTTCTTACCAGACGTCATCCTGATGATTGTTCTCCGCTCACATTCAACGATGTAATGTGACTATGCGATAGAGATGATTTAAACTGTGTTTGATATTAATACGTCGCACTTGGTGAAACTCGTCTATCAATGGGTATAGCGTGTATAATGACAATGGCTTTCATTCCGTAATAACTAATATCCGTTTCCTGGCCTTGATGATCAATATGTACACAGAGCGTCATTCAGAGAATTTTGTATTTAAACCAGAATGGGTTAAAAACATGTACAAAGTACAGTGACATAGGCCATGTTGGGTAGCATTACAAATTGGGAAAAAGACAAGGGCGGCGGAGCATCTTTCAAAAGCAGGAGTGCATCGGAAAAAGGGGTACTCTCTGGAGATAAAAAAAAAAGGGGAGGGCACCTATAGAAAGGGTAACCTTAACCCTAAAAAGGCCGGGCTATTTGAGGTCTTAGTATGGCCGGGGGGCGAATTTGCGATTCCCAAACCATTCAGCTATGGGAAACATTTTGAGCAACGTGATTGGTTAAAAAAAGTTATAAAGACACGCCCACATCGACGCGAGCCATCTCATCATTTCATGGCGGTGCGAATGTGTTGTTGTTGTTTAATAACCAATTTCTTGTCTCTATTTCAACATGATATAACCTCAGGCTCACAAGTTATTCTTCAAAATTTAAAACAAGGAAACAATTAAGAAATACAATTAGGCACAGGCATATAATTTGAGTGACCTATAAGGAGTTAAAACCACCGACAATTTGTATTTTCAAATGTTTCAATAGCGTTCTAATAGAAAATCATTTTTATCCATTTTACGAGAATACTGCTCTGTCATTCAGAATAAAAGGCGCATACCATTGTCTGTCATAACACAGGGGTCTGAATAATTGAACTATACATTGCACGTATAAGGCCATGTGACACAGCAAGTCGGAAGCTGGACTTACTAGGCTTTACTCAACACTATAAGACTATATTTTGTCAAAGTGTCTTTTTGATCTGTTCATTCTAGTCTGCAAGCACAGACTCTAATTTGACACTTTGATAACAAAATATATCATGTATGAGGAAGACTAGTCCAGCTACTCGTCTGTGTCAAAATGGACCTACCATGGTCAAAATAAATATACAATACATGGTCTATTGTAGTCTCATGATTCAGAATCTGTATTATGCACTATGGGACGGACATGGGTATGGGTGCCTGCAAACTATGTGCACCCCACCTCTCTCTTTTTTTCGTACTTTCCCTCTCTCTTTCTCTCAACTTGCATGTGCTCCTTTAAATTCCCTCTTCCTTCTCATTCCCGTCACTTTTTTTTTCTCGCCTCGAGTCTCACTGACCCATCTCTCTCTATGCGTTACTGATACACACCTTCAGTAGCAGAATTCTAAGGCATGTGAGTAGTTTGCAGGCACATACCTGTGCAAAATACAGAGTCTGAATTGTGAGACTACATTATGGCCCCCCCCCCCCCCCCCTAAGATCTCGGCCGCGAAGCGGCCGATTGCCGCGAACATGTCAAGTGAAGTGTATAGAATAATAGGATAATTTCGATTTTTTGAAAAATTCACTCATTTGCATATTTATGGTAATTTATGCAAATAAAGTCATAAAAATCAATTTTTACCCATAAATCATATATTATTCATATTTAAGCATTCTTTTTCACTACATATATTCATTAGACCATTCTGAATAATAATACGACAAAAAAATTTGGAAGAGCCAGCTTATTCCTTATGTTATCCCTTGTTTTGATAATTTCTTATGTATTTCATTGTTTTTTTAACTTATGTATTTCATTGTTTTTGTTGTTTTATTTCATTTCTTACTACAATTCAACTATTTTGACTCCCAAAACAACCACCTAAACTTTAAACAAGACCCAATAACCCATGTTTGATCTGTTTTTAAGAAAAATGACTTTTCCATATGTTTTGTACACAAATCACGAAAATGAGCGATTTTCGGGCTGACATGCAAAGACAAAAGGTCACGTGACCTTGTAACCGTAGGTCCGATTTTCAAAAAGATTCTTTTAAAAGTTGTGCAAGACTCTAAAGAAAAACGTCAGCGAGCGGCGGGGCGCCATCCATATGCGTTCCCGAGCAATCGGAAAAATCGTGGAGGGAGGGCATAATGCCCCCCCCCCCCCCGGCCTTATTAGGGTTAAGGGCATCGTTTAACAATGTTAACGTGGCTCGGTAACATTGTTTTAGATTATGAAACAAAATCCTGGATTTAGCTCATGCTGCGGTGATAATTATAAACCGTTATATAGATCAGTAAAGGAACCGCATGACTTTAATAAGCCAATCGCATGTCTGATTATCAAGATATTTATGATTGTAATTCGAAATCAATTTTTTCGTTTTTCTGAACGGTTTTTATTACACTACAGTATATTGGGGAAAAGGAGTATGATAAAACCGGTCAACCAAAGATTTTTTACTTTTTTGAGGCACTTCATGATCATTTTAAAGCGCATTTTTGTGTAGGGCTTCAATATTACACCATATCACACACACTGATAACACGTAGGGCCATGCATCTCAGATTTAACTTTGTTAAACGATGCTTTTGAAGCGAATATTTGCAATCTTTAAACATTGTATATACCCCTATATATATATATACTATGTATATAATTGTAATGTATACATCATTAAGGATGACCATAACATTAATTTGTGCTGTTTACGTTGTCCAAGACACTGCTTCAGCAGCATACTCTGCTGTGTGTGTGATGGTCTTAACATTCATGAGCAAGCGAGAGCATTTCTTAAAAGATGTATAGGTCACATTGCTACCAATTAGACCCATTATTAGTTGAAATAATCGATTCTCGTGGAGTTTTAAAGCCTGTCTGCACTAGTTTGGCAAGGGGAATTAGACCTCCCTGCAGGGTCACTGACAGGTGGTTATCTCATCAAATCAGCTCTCAATTAACATAAGAAAAAGGGGATCATGGGTAACAAATAGGCACCGATTATGCATTGTTTGCGTTATAGAGGGCGCAAGTAGCTATAAGTAGTGCAGTGGGGCTTTAAGCACAGTATCATGAACCATAGAATACGAACGTCATTAATGAAATAAACAATAATGCGAGGGAACGTAGCGAGCCATCAGTTGTTGCGGGAAATTTGAGCAGAATTACTCTCAGTCGCTTTAAAACAGGCACACCTTATTATCGGGGGCTATGAGAAATGTATTGTTACTCGGGAGATGAGGAGTGATAATAACACCTTGTCCTAGCATATAGGGTAGTTATACAGTTGCTTTGAGTTTGAGAAATCCTACATTGGCATTTTAGGAAGATGAAAGGGGCTTTTTGGCTTAAAGAATGATAGGTTGGAAGTCACCTTTTAGCATTTGAATATTGACAAACTATTTAGTGTTAAGAGAGGGCGCACTTCATATATTGGGTATCTAGAGATGGGACATTAAACTAGCTTTGAAAATGAGTATTAAATAGCTTTGGAAATGAGCATTTAATATATCTTAAAGAGACACAGTTCTCGATATTACATAAACTGTTTCGATTCTTTGAAAGTGGTATTTGCTCTTTAAATGGACGAACAAGAGCATAATTTGAAGAGGACAGGGGAAATATAAGTAAAAGGGGGCACTTATCAAAAGCAACTCTAAGAGAGAAATTATCATACTTGAAAGGGGTACTCATCAGAGATGAAAGGGGGGTACGTATATACGATTTGGATAGGAACAATTATTGGAGGTAGAAAGAGACATTTTATGAGAAAGAGGAAGGGGCTCTAACTAGGCGTTGTGGCGTGCGCCTGTAATCCAGCTAAAAGTGAAGTTACAAACTGATTCAGCCGAGGACGCAGGTTCGAAACTGAGTCACATCTTTCGGATGGTGACGTTTCAAGGTCTGTCCCCAGACGTAAATAATCTTATCTGATTGATACACGTCTGTAAACACCTAGTACACACACTTATACACACTCTTATTTGGAAAAGGGGCACTCATCAGATGTAAAAAGGATAACATCAAGCCCCCTTATCTGGGCACTTTAAGGAAAGGGAAGGGGTATTTATTACAAAGGGAAGTGAGCACTTGACAAAGTAAAAGGGGCACCTTTCATATTAGAATGGGGGAACTTATCGCATGTTAAAAGTGGCAACGTGACGAGGAAGGGAAAGGGGCGCTCATAGAGAGCAAATAGTGCACTTATCATAAGTTTTAAAAAAGTGCATTTTTCCTAAGTAAAAAAGGGGCTATTTGGGGGTACATGAATGCGTGAGAATACAATACTCGATCATAGTCAGTAATCTTGGGATATTTTTTCACTTAAACAACTCAAACTCCTTCTTCCTGTGTGTCTCTCCCTCTCTCCCTCTCTCTGTTGATTTTAATTTTTCTGCTACCCAACATGGAGTATGTCAATGTACTTTGAATATGTTTTCAACACATTCCAGTATTGAATTAAAAAATGCAGTGTCTTACACTCAGTGCATAGCATGGTTACCGTTGACAGGAAACAGTTATTATTGTGTGAAAAACATTTTTGTTTTAAACCCCAATTTATGGAATTATTTTGACAATGGTTTATTCCTAATATATAGATCTAGATAATAGTAAACATTCTCAGATTTTATTGAATAATAATTTGCCAGTGTTTGTGCCCTTTTGTGGGGCATTAATCCTAATTACTGTCATTTATGACTTAAGGTACTATGTCCATATGCAGGCCAAACAAATGAAAAAGTTAGATTCCAACTGCATTTGAAAGATAATACTAATTTAGAACTTCCCTGAAAAAGGTGGGGCTTGAAAATGTCTTCAAGTGGGAAAATAACGACCATTAGTTGTCAAATCGACTTTAGGGCTATAGAGCCCAAAAGTAAAAGTCTTGATTTTCAGACGATAGTACCGAATGGTCATACGTTTTATGCTGCGCAAAGATTCAATCAGTTTAATCTTGGCCATCACAAGAAGTGGGTTATTGATGTAGACAAATGCTCATGTACCCTTTACAACTATTTTCATGTATGTTATTATTAAAGAAGAAAAAAAGGCCAGTTAGTCACTCAATAGTGTCTGACAGTGAAGTCTAGCAAGTAAACGGGTTTCCTTGCATAATTTGAATATGAGGACACTGCTAACGTTTAAATTTCACAGATAGGACATACATGACATGTTCGTAGTTCCTGCAAAGTTCTACAGCATTTGAGGTTGGCTGCAAAAGGGACATAGTCCCTTTAAGGACGTAGGTCCCCTAGCTGATAAGCATATTAGCATACACATGCTTTAGCAGTCACGCAAAACAAACACTGGCAAATTGTTATTCAATAAAATCTGAGAATGTATACTATTATCTAGATCTAAATTATTGTCAAAATAATTCCATAAATTGGGGTAACAAAATATTCCAACGTTATGAGCGACAGTGTATATTCACATGTATATGGATATATATCTTTTATTTAGGGCTAATTAGGGCTATGTTTTTCGGTTGGTGTTCCCACGGTGTGTTTTCATTGTTCCACGGATTTAGAACTCTTCAAAGGCAGTTTGTGCTTTCATTTCGTAGCCTGTATGTGATGTCATTTTTTAAACAATAGTCTTGAACTCTTTGTGATGTTCATTACAGAATGCAAGCAATTCACCAATGAAGGTTGTGACGTAGAGGGCGGTGGTCATGGAACCCTTCCTAGTTACGATGAGAGTGATGCGATTCAAAGCTCAGCTCCACCTCAGAACCCTTACCCGCCTCCTCTGAGGATCCTATACAGGGGTGGCGATTTCATTTCATGACCGGGGGAAAATATGTACACGTTGACAGGATCACCGCCCTATGCAACAGCTTTCTCAATCTCAGCAGGCTTCACAGTTCCCTCAGCAGCAACCAGGCACCTATGCCCCCTAGCTGCAGGTGGTTCAGGTAAAACACTTAGATGGCAGGAGAGAGAGAGAGAGAGAGAGAGACCAAAGGGAGGTTGTGAGGGATAGATAGACTGAGGGAAATACAACAATCTCAGAACTACACTCTGTGCATACAATGATCACCAATGACAGGGATCGGATATTATGGTGTGAAAGTACACCCGTCGAAAAAAAAAACAGAGCGAGAATGAGAGGCAAGGACTGTCTCCGTTTTAGCCTTGAAGGTGTATCATTTTGTTCAGTTCTGTGAGCGCGAAACGGAAACACTTCAAGGAGTGGACTTATTAATCGTGTTTTTGCCTATAGCAATTATTATTATTTGTTTTGCTCATTAGGGGGGGGGGGGGGTGAACATGCCTGTTTTCTCCCTCAACCCCCCCCCCCCCCCCCCCCTCCATTGAGCACCCGTTTGAACACCTAAAACACTCCTGTTTGCCAAAGGGGCAAGGGGTGTTTAACACCCAAAACAACCCAACCCCCCCCCCCCCCCTCCACCTCCTCGCTTGGCCAGTGGCGTATAGCGTAATTAAATGATCTTTATTTCGGCCACCATTTATAAGATTTATTAATATGAACACAATAATTTCTTCAGCAAAATATGTTACCCGGCAAGGAACTTTATGTCGTTCCAGAAAAAAGGATGAACTCGCGCAAGTGTGTTTCTCCTCAGTATTTCCTCTCATCTATTCACCTATCCTCCCTCCTCTTCCAGCTAACTCTGTCCTGTCGTCTACCTATCACCCACTTGCCCTTTCATTTATATTCTCTCTCTCTCTCTCTCTCTCCCTCCCTCTCTCTCCCTCTCTCTCTCTCCCCCTCTCTCTCCCTCTCCCTCTCTCTCTCTCTCACTCTCCTACTCTCAATCTCTCTCTCTCTCTCTCTCTCTCACTCTCCTACTCTCAATCTCTCCCCTCCCTCTCTCTCTCTCTCTCTCTCTCACTCTCCCTCTCTCCATCTCCCCATCTCTCCCTCTCTCTCTCTCTCTCTCTCTCTCACTCTCCCTCTCTCCATCTCCCTCCCTTCTCTTATACTCGCACAGTATAGTAAGACGTGAACGCGTTTTGACATTTATATGTGATGTCTATGCACTCTTTAACCAACTACAATTCACAAGCATGCTAAAGGCCCTAGATGAAAGTCATCGAAAGCCAGTTGAACGAGCACCAATTAGGGGTGACTGCAAGTTTTATAATAGATTAGAATAGCGAAAAGGGTATTCTTCTAGATCACATATTGTGTTCATAAAAGAAATGGCCGAAGAACATATGCCTGGGACGTTTGTTGATCAGCTCATGCAATACGTTTGGGACTTTTATATCAAAATCAGTTTCCTTAAAAACAAAATTGTCTTTGTTTAGTCGTGACGGAATGATAAGAGGAAAAAAATCTATATTGGTTAAATAGCGGTCAAAAAATACTAGATGAGGGGAAAGAGAAAGAAAGAGAGAGAGAGAGCAAACAAGACAGGGGGAGAGAGAGAGATAAAGTGAAAGAGAGAGAGAGATAACGAAAGGGAAGAGAGAGAAAGAGAGAGACGGGGAGAAGGAGGGAGAAAAAGAGAGATGGGGAGAGGGGGAGAGAGAACAAGAGAAACAGTGAGAGGAGGGCAAAGAGGGGTAGGGACAGAAAGCGAGAAAGAAAGAGAGACCAGCAAGCCCAGAGACATAAATAAACTTTATATATAAAGAATAACCTTTTTTTTCTCTCTCTATGCAGGTATAAATTATTTAATTTTGTCGATCACTTCTTAGGGCTTCTCCTTTTTTGCTGCTTCCCAAGTTTTACAATATCAAGAAGATTACATAATTGGGTAAAGACAAATGTGAGCTGACACGTACGACCCTGTACGTACATTATTTTAATATGACGTGACAGTCATCCTTATAAACATGAGGGTTTAATGAAGTACTATGTAGCAAAATATGCAAATATTGAAATATTTCTTCCACTAGTTTTACAAACCTCTTAATATACATATTCCCTTTCAATTTTTTTTTAAAGAATGAGTTAAATTAAAATAAATATGTAAATATATGCCTTCAATATGGAATCATAGATCTTATTCTTGGGTTTTACCCGGCGAGACAATTAACATATTGATAATTGAACGTTTTCCTGACATGCGTATTCATTTAATAATTATAAGGACCGTATATAAATTACTTTTATAAAAACATATCAAGCAAATAAACATTCAGAAGTGAGGGTGCATCTTGCGGGCACTCATGTATCCGTTCTCGGTGTCTACTCACTTTGTAGAACCTGTGAAAATGTCCACGTCTTTCTTGCATCAGCCAATATCATGTTTCTTGTATCGTGGTCCATATATTTGTTTCCTTTTATTGTCTTCAAATAAAGTCTTTATTCAATGTTGTATTAAACAATAAACCAATACATGTATAAGCAAATGTAAACAAATAATGGATACATACATTTGACAAATAAAGGAAAAATTACTTAAACGAAATGTTAGTATTAAGACTAAGTTGGACGTACCTCCATCTATCAAAAAATTAAATGAACCTACCTTGTTGTGCAGAGATTGTTTGTTCAACTTCATAATGATCTTTCAATTTCTTTTGAAAACATTTGAGTTGATTGATTTGATTTTGATATATTTATTTCTGTTTGATTTTCTTTTTCTTTTGCATTTTTACAAATATATAACAAACAAACATTGCAAATTTACACATGACAAAAGAATATATGTAGAATAAACTAAGGCTGGCTGTAACTAATCGAAAGCATCAAACAGGAGGGTTGACAAAGTAAGCAAAGCTTTATAGTATGACTACCCGCAAGGATACATAATAATACAAATATGGAGGAAATGATAATTATCCCTTCAAATATCTGGTTGAAAATATATGATATTTTGCATACGAAATTTAAAGAAAAATAATTTTCACCCGGGATGCCAAAGATGAAGTCATTACATGTTAACTTGATTTCATTTATAAGGATTTATTTTCCAAATTCTTCGAAGAATCGACGAGTTACTGGGCATTCCCAAATAAGTGTTTAATAGATTCCATCTATTCTGAACAAAATTTACATAAATCAGAATGGGATATACCAATAGTCCTTAAATACCTATTGACACCAAGAATATAGTGAGTTATTTTCAACTGACAATGCCGTTTTCTTCTAGGAAACTGGAACTTGAAAGAGTTTGTCAACACACAATTTATGAATTAGTTAATATTCTTAAGTTAAATTTGTCATGCTGCAAATAATTTCTTACTGGTTATTAATATTTTGTTAGGTGGGTCTTCGCAAGTATGCTTCCCTTGTAAAGGTATAGCCGATATAATTGAATACAAATCTAGAAAATTACAATGAATAATGAATTTATTTACAACCTCCGAATATGTGAGAAAATCATATTGATTCCTGTTTATCTAATCTTTCTTAAAGAGTATAAAACCCTTCACCTTGATACATGAATTAGTATCTCATATAATTTGATTATGAATAAATTCCTCAGAGGGATTATCTACAAAACATAATTCACTCCAAGGTGATACGATTTCTTTTATAAAAGCATTAATTTCTTGCAAAGATTTGTCTTTTTTTTGTTGTAAATTGCAAGACCATTACAAGTCCGGGTCTATCTTTTATAAAATGATTATTTTGGGGGCAAAGATTTATCTTTTTTTGTTGTAAATTGCAAAACCATTACAAGTCCGGGTCTATCTTTTATAAAAGCATTATTTTGGGGGCAAAGATTTATCGTTTTTTTGTTGTAAATTGCAAGACCATTACAAATCCGGGCCTACTGATTAAGTTAAACCCGACCAAGGGAATAAAATCACGTTTAACTATAGGAAAATTAGATCTCATGTTTTTATTTCAGTATTCAATAAACACATACACTCTAATTGACATAACTGAAAAGTAAATCCTTGAACACATTTAGTACTGCATACACAGGGCTATTAAAGTAAACAAGAATACGGTCATACGAGTAACAAAGACCTATGTATTTGTAGTACTGTTATCTTAACTAAATTAAAGTTTGTTTTTTATCAAAAAGTTTTTAAATGTTAAGTATCGTATTGTAACACGAATCAATGAACATTTAAAGGGGATATTTTCTAATCCACCTTTCCTTTTCTCTCTCTCCCTCCCCCTCTGTATGTCGGTCTGTCTCTCTCTCTCCCTCCTCCTCTCTGTCTGTATGAATATCTCTCTATCTCTCTCCTTCCTCTCTCTCACTCTCTCCCTCCCCTTCTCCCTCTCTCTCTCTCTCTCTCTCCCTTCCTCTCTCTCTCTCTCTCTCTCTCTCTGTAGCTATTTCTCCAGTTTGCAGTGGTCCTATTGCGGAGTCTTGCGAAAATCTATATAATCGAGGATTGTGGTCATGAACTCAAACTGATCAAACAATTGGGTTTTAAACTACGCAGCCCTTCTTCCATTCTAATCATGGTCCCCTCTCCTCCTTCTTTCTCTTTATTTTTCTAATAACCATATTGAACGGATGAGCCTAATGTAGATAACACAATGCCACCAAGTACACTAACACCCACTGAAACGCTGCCAAAGATTAACCCGATTCTGGACCAGCGTTTCGCCTCCAAAGATGAGACAGCGGCACCGTGGTAGTCCCCCACTGCTGATCGGTTTCTCACCTTCAGATAAAACAAGAAAATACAACACTCATGTCATGTTATGTATACGGAAAATAGCAGAATATTGGTGATAGTATCCATTGTAACAAGGAGATTGAATTACTAACCCGAATTTGTTTATGCTTTATTTTTAACAACAACCCCAACAGAAACACCGCCACCACACCAACACCAACACCAATAAGAGTAACAAACAGTTTGTATCAATTACTAAGTGATCTATTTTTGTCAACGGTTTTATCGCAATGATGTCCTTCTAATCATATTTAGAAATCTTTCCCGAAGGCAATTACAAACCAAAGGAATCATCGCAGGACAGTCACATGGAGACAACTGTCCCTGAAAAGTTATCCTTTTTAATGACTACTCCCTAACAGCATACTTAGTCCATCTGAGTGAACATATTCGCGGTCTCACAACTTACTGTTGATGTAAGCTAATGCAATACATGAATAATAAAAATTTATTTGACCTCTGATTACTCGGAAAATTGACCCATGCTTGGCTTTCTTTTCTTTTCTTTTCTTTTCTTTCCTGAAATCACTACATGACTTTTTACCAGGAAGTTGTGTATATAACCATGTACCACCACGTGTGAGCTTGCCATTTTAGTAGGTTCTCGAAACATACGAAAACAACAACATATAATTGGGACTTTTATGGATTTATCAAAAGCGTTTGATATGCTGAGTTATATTTTTCTTTAAAAGCTTCAAGTTTATGGAATTCAAGGAGTTGCTCTCTCATTGTATAAAGATTATTCATCATTCCGGCATCAGTACGCGGTGCACATTTTTATCAGAATATCGTACAATCAAATATGGAGTCCCACAAGGATCAATATTAGGTCCCTCATTTGTATTATTATATCTAAATGATAGAACTAATGCATCACCCCTTTTATCGTTTTTACTTCATGTGTGTTTGCCGACGACATCAACATTTTTTTTTCTCATTAGGATTTGGATGCCCTTATTCAAATTTAATATATATATATATATATATATATATATATATATATATACTAATCAAAAGGAGCATACTGTTTTATCTCTTTATAAACAAGCTGCATACACTTTAAACTTATATATGTGCATGCCCCTAATTTTCCTTAGAGTATTGTAATTGATAATATAACATCAGAACGTAAGAGGTATTCAAAATTGTTTGTTAGGTATCCCTATTGATGAAAGTGTCGGCTGGAATAAACACATACGACATATAATTACATGCATTTGTACGAATATTGGTGCTCCTACAAAGACCAAAAGTTATCTTCCTACAATATCCCCTACCCCCCCCCCCCCCCCCGACCCCGACAACGAAAACTTTTTAGAAAATTACATCTTCGTAGTTGTCATTGGACTACAAACGGAAAAATGTTGTTTTCCGGGGGTAATGTCCGGTAGGGAAATTGAACAAGATTTGTCCGGTAGGGAAATTGAACAAGATTTGTTTAGTATGGTTAGATAGTTTATCATATATACCTCAGTAGACTTGATGAGAGCTACAATCCCAAACGGCAAACAGCAGCAGAGTGTGACAAAGAGAGCTAAGCCAAAGTAGTCATTCGGCGCTATTCCCGTGCTCACATGTATTATGTTTTGTTGGACCGGCTGTTGGACCTGTTTGAATTCACAATTATATTGTAAATCATTAGCCTAGGATAATACATCGATTGCTTTTTCTTTGTTAACACTAAAATACGGCTTAACTGAGCCTTGGGTTACTATACAGTGCGTCCCAGAAAAAACGAAACCGAGAATTATCGATGTTTCATCACAACTTAATCGCAATTATAATTAATAAATGACACATATTTTAAAAGTTTAGATCCTCTTCTTTCATTTGATGTAACTCATAAGATGCATATTTCACGCAGAAAGGAAATCAACAATAATTTGACGGGCGGTATCTGAATTTCAAAAAGAAAATAATATTTCTAGAAAGTTCAATTTCAGCCCTTTCATATGACATCTCAATCAGGAAAAATGAGCCAGGAAAATCAAAGTTCTGTTTGTTTACAGTAATGCTTGCATTTCCATAGTTTGATTAAACGAGTTCATTTTTACTGGCTTCCTTCCGTAGCAACAAACAGAGTTGACAAAAAACTTAAAGGTAAAGACCAGTTATGGTCAAGCGATTGCATTGTGAAAGAAACGTTGTGGAATCGATCAGAAAAGGTTGATCATCTAGCATCTAGCATCTGCAAGGTTCTGGAATAATCAAAATGATAAGAAATTTGGCCCATTCTTTGTAAAGTTACAAGCACTATACACAGAAAGATGTATATGAGACTACCCTATATCTCTCACAAACCATGAGAGAAACAAATGTACCAAATATATGAATTAGTAGGCGGTTTCCCGGCAAATTTGTTATCATCATGTATTAGTCAAAACATATTCTTTCACATGATTGGTAATGAGAGCTTCCATTTCATTTTTTGAAATTGGGGCGTTTCCAATACTGGTCTTTACCTTTAAGTCCGTTTCGTTGACGATCAGGCATGCATCAATTCTTTTGTCTCTCTCTCTCTCTCTCTCTCTCTTTCTCTCTTTCTCTCTTTCTCTCTCTCTCTCTCCTCCTCCTCCCTCTTCTTCCTTTACCTGACATCTGCCCTAGTCTCCCTTCTGTCTATCTGTCCCCTCTCTCTGACTTTCCTTCTCTGTCATCTATCCTAGTCTCCCTTATTTCTATCTCTCCTCTCTCTCTCTCTCTCTCTCTCTCTCTCTTTCCTTCTCCCCTCTTTCCAGTCATCTGTCCTAGTTTCACATTTTTCTATCTCTCCTCTCATTGTCTTTCCTTCTCCTTCTATTTTCCTTTTCTGTCACCTGTGCTCTTTCTATCTCTCCTTTTCCTCTCTCTCTTTCCTTCCCCTCTCTTTTCTGTCACCTGTGCTAGTCTCCCTTATTTCTATCTCTCCTTTTACTCTCTCTCTCTCTCTCTCTTTCCTTCCCCTCTCTTTTCTGTCACCTGTCCTAGTCTCCCTTCTGTCTATCTCTCTCTCTGACTTTCCTTATCCCTCTCTTTCCCTCGCCTGTTATCTGTCCTAGTCTTCCTTCTTTCTTTCTCTCCCTCTCTTTCCTTCTCCCTCTCTTTCCCTTTCCTGTCATCTGTCCTAGTCTCCCTTCTTTCTAATTCTCCTATCTCTCTGTTTCCTTTCCCTCTTTTTCCTTCTCCTTCACTTTCCCAGTTTCTCTTATCTCGTCCACCCTCTCCATAGGGTTCTCTCTCCTACATGTGTTTTACCTGAATCACCTGCGGCTGGGGGGCATAGGTGCCTGGTTGCTGCTGAGGGGCATATGTGCCTGGTTGCTGCTGAGGGAATTGTGCAGCCTGCGGAAATTGAGAAGGCTGTTGCATAGGGTACTCAGAAGAGTTCGGAGGTGGGTAAGGGTTCTGTGGTGGAGCTGAGCTTGGAATCGCATTACTCTCATCGTAACTAGGAGGGGTATCATGACCGACGCTCTCCACGTCACAACCTTCATTGATGAGTTGCTTGTATTCTGTAATGAATATGATAAAGTGTTCAAACAAATTGTTTAGAAATGACGTCAAATACAGGCTAGAAAATACAGGCTGTGAAAGGCAAATTGGCAGCACAGGGTCGATTTACATATTCTGTTTTGCATTGAAAAGCACAAACTGCCTTTGAAGAGCTTTAACGTGTAACGATGAAAACACACTGTGGAAACACCAACCGAAAATCATAGCCCCCAAATACAAGATACATATCCATATACATGTGAATACATTATCCTTATCACACCGTGTAAGCACTGTGTAAAGCCACTACAGCCACAGTTTTCATAATTGTAAAGGCTACCTGACCACAATGCTAGATTATTGATATAGGTGACGCGATGCGGGATCCCGCTTTGTCGGAGTACAAAACCAGAACCAGAACCAGAACAACGTCAATATACGCATCATAAATCATTCTATTTCTACTCCCATTGTATAATGATGTGTTCTTTATGGTATGAAATGCTCATCTCTTGAGACTGATTGCAACACGACAGGCTTTATATTCATTTATTTCCGAATTAAAAAATATGTTTCTTGATATTACAATTCAATGATGGCAGTGAGATAAAAAAACGTCACGTTTCAGTTAATGCACTTTATAATGTTTTTCCCCTCCCCTTCTCTTCTCCCCCCCCCCCCCCTGTATTTGTGTTTCGGTTTTCTCTGCTTTTCTTTTCTCAACAATACAGTGCATATTTGTTAAGGGGTTGACGCCAGGGTGGAAGTTCATGAGGCTAATTGCCCTTTTTGTTAACCCCACATTCCCATGAAATTTTGTTTGCTCCTTTGCTTTGTATTTTTCTTGTTATCGATCTTTTATCTGTATATCATGTTTGTATGTTTTAATGTTTGTATGGAGAATGAAATTAATGAAATGAAATAAAAGATCATATCAAGAACCTTTTGGGGGGATGAAATTACGACAATGTCACATGTCATAACGTGCAGTAGACATTGTACCGGATCGTGCTTTAATAATAATAATAATAATAATAAAAATGGCTACTTGAATAGCGCACAGGTCCACCTTTCGGTGCTCATGGCGCTTAGAGAAAAGGACATTTAAAGGCCCACTGCACTACTTGTAGCTACTTGCGCCCTCTATATAACAACCAATGCCTAATCGGTGACCATTGGTCCCCCATGATCCTCTTTTTCTCATGTTAACTGAGAGCTGAGTTGATGAGATAACCACCTGTCCAGTGACCTTGCAGAGCGCTTTAATCCCTCCTGTAAGCTATGGCAAATAAGCTTTAACAGAAATAAGAAAGAAAAACATCAATAAACCGAAAAACAAAATTCGAAATTCTCCTAGACATGGTAAATTAAAATATTACAATATTTACAACGAAAGAAACAAATAAGTTTTCAGTTGTAATTTGAATGTTTCTGTTGACGACACTTGGCGTATTTGTATGTCATGACACAATGTCACGTGTCATGACGTACGGTAGACATTGTACCGGATCGTGCTTTAGTGACAATGTCACATGTCATGACGAACAGTAGACATTGTACCGGATCGTGCTTTAGTGACAATGTCACATGTCATGATGTACAGTAAACATTGTACCGGATCGTGCTTTAGTGACAATGTCACATGTCATGACGTACAGTAAACATTGTACCGGATCGTGCTTTAGTGACGATGTCACGTGTCATGACGTACAGTAGACATTGTACCGGATCGTGATTTAGTGACAATGTCACATGTCATGACGTACAGTAGACATTGTACCGAATCTTGCTTTAGTGACAATGTCACGTGTCATGACGTACGGTAGACATTGTACCGGATCGTGCTTTAGTGACAATGTCACATGTCATGACGTACAGTAGACATTGTACCGGATCGTGCTTTAGTGACAATGTCACATGTCATGACGCGCAAATTTTTTTTACACGCTAGCCTGGCCATTTCTATGATAAATACCATGGAAACGACTAATATTAGAGTCTAGCAGCATACATGAGAGGTGCATCAGGCCAAAAAAAAAAATTGTTTGGTTGTCCTCGATTGCTTTTCTGGAGTAGGGGCGGGCGGGCGGATTTTTTTTTTTTTTCTCCATTCTTTTTTTTTTTTTAATATTTTTTTTTTCCATAAAAAAATAATCATTGGGATTGTCAAGCATTTAAACAAACACAGTCTATAAAATACTTTAATATGGTAAAAGACTAGTTTAATGTACAATGAATATCAAGACCAACACAGAAAGTAATTTGAGCTTTGAAATACAGCACCTTTTAAAATCTCCATTGTACTACTTATAGCTACTCGCGCCCTCTATGTAGCAAACAATGCCTAACCGGTGACCATTGGTCCCCCATGATCCTCTTTATCTTATATTAACTGAGAGCTGATTTGATGAGATAACCACCTGTCCAGTGACCTTGAAGGGTGGTCTAATCCCTCCTGTAAACTAGTACAGATGGGCTTTAAAATGAGTTTAAGAATGCTCAGAACCTGATTTGAATGAACGGCATTTTGACATAGAAAAATAAAAATGGCAAGTTTAATATATACCTAATTGCGTACTGAAAAGTCAAAACTGGCAACGGGACGCATTTTGATCCTTGCAAATGCATAAAATGGTGTGTTTGGCATTTAAGATTGCTCCCCCTAAACAATTAAATTTAAAAGAATAAAAATTAAATTAAAAAAATTGAATTAAAAACAAAAAAAATGAATTAAACAAAAAAACAAAAAAAATGCGAGCGGCCCGAAAATGACGAGCGGGCGGTCGAGGACAACCAAATGATTTTTTTTTTTTTTTTTTTTTTTTTTTTTTGGGGGGGGGGGGCCTCATCATGCATGACAGTCGTCAGATCAAGCCCTACTTGGTACTTGGTTGTTGTTCCTCCAAAAGATTCCTAGTGGAATTTAAACTGGAGGTCGTGGTGGCAGAGGGTGGACTTATTTCCCTAGCTGGCCCTTGTAAATGAGACGGCCATCGTAGCCATCGGGCGATGGAATTCACAAGCTTAATTTAATTTAATTTAATTTCGGAACTTTATTTTAATCTTGATCTAAGGAGACACGAACGAACGAACGAACGATCATAGCAGCTAGCGAGCAACCAAGTCCACTAACTGCGTGCATGCCTATTATTATGTAGGCTTTCCCACCAGCGCACGTTTACGAGTATTACGGGAAAAGTGGCCAGGCTAGCGTGTAAAAAAAATATTCGCGTACTGGACGGTATATGTTATTCCGTGCCTAAACTCAACAAGGACGGTATAGTGCCTAAACTCAACAAGGTCGGTATAGTGCCTAAACTCAACAAGGACGGTATAGTGCCTTAACTCAACAAGGACGGTATAGTGCCTAAACTCAACAAGGACGGTATAGTGCCTAAACTCAACAAGGACGGTATAGTGCCTAAACTCAACAAGGACGGTATAGTGCCTAAACTCAACAAGGACGGTATAGTGCCTAAACTCAACAAGGACGGTATAGTGCCTAAACTCAACAAGGACGGTATAGTGCCTAAACTCAACAAGGACGGTATAGTGCCTAAACTCAACAAGGACGGTATAATGCCTAAATTCTACAAGGTCAGTATATGTTATTATATACCTCACTTAAGAAATCCAGCCATCTGATTGGTCGAATTGCATTCATAAACTTCAACTGTTCCTGTAAAATTCCCGGTAACCATGCTTAAAACATATCAATATTTTTAATAACCATGGTTATTAAAAAAAATAGGTCAGTCTCCATGGTTACCCCATAGGTTTACATGTTAAAAAATGGTTTGAGCGATGGAGGATACCATACGTGTGCGAAAAATTGGTCGGCAATTTCAATACAATTCTCGCTACCCCAAATAGCGATTCTGCCGAGATCCGGGGAAAATCCTGAAATCCGCATTGCATTATGGGATAGCTTTTCGACATTACAGCTTCCTGTGCAGGCGTTCGTGATCACAACCCTCTCTTTCACGGTAGAGTTTAACGGCCTTTTGTGCTAAAGTCACTAATTTTGCCCGAAGCTTTCCATTGCATATTATAATCTGTACCAATTACACTGATTGGCATCGATTTTAGCGTGCGTGAAAACTCTGCACAGCGAACACAGGCGCTAGCGCCAGCGGGATGGGACTCTATACCGGAAGTTGTAGTGACGACCCGAGAGAGTGAAAATTACCTCGTCTCGCGAATTTCGAGATTTTCGTACCTATTTAGGGTAGCGAGAATTGAATCTCGATCGATCTTACCGACAATTTTATCTTGCATTGTTGACATGAAGACGAAAATTAACTCTCAAAAACAAAAAAACAACATCTGCCGATAGATCTTGATCTAAGTTCGTGCCAATATGCATTGCAAAAGTAAAAGAAGGGTCCGTTTCATGGAGCTTTTGCGAAGCATCCCTCACGCGGAGCCGTTTTCAATCCATTTTAATGTATATATTGGAGAAAACTGCCAAGCATGTTAACGGCGCGCGATAGCCGAGTGGTCTAAGCGTTGGTTTTCGATACACCTCTTGTTGTACGACAAAAATGTAAATTATTTTTTATTTTTTATTTTTTAGTCTTTTTTTTTTCGGCATATAAAAGTATTAATGACTGCTTTAATATTCGAGAAATAGTTGTTTTCATATGCTCTCGGGAAGGTTACAATTGGGCTATTCCCCTCGGCAAGCCTCGGGGAATAGCACAATTCTAACCTTCCCTTGAGCGTAATAAAACAACTATTTCTCTCAAAGCAGTCATTAATACTATATTCAGTGCCTTAAAGATAAAGTTGAGTTCTGGTCATGCGATTGCATTGTGAAAGAAACGGTGTGGAACCGACCAGAAAAGGTTGATCATCTAGCATATAAGAATTTGTGTGTATTGCAAGGTTCTGGAATCATCAAAATGATAAGAAATTTGGCCAAGTCTTGGTAAAGTTACAAACACTTGCACAGAAAGATGTATATGGGACTACACGAACACGTGACGTAAAAAGCCGGCCCCCGATTTTTACGATGTTGCATGCATATTTAGAATATGAAGGCATTTGAAGAGCCATGCTTTTCAGGGAACATGTCTTAACTGATGTTCTTCCACACTTGCATAATAAGAACGAGTAATGCTCACAAATTATTGTTCACCTCTTCCCAGAACTCAACCTTCTACACTGTTTAAATAGACATGATTGATCAAATATGAGTGGGACATTAATATTATCACCCTTGGTAATTCAATAAGAATGGTTTATTTCATAAATACGGATATTAAACTGACTCAAATAATTATGTCAATCCTATATACTTAATCATTCAAATGGAACGTACATACAATGAATGACGTAGGACAAGTATCTGCGGTTTCAGAGCAATGACTTGGTAAAGTTAACACGTACAGGAAATCAGACACAGCCATACTATCCTTAAAACGGGGTATATATATCTTCTTTTTCATTTTCCATCCTTATTGACTATTGGATTACTTCACTTACTTCTTTACGATATATGCTAGAGCTTCGCTATAATAGTAAGATTGTTGAATATTGGTATAATATTTTAATTTTCATTAAACTTTCATTTCTGTAACTGTGCAATTGCAATTTACCCACTATGAACAATTTAAAAAGACAGAAAATGAAAACGCAATGTTATTCACCACAAATTATAAATATATGACTATTATAAACAATTAATTGTTTTAATGTTGTTATAGTTCTTTTAAAAATAAAATTTAGCCCATCGAATCAAGAAGCTTGAATATTGAATTAAATATCGTAAAATAAAGAAATGATGCTCGTTGACCAAACTAGTAAGTCTGGCATCTCTTAAAAAACTCTTATATCGAAGTATCTACATAACTGATTTCAACATGCAGTAGGCAATTGTCATTGATAATCTCAAATTTTGGTGACATTGCGTCTCAGTTTTCTTGGTTTCCTTAATTGAAAAGGCTATTTTGTTTCGACTCCACTATACAACAAAGAGTTACGTGCACTTCCACTATTCTTTACTATTTATCTATCTAAGTATCTTCTCCCGGTTTGGAGGTTGATTCCAACATCTCTCCATTTCACTCTATCTTCTGCCATTCTGGTGCACTTTTGCAGTTTTAATTCAGTCCACTCCAGTTCTTGACATTGTCTTCTCAATTTATTCTGGGTCTTCCTCTCGGTCTACTTCCTTCCACTTTCTTTCTAACACATCCTTTAAGAGGCTTTGGTGCCTTTTAACGTGACCAAAGTGTTTGATTTTTTTCTCCTTAACTAATCCTACTAGTGCAATTTGTTTACACCCTGCCATGTGCAATATCTCTCGAGGATATTTTTATCATTCTTCTATAAATCCACATGTCAAGAGATGTTATTCTTTTTTCCATTGCCTTTTTCTTCGTTACACACACATACAAACACGCACGCTCGCACGCACATGCACACATACACACAACTGGAAAAATGCAGAAATCAAATCAAATCAAATCATATACACTTGAAAATACTTTTTTTTCTTCATAGTGTGACGCACTTGGACGCATGAACACAGAAGTAATCATTGGATCACTAATATACGATAGGGAAGGAAATAACAAATAGGCCTATTGAATAACCTTTTGGTATGTAATTTTATACCAAGGCAAATAAATCACAATAAGGCAGTGGTAACTATAATATGTTTTAACAGTTCACAGACACTATGACAAAACAATAGATCACACAATTTAAGGCAGTGATAACTATATGTTTTAACAGTTCACAGATCCTATGACAGCACAGTAGGTCACAAAATATAGAAACCTCCACTTCATTAATCCTCCTCCCTTGTCCTTGTATTACTGTTATCATGACTGTTTATTAGAATGATTATTTAATAGTAGTAGTAGTAGTAATGCTAGTAGTAGTAGTAGGAGTAGCAATAGTAGTAGTAGTAGTAGTAGTAGTGGTAGTAGTAGAAGTAGTAGTGCTAGTAGTAGTAGTAGGAGTAGCAATAGTAGTAGTAGTAGTAGTAGTAGTAGTAGTAGTAGTGCTAGTAGTAGTAGTAGTAGTAGTAGTAGTAGTAGTAGTAGTAGTGGTATTAGTAGTAGTATTAGTAGTAACAGTAGTAGTAGTAGTAGTAGTAGTAGTAGTAGGAGTAGTGGTATTAGTAGTAGTAGTAGTAGTAGTAGTAGTAGTAGTAGTAGTAGTAGTAATAGTAGTAGTAGTAGAAGTAGTAGTAACAGTAGTAGTAGTAGTAGTAGTAGTAGTAGTAGTAGTAGTAGTAGTAGCGGTACGTTTATAAAATCAGGCCTTTAAAGGTTATCATGATTGGTGTTGTTTGGCGTTATTGCATGGGCGCTTGTCTCAACATATGGGCTCAAAAGTCTTATTATTACAGTCACGGGTTCTCGGGTGCTCGGGTGCTCGGGGCCTCGGGGACAGCGGACAGGTATAGGTTGGCTATCCTTAAACGCCTTCAATGGTGTAGGTAGGATTCAATGGGTAGAATGCCGGTGACTTCAGGATAGGTTCCTGGCCTTACACTACAGAGCTATAGATACTACGATCGAACATATATACCTTTGAACAAGATGATCTAAGCTGAACCACGAATCTACACATACCTGTCCGACCATCCTGTTGACAACATGCATAATAAAACATTATAACTTCAAATCAAATAGATCAAATACAAAGTCCATGTCTTACCAGACGCCATCCTGATGGTTGTTCTTCACTCACACTAAACGATGTAATGTGACTATGCGAGAGAGATGATTTGAACTGTGCTTGATATTAATACGTCGCACTTAGTGAAACTCGTCTATCTACTTGAATGGGTAAAGCGTGTAGAATGACAATGGCTTTCATACCGTAATAACTAATATCCGTTTCCTGGCCTTGATGATCAATATGTGCACAGAGTGTCATTCAGGGAATTTTGTAATTAATACCGGAATGGGTTAAAAACATGTACAAAGTACATTGGCATAGGCAATGTTGGGTTCAACTACAAATTAAAATGACAGGGGCGGCGGAGCGTGTATCAAAGCAGGGGTGCACCAGCAATCAAAGGGCACTTTCTGGAGAGAAAAAAGGGAGGCCGCCTAGAAAGGGTAACCTTAAAGTGACTCGGTAACATTGTCTCAGACTCTGAAACAAAATCCTGCATTTAGCTCATGCTGCAATGATAATTATAAACCCTTAGATCAGTCAGGAACCGCGTAACTTTAATAAGCCGATCGCCTGTCTGATTATCAAGATATTTATGATTGGAATTCGAAATCAAATTTTCCGTTTTCTTAACGGTTTTTATTACACAACAGTCTATTGGGGAAAGGGGTTTTTGCTTTTTTGAGGCACTTCATGATCACTTTCAAGCGCATTTAGTTTAGAGCTTCAACATTACACCATATCTAACACACTGATAACACGTAGGGCCATGCATCTCAGATCAGATTTTACGTTGTTGAACGATGCCTTTAAAGCGAATATTTACAATCTTTAAACATTGTATATACCCCTATATATATATACCATGCATATAATTGTAATGTATATATCACTAAAGATGACCATAACATTAATCTGTGCTGTTGTATACGTTGTACAAGACACTGCTTCAACAGCATACTCTGCTGTATGTGTGATGGTCTTAACATTCATGAGCAAGCGAGAGCATTTCTTAAAAGATGTATAGGGCACATTGCTACCAATTAGACCCATTATTAGTTGAAATAATCGATTCTCGTGGAGTTTTAAGCCTGCCTAGTTTGGCAAGGGGGATTAGACCTCCCTGCAAGGTCACTGACAGGTGGTTATCTCATCAAATCAGCTCTCAATTAACATAAGAAAAAGGGGATCATGGGTAGCAAATTGGCACCGATTATGCATTGTTTGCGTTATAGAGGGCGCAAGTAGCTATAAGTAGTGCAGTGGGGCTTTAAGCACAGTATCATGAACCATAGAATAAGAACTTCATTAATGAAATAAACAATAATGCGAGGGAATGTAGCGAGTCATCAGTTTTGAGGGAAATTTGAGCAGAATTACTTTCAGTCGCTAATACTAGGCACACATAATCATGAGGAGGCTATATGAGAAATGTATTGATTCTCGGGAGATGAGGGTTGATACGAACACTTTGTCATATTAGGGTAGTTAAACAGTTGCTTTGAGTTTGAGAAATTCCTACATTGGCATTCTAGGAAGTTCTAAGGGGCTTTGGGCTTAATGGATGATAGGTTGGAAATCACCTTTTAGCATTTGAATAGTGACAAACTATTAAGTCTTAAGAGAGGGCGCATTTCTTATATTAGGTACCTAGAGATTAAATAGATTTGAAAATGAGCATTAGATATGTCTAAAAGAGACAGTTCCCTATACTACATAAACTGTTTCGATTCTTTGAAACTGGAATTTGCTCTTTAGATGGACGATAAAGAGCATAATTTGAAGAGGACAGAGGGAAATATAATTAAAAAGGGCACTTATCAAAAGGAATTCTAAGAGAGAAATTATCATACTTGAAAGGGGTACTCATCAGAGATGAAAAAGGGGTACGTATACGATTTGGATAGGAACAATTATTGGAGGTAGAAAGAGACATTTTATAAGAAAGAGGAATGGGCTCTAACTAGGCGTTTTGGCGTGCGCCTGTAATCCAGCTTAAAGTGGAAGTTACAAACTGATTCAGGACGTAGGACGTAGGTTCGAAACTTAGTCACGTCTTTCGGATGATGACGTTTAAAGGTCGGTCCCCAGACGTAAATAATCATATGTAGAGGTGTAGTGGTCGAGTGGATAGGTCGCCGGACTGTCGATCACAAGGTCCGCGGTTCGAGTCCCGCCGCCGCACTAATGTCCTTTGGTAAGACATTGATCTACATTTGCCACACTCCACCCAGGTGAAGTAAATGGGTACCTGGTAGGAATTTATTCCTTGAAACGCAGCGCGCGTAGCAGCTGCACTGCTAAAACCAGGGTAATTATGCTGCATTATTGTAGAGCGCTTAGAGACTTCTGATAAAGTAAGTTTTAGGCGCTATATAAGCAAGGATAATTATTACATCTGATTGATACACGTTTGTAAAAACCTAATACACACACATGCACACTCGTATTTCGAAAAGGGGCACTCATCAGATGTAAAAAGGGTAACTTCACCCCCCCCCCCCCCCCCCCGTATCTTGGCACTTTAAGGCACTTTAAGGTAGGAGAAAGGGGCATTTATTACAAAGGAAAGTGACCACTTGACAAAGTAAAAGGGTTAGAATGAATTTAGATTAGAATAGGGGAACTTATCGGATGTTAAAAGTGGCAACATGACGAGGAAGGAAAAGGGGCACTCATGAGAGAGTAAATAGGGCACTTATCATGACCATTTTTCCTAAGTAAAAAGGGGCAATTTGGATTAGGGTTACTCGATCATAGTCAGTAATCTTGGGATATTTTTTCACTTAAACAACCCAAACTCCTTCTTCCTGTGTGTCTCTCCCTCTCTCTCCCTCTCTCTCCCTCTCTCTCCCTCTCTCTCTCTCTCTGTTGATTTTAATTTTTATTATGCTACCCAACATGGAGTATGTCAATGTACTTTAAATATGTTTTCAACACATTCCAGTATTGAGTAAAACAATGCAGTGTCTTACACTCAGTGCATAACATGGTTACCGTTGACAGGAAACAGTTATTATTGTGTGAAAAACATTTTTTTCTAGATTTTAGTATACATTCTCATATTTTATTAAATAATAATTTGCCAGTGTTTGTTTTGCGTGACTGCTAAAGCATGTGTATGCTTATCAACTAGGGGACCTACGCCCTTTAGTCATAAATGACAGTAATGAGAATTAACTTAATGCCCCACAAAAGGGCACTAATATAGCACATCGACACGGTTTTGATCATGGGGCCTTACAGTTACGAGGCCATTGCTTTGCCATTGAACCATGACAGTACGCAGCGGGGGCTCAAAACCGTGTCGATGTGCTATATTAGAGCCCTTTTGTGGGGCACTTATCCTAATTATCGTCATTTATGACTTAAGGGCGTAGGCCCCCTAGTTGATAAGCAAATTAGCATACACGTGCTTTAGCAGTCACGCAAAACAAACACTGGCAAATTACTATTCAATAAAATCTGAGAATGTATACTATTATCTAGATCTATTTTCATTGTCAAAATAATTCCATAAATTGGGGTAACAACATATTCCAACGTTATGAGCGACAGTGTATATTCACATGTATATGGATATATATTTTATCTTTTATTTAGGGCTATTTAGGGCTATGTTTTTCGGTTGGTGTTCCCACGGTGTGTTTTCATTGTTCCATGGATTTAGAACTTTTCAAAGGCAGTTTGTGCTTTCATTTCCTAGCCTGTATGTGATGTCATTTTTTAAACAATACTCTTAAACTCTTTGTCATATTCATTACAGAATACAAGCAATTATTCACCAATGAAGGTTTTGACGTAGAGGGCGGTGGTCATGGAACCCCTCCTAGTTACGATGAGAGTAATGCGATTTCAAGCTCAGCTCCACCACAGAACCCTTACCCGCCTCCGAACTCTTCTGAGTATCCTATGCAACAGCCTTCTCACTTTCATCAGGCTTCACAGCTCCCTCAGCAGCAACCAGGCAGCTATGTACTCCAGCCGGAAGAAGTTCAGGTAAAACACCTAGATGGCAAAAAAGAGAAAGAGAGAAAGATAGACTGAGGGGAGGCTGGGAAAATGAAGAAGGAGAGAGGAGGAGGGAGGGAGAGAGAGAGAGAGAGAGAGAGAGAGAGGGGGGGGGATAAAAGAGATTACAGGACAGGAAAGAAAAGGGAAGAGAAAAAGAGAGATAAATCGATTGTAGGGAGGCTGATTGAGATCAGAGAGAACATATGGAGATGGAAAGAAAGAGAGAGAGAGCGGGAGAGATAGAAAGAAGAGAGACTAGAAAAGATGAACGGAAAAGAGAGAAGAAGGGAATAAAAAAAACGTGAGACTAAGGGAAAGTTGAAATGGAAAGAGAAGGAGAAGGAAAGAGAGGGAGAAAGAAAAAGGGAGGGAAAGAAAGAAAGAAGGAAGGGAGAGTATATGGAACATGTAAAGAAAGGGAAAGAGAAGGAGAAGGGGAAAGAAAAATAGAGATAGATAGCCTAAGGGAAGGATGAGAGAGATAACAAAGAAATGGAAAGCGAAGGAGAAGAAAAGAGAGAGGGAGAGATGGAGAGAAAAAAAGAAGAGAGTCCAGGAGAGATGACAGGGAAGGAAAGAGAAAAGGAGCGATATATATAGACTGAGAGGAGGCATGGAGAGATAAAAGGGAAAGAGAAGGAGAAGGAAAGGAAAAGAGAGAAGAGATATAGAATGAAGGATTACTAGGGAGATGAAGGAAAGGAAAAGAGAAGGGAAGAGAAAAATAGAGATAGATAGACAGAGGGGAGAATGGGAGAGCTAAGAGAAAAAGAAAAGAGAAGGAGAAGGGAAAAGAGAGACAGAGAGGGGGGAAAAGGGGGAAACTAGGAGAGATGACAGGAAATTGAAAGAGAGGGAAGGAGAAAAGGAGAGATAAGAGAGAAAGGGAAAGAAGAGGAGAAGGAAAGAGCGAGAGAGAGAGAGAGAGAGAGAGAAAAAAAAAAAAGAGAATTCAACAGCATTTGACGTTGATTATAAAAACAAAATTAACTTCCCACTATGATAATTATTTTTCTTTTTTGTAAAATCATGATAAATTTATTCAAAAAAATATGTAGTCGGGCCAGGAGATTTAATCTCTTAGATACATATGGCAGGTGCTATGGCTCACAAACCTCTGTCAACTACTTTATCTAAATGTCCCCGTTTACCAAATAAGTGTACATAAAACTTTGTAGATGCATCGGAATGACATATATATATATATATATATATATATATATATATATTTAGTTAAACTTGCTTTGAACCAGTAGAATACGTAAATTGTAATGGTCTTGTAACTTACAAAAAACGATAAATCTTTGCAAGTTAATGATGATTTTATGGAAAAAAATCCTATTTTCTTGGAGCGATTCATCTTTTTCAGATAGTCCTTTCAGAATTTAGTCATAATCAAATTATATGGAATACATCATGTGTCTAGTTAAGTTATTCTATACTCTTTAGAAAGGATTGAATAAACAGAGAAATTATTAGAATTCTTCATTTACTGCAATGTAATGGTACTTTTGTCACATATTTTGAGTTTGTAATAAATTCAATGTTCATTGTGATTTTCTAGAATGTCATTCAACTATATTGGCTATACCTATAAAATTGAAGCATTTGTGCTCAAACCCACCTTAAGAAATATTCATCACTAAGAAAAAATTGATTTGCTGCTTGAGAAAGATAACTAATGTGTGTAAACTAATTCAAAATTTGTTTGTTGACTTTACAAGTTCCAGTTTCCCAAAAGAAATGGGAAGGTATTTAACATTGTTATAATGAAGGTGTGGAAGAACATCAGAGAAAAAAAATCCCGGAAAAGCATGGCTCTTCAAATGCCTTCATATTCTAAATATGACAAGAAACAGCTTAAAAATGATGCCCGATTCTTATGCCACATGTTTGTGTAGTCCCGTTTACATCTTTCTGTGTACTACGGTCCTTGTTACCTTTATCAAGACTTGGCCAAATTTCTTACCATTTTGGTGATTCTAGAACCTTGCAGTACACACCAATATATATATATTACATGATCACCTTTTCCTGATCGATTCCACACCGTTTCTTTTCACAATGTAATCGCTTGACCAGAACTCAACTTACCTTTAAAGACTGTTCGTATATGATTCTGATTTATGTACTTTTTGTTCAGAAGAAATTGAATCTATTAAACACTTATGTTTGGATAGCCACGTAATAGCCACGTAACTCGCCGATTCTTAGAGGATTTTGAAAAATATAGCCTCAAAAATGAAAATAAGTTAACATGTTATGACTTTATCTTTGGCATCCCAGATGGAAATTGTTCCTCTTTTAATTTCGTCATTTGGTATGCAAAATATTATATATTTTCAACTGGATATTTGAAGGGATCTCTATCATTTACATGTTTTCAACAGAAAATAATATATCATTATGACGTTTATTGGTATATGGAAGTACGTTCAACTTATCTAAATACTAACATTTTATTTGGCCACTTTTTCCTTTCTTTGTCAAATGTATGTATCCATCATTTTGTACATCTGCTTAAACATGTATTGGTTTATTGTTTAAGAAAAAGTTGAATAAAGACTGCATTCGAAGACAGAACAGGACAAAAATATATGGACCACGATAAAAAAAAAACATGATATTTGCTAATGCAAGAAAGACGCGTACTTTTCACAGCATATTTGCTGAATCTGTTTTTTTTTTGTTTTTTTGTTAAGATACCATAAATGCGGACCTTATAATTTATTAGATTAATATGCATGTCAGCAAAACGTTTAATGATTAACATTTGTATTGCCTTGGGTAAAACACCAAATGTATCTCTATGAATACTCATTAAAGACCTATATTCACAATGGTGTTTCTCGTAGACCGTTTTTTGTTTATTTCAATTCAACTCACTCTTAGAAAATGCTTTGAAAGGAAATATGTATAAGCGGGTTGTAAAACGGATGTAAGACATATTTCAATATGTGCATATTTTGCTACAGATTTTGTTTATAAGGATGACTGTGACGTCATATCAAAATAATGTACGTACAGGGTCATACGTGTCAGCTCACATTTTTCTCTACCTTATTATGTCTTCCCTACCCCCTCCCCCAACAAACACACAAACACATACACACATACAAACACACACACACACTCTCTCTCTCTCTCTCTCTCTCTCTCTCTATATATATATATATATATATATATATATATCTTGCTCTATTCTCAAAGTCCCTCTTTTGCTTTCTTCATATTCGTTTTTTTCTTCAATTCCAATGTATTTTACTTTGAAAGCAGCAAAGACGGAATACCAAAAGCGTCGTTTAAAGATTAACAACACTATACATCTAAAATATGTAGAAGAGGCATGACAAATTGAAATGCATATGCCTAGATGAAATATCTGCATACAATTCTTAAAAGTTGGGTAGCAGCAACAAAAAAAAAGGGAGCAGCCCTTATAAGTGACCGACAAAATAAAATAACTTGTACCTGTATTGCGGGAATAAAAAAGAAGGTTATTATTTATACCCCCGGCCCCTATTTCTGTCTCCCGACTTGCTAGTCTCTATTTCTCTCTTCATTTCCCCCTACGCCCTCTACCCTCACACTGTCCTTCTCACTCTCTCTCTCTCTCTCTCTCTCTCCCTCTCCATAATCCCTCTCTCTCTCTCTCTCTCTCTCTCCCTCTCCATAATCCCTTTCTCTCTCTCTCTTTCTCTCTCTCTAGCTGTATCTTTCTCTCTCTCTCTCTCTCCCCTCTCCCCCTCACTCTCTCTCTATCTCTCCTCCATGCAGTATTTATTTGAACTGCCTTGCTTTTAAACTAATATAGATGCCTTTCCTTATATTTATCATCATTCCGTCACGACTAAACAAATATTGAGGAATATTGTAAATAAAGTTATTTGACCTCTATTAGTCAAGAGCACGTGACAAGCAGTCTTTATCTCTGAGTTGTATGACGATATTAGATATGACTATGGAAGGACTTTGGACTAACAGGATTTAGAAATCCAATCTCTGAAACACTGATATTGCAACAATAGTTACATACGCATTGCATGAGCTGATCAACAAACACACAGGCTTTTATTCTTCGGTCGTCACTTTTAAGAACACAATATGCCAACTGGTAAGAATACTTTTTTCTTTTCCTATCAAATCTATAATACAACTCGAAGTCATCCCCTAATTGTTGCTAATTTGAGCGTCTTTCAATGAATTTCATCTAGGGCCTTTAGCATGCTTGTGAATTGTAGTTGGTCAAAGATTGCATAAACATCACGTATAAAATAGAAACGCGTTTACGTGTTACTTTGCGAGTATAAGAGAAAGGAGGGAGATAGAGAGAGGAGAGAGAGAGGAGAGAGAGAGAGATATGGAGAGGAGAGAGAGAGAGAGGGGGGAGAGAGAGAGACAGAGAAAGAGGGAGAGAGAGAGAGAGAGGGAGAGAGAGAGAGAGGGATAGAGATACACTAAAAAAAAAAGTGCTAAATTTAGCACTTAAAGATTCAATTTTAGCACTTTTTAGGAGCTCGCATAGTGACTGCACTCGAAGTGCTGAGTTAGCACTTGCACCCGGGCTACTTTGCTAGCACCCAAAGCAGCTGACTGTTGTGCACTTAAAGTGCCAAGTTTTGCTCTCTTTTGGGTGCTAGCAGAATAGCCCTTGTGCAAGTGCTAACTCATGCGTTGTTTGACATGCCCCATCTACATTTGGTATGTGGTCAAGGTGGATGTCCTTCGTCATTTACCACTTTCAACTCTTACAGGAAACATTTATTAAACCAACATCCACAAGAAGAACCTGAACCTGAAGTTGTACAGGGTATGGAGGGTCTAGTTGATGCTGATTTGGGTGTTGCTGTTGGTGAAGTGCATAATCCTGCAGCAGATGATGCATTTGATGATGATGATGATGATAGGATAGGCCTACTACAAGAACAAGATGGAGCAATGCATAATGACAGTACAAGACACTATGAATATGACAGACAATGAAAGCGGACAAAATATACAGTTCCTTAGGTAGACAAAGGAACATCCCTTCACTGCTATTATGTAAAAAGGTGAATATGCATGTGACACCTGTTCTACACATTTTTACATAATAGCAGTAAGGGATGTTCCTTTGTCTACCTGAGGAACTGTATATTTTGTCCGCTCTCATTGTCAGTCATGTTCATAGTGTCTTTTATCAAACACCAACATGACCCATGCTATGACAAACAGAGTGTTATCTGCTGCAACAGCTTTGAATACTGATGTTGTTGACAGTTTAAGGAGCAAAGTTATTCAGACTTTTGAGGCCTTGGGTATTGACCTGGAGAATGAAGAATGTAAGAATCTCTTAGCTGAATTTGATTCAAAAACAAATATTCACAAGGTAACAGCTATTATACTAACCGACCAATCAGATCAGGTTATGCAGTCAGCACTCGATGTTAAGTGCTGCATATTGCTATAGCACTCGTTTTCTGCACTCAAATATTCAGCACGTTTCGGTTTCCTTGTTAAAGTTAACCCGTCAAGTGCTGATTTTGGCACTTCAAGTGCAGAATCTCACTCAGCACCCAACATTTAGCACCTCAGTTTTTTGCGTGTAGGGAGAGGGAGAGAGAGAGACAGAGAGAGAGATAGGGAGAGGGGAGAGAGAGGGAGAGGGAGGGAGGGGGAGAGGGAGAGAGAGAGACAGAGAGGGGGAGGGAGAGAGACAGAGACAGAGATAGAGAGACAGAGAGAGAGAGAGAGAGAGAGAATTTGAATCAAAGGTCAAGTGGGTGATAGGTAGATGACATGACAGAGTTAGCTATTAACCCATTGCTTACTGGAACCAGATGGTCCCTGTGTTAAGTCTTGACGCTACTTCACTGGAGGGCTTCAAGGGAGCGCTTCCACCAAGCATCTAGACCAAGAACTAGATAGTTTATTCCTCAGCACTACATCCTGACTTATGGATCCTGCTGAGTATCGTCGCAGAAGTAGAAGTAGAAGTAGAAGTATCGGAATTACATAATTCAGTAGTCAACGGGTTAACAGAGAAGGGATGATAGGTAAAAATAGATGAGAGGAAATATTGAGGAGAAACACACTTCCGCGTACATTTTTTTCATGTGATGACAAGAGGTTCTTTGTCAGGTGACTTGTTTTGGTGATGAAATTATTGTGTGCATGTTAATAGATCTTATGCATGGTCGGCAAAATATAGATCATGACCCCCAAAAAGGACCCCTTTTTATATAGGAAAGGTGCCTTTTTCTACTTAAGATAAGTATTAATATTAATAATTTTGGGTTGTTGTTTCGCGCTCATATCTGTTAGTCTTGACACTCATGGTGCTCCACAATTATAAAACAGGTTTAGCATGGCTGCCATTACGGCTAGAATCCATTCCTGCCAGGTACACACTTACATCACCTTGGTTAGAGTGTAGCAAATGTAGATTAATGTCTTGTCAAAGGACATTTAGTGCCACGGCGGGACTCGAACCGCGGACCGTGTGATCCACAGTCCGGTGACGTATCCATTCGACCACGACACCTTTGATAAGTGTGCACCTTTTACGCTAAAACGTTTGTCTATATAAACTTTTCAACTACTTATAATTCCAAGGTAAATCAATCGTTCTCTGTTCAATGGAATTGGACTTATATAACCATATTATGCACATTTCATTAATGTTAATAAGACTGAGATTTCATTAGCATAACATGTTCAATACTACATTATAACATGCTAATCGGTGGGGTGACAAAACCTTGTATCTCAAAAATCATGAATTTTCAGGAGAGCGAACAAACTTTCCTGTCTTAACAGATTTAGTGCTGTGACACCGTCCTTTGTGTGGAATTTGTGAAAAAACCGAGACAGGAGGCGTCCATGGGTTTATCAGGTGGTGTAGTAGGCCATTAGGTACACAATTATGTCCAAAATAAATATCAGAATCTCAAAAAAATTGAGATACGAGGTTTTGTCACCACACCGACGATTATGTATCATCTCTCATTTCCCCCATAACAATAGATTTCTCGCAAGGTCGCAATATTACATCAAAATCATGCAAACAAAGTCTTTCTTGCTCGGAAATGAATGTTTACCATCATTATACTACAGCAAAATATGCTGCTGAAGCAGTATCTTGAACCACATAAATAGAACATTCTTGATAATGTATTAATTATAATTTAGGGGTATATAAAATGTTTTAAAAATGTTATTGTTTCGCTTTAAGGTTACCCTTGGTAGTTGCGATTTTTCCAGTAAGTACCTTTGTTGCCCACGTAGCCCCTGCCTACTATCATTTCACGATTTCCATTTCCTCACAGAATACGAGCGATTTACTAATGGGAACGTAGAGGGCGGGCCTCAGGCTGTGCCTCCTAGTCATGAGAAGACTGGTGAGGTTCCAATCAATGCTCCTCTTGGATACCCTTTACAACAGCCTGCACAATATGGACCACAGCAACCTGGAGTATATGTCTATCAACAACAGGTAGTCCGATGTGATACTAACTTAACAAACATAATATTCCTCGCTGGTTCTTATGTTTTCTCTCTTTTTCTGGGGTCCTCATCGAACACAATGTCAAGAAAGAGAAGGAGAGGGAAGGCGTCACCAAAGAAGGAGCAACGATTAAAATTCAAGATAAATTTACCATAAAAGGACTTCAAATTCCTAAAAAAAACTACCATTTAAAAGTATCCGTTTCCAAATAAAGAACCAAACAGGTGGAGACTTAAATTCATTTGAAAGTGACCCATATACAGTCAAACCTGCTTAAAAGACCACCTGTCTACAAAGACCATCTGTCTAAAACAAGCACATTGTTTGTTCCCCTTGAAAATGGTTTCTCATCGAAACATGTACTAAAGGTACCTGTCTACAAAGACCACTTTTTGTGTTTCCCTTGGGCGGTCAATGTAGATAGGTTTGACTGTATTTTCCTGTTGAATATTATAGGCACCAGGGCAGCAGATGATGATGCATGCAGCTCCCGGTCCTATCCCGAAAGACTACTTCGGATTTGCGCTCTTTGTTACCATCTGCTGCTGTCTCCCATTCGGGATTGTTGGTCTCATCAAATCAAGTGAGGTAAGCCAGTATAGAGCCAATCAATTTGAAATGGCTTCCGTATGATTCAAATGATTCAAATCATTTTATTTCTCATGCAAAACATAATACAAGAATAATTATATCACAACAAATATGCAATGAAACGACAAATATAATGGAAAAAGCACGAGAAAAGAGGAACTAACTTGAAGCAGAGTTTGTTGAAGTGTTCGTTCCTCAGATGCTGTTTTACAATAAAACATGAACAAAGTATGCTTAGAAATCATGAATAGACAATATGTAGCTAAGGGGGGGGGGAGGGGAAAATGGAGGAAAATAGTAGAAGGCAAAAAGAAGAAAGATACAAAAAAAGGATAAATGAATGATTACAAAAGCTCTAGAAAGGGAAATTAGATCAGTAGAATGAGGGAGAAAGAGATTTACAGCCTTTTCACACACAGCTAAAATTCTATAAACATGACTAGTATAAACGTGTTTCGAACGTGTTTAAACTAATCACGAGCCTTTCACACACAGAAATTTCGGTGCGATCGTTAATTGTTTCGTGATTAACTACTGCTCGTAAAATGCGCAGTAGTGCCATTGCGCATTGAAGGTCGTGTCATGTCAATCAAAGCGCACGCTCCATCCAGTTTAAACACGTTTAAACAAGAATTTCCTTTCACACACAAAATGTCAAGCTCTCTAGATACGAACTTCGTATCTGCAGCCTGCTTTTAGGGGCGTATGGATCGCGACTTCGTATCTATCCCAACATCGTATAAACGATGTTCACACTGGGAAATTTTGTCTATAAACATGTTTAAAATTTTACGATGATTCTAATCATCACTAGATACGATGAATTTTAGCTGTGTGTGAAAAGGCTGCAAGAAAGAGATCGACTCGAGAGTCAAACAAACCGAGATTCGATCATGAATACGTGTTTAAAAGTTTAATCTTTAACTTCTTTTTTTAATGTGTATAGAGTGGTACTTTGTTTAAGAGATGGATCTATTTAATATGTATCGATATTACTACGTTAATTCCTATGGAGGATATAGTAATGTATTTAGCCAGCTCAGTGATCGATCGATCGGAACAGTTCAGCTGGATAGTTATATAAGAATCACATATAGGCCTAATATCAATAAATTACTTTATAAGATGGGTAGAAGAATCCCTGCAATTTGATTGGTCAATTACCATGTAATTATTTTTACTGGATTTTTTTGTTTTCATAGGTTTTTATTCATTTCTCTCATAAAGAAAACTTGTACATTATTTATAACATTGTATACAAAATAACAAAATAATGTTAACATAGGTCTTGACAAATTTGCCAATGAACTTTTACATTTACATACAAAAGTTACCCATTTACAGATGAAAAATATTCACATAAACAAAATTATATTTTCACCAAAAAAAAAAAAAAAAAAAATCGCAAATAAAGTTTGTACTATTTTCTCGACCAGTTTGATTATAAATCTCAAATTATTTCTTTTCCACAATATTCTGTTAACCTATATTCCTCTTAAATTTCCTTTGGAGACAATATATATATATAAAGAGAAAGAGCTAGAAAACACCTACTACCCCGAACCCCACACAACATTTGAACACATAACAAGTACAGAAGTATACAAAACACACACCAACATAGAACGAACAAACAACAAAAGTTTTTAAAAAAATGAAAAGAAGAGAAAAAAGAAGGAAAAAAGAAGTAGAGAAGAGAGGAGGGGTCTGGAAGTTGTATATTGAGAAAATTAACAACTGAAAACATTCTCGGTCTCGGTCCCTGTTTCTCTGTCTGTGTTTCCCTGTCTCTGTTTCTATGTCTCTGTTTCTCTGTCTCTGTGTCTGTCTCTGTTTCTCTCTCTCTCTCTCTCTCTCTCTCTCTCTTTCACGCTCTATTTCGCTACCATATCTTGTAGGTGAAGAATCGTGCAGCGATGGGTGATTACAATGGCGCTACCCTGTCCTCTGCTGACGCAAGGCGTTGGTCTTGGGCTGGTTGTATCGTTGGTGGTATCAGCTGGGGTATCGGTATCGTTGTGATCTGTGTTTACATAGGGCTCATTGTGGCTGCTTGTAACGCTGGTAATTGCGGTGATTATTAACCCGCTGGCTACCATCATTCCCATAGGCTTTATATAGGGACCACTCGGTTCTAGTGCGGTGATTATTAAACGGAAGAAATCAAAAGCACAGAGCAAGGGTTAATAATGCGATAGGCCAACCAAACCCTACGTGTTCTCATGTCTAGAGCCCATGTCGGTCATATAAACAGAATGTAAGATAAATACGTGAGTACATCATATGAGAAATAATTGATTAGATATACAAATCAGTTAATAAATAAATGAATAACTTACTTAATTTATTGATTAATAATTAATTTAAAAATGTACATCACATACCTTTACCACTTATAAAACAGAGATAGCTGATGTACGCGGTGAGTGGATTTGTTTTTTGCAGCTAACATTTTTGCCCCCCCCCCCCCTCCCCTCAAGTAGAATTGTGTGTATTTTGCCACTGTATGTACTGTTAATGCTTGAACCGGGCTCTGCTGGTTACTCATTAAGTGGAGTCTTAAACCCACTGTTTATATTGACACAATGGCCAGAATTCACAAAGAAGGTTTGTCGACAAACCTTGGTTTTCGTACGTCATAATTATGACGCGTTTTACGCGTTTATTACAAACCTGGTTTGTAAAGAACAAAAGGAGGTTTGGCGAAACAAAAGGAGGTTTGAGCTCAAACCTTGCTTTGTGAATTCGGGCCAATATGTAGTGGACGTTTCATATTGAAGCACCTCCCTTATAAAAAAAAAAAGAACCATGGTAACTATGTTTTTTTTAATCCAATTACCATCCACCATGGTAACCATGGTATCATACAATGAAATCATCATTGAATTCTATTGTTTGATACAAAAATTTGGATGAAAAAAACATGGTTACCATGGTTCTTTTTGTATAAGGGTTGACCAAAACGGTCTATCGTGGTTTTAAATTAGGAAATGCATAAGATTGGATAGGGGTATGCTCTAAACAATATACTCTTGGAGAGAAATTAGAACTTAGAACTTAGAACTGCACCTTCCACCCAGACCTTCAAGACTGCATTTAAAGGCAGGCTTTACTACTTCAGCCAGAATGGATTAGACCACACAGCGAGCCAGCGAGGTCACTGTGACAGGTGGCTATCTCATTAACTCAGCTCTCATTTAATATAAGAAAAAGAGGATCATATGGGGGACCAAAAGGCACCGATTGGGAAGTTTTCTATATAGAGGGAGCAAGTAGCTACAAGTAGGTTTTAAGAATTAATTATTTTCATGCTTTGCTATCTATAATTTCAATTGAAATTATATATGTCTACAACTTGTAATATATGAATAAAATCTTGCACCATTATTGTTGAATCATTATTTAAGAATGAATTATAATGTTGATCAATCTAGTTACTGTTGTACTATTTTAGTTAAGATCTTGTCAGAATGTTTTGTTTGAGGATAGTTCAATAGTAGAACCATGTAATTAATTCAGCTTGTAATACAATGTAAAGCGCATAGAGACATACCTTGTATAATGCGCTAAAGAAATATAATTTATTATTATTATTATTATTAAAGAAATCGCTTTTCAATTGCTAAAAAAAAATTAACATAGATACTATTGGGTAGGAAACTTTCCTTGTGTATAATAGGCATAGAGTATGATTGATAATGGCTTTAAAGAAAATTTGATCCTTATTAAAATTGCACAAGATGATAAACCCCTAGTATTCTGCTCGGCAAAGCTTTTATTATGTGCTGTATGTAGTACGTGTCATGCAGCTGTTTATTTCTTATTACTTTGAATATAGCCTAATACGCCCATTTAATCTCATTTAAAGAGTGGAAACTCTATTTTCAAAAATTTAGTTTGAAACTTTATCTGTAGAAACAATATGCGCTGTCAGACAATTATTGCTGCATGGTTAAGTATAAGTATACCATTTATTGTACATTCCCACAGAAAAGGGAATTTTCTTAAACAGATCAAATTGTTTTTTTGTATTTAAATTATGATTCCTGTATCAGAATAGTAACAATTCTGTCAAAATCACTCCGTTCAGAATTTACACAGACATTGGTAGCAGGACGGAAAATAATAAGCCAGATCGTAAATGTTGCTTCGGTACGCGTGACCCCAAAATATCCACAGATCTTTTACACGATGTGCATTTTAGAATAATCACTACTGAAGTGATGTAGGTGCTTCATGAATATCTTTTGTTTGCCTCTTGAGAAGAATACTTCCACTAGTGTATCAGATAAATGTACGGTCGGTGCATAAACGAATACTGATTTACATAACTTTCATTAGCACTTTACCAGTATTTGTCTCGATGATGGGTTTTAAAACTTGGGAATAAATTACCTTTATCTGCCCATGCGCAGATAGTATTTACGAACTGGCTCATTGTAACTATCCACGAATGAGGAGTAATGCATACATCGACTTCAATGATTTAGCCGCCTTTGATCTCCCAATAAAAGTTAATGAATGGAACTGAAACCACTGACTATACTCTCTTCTTTTAGCAATCCTGGATGGTCTGTGTGCAATTGGTGGAGCAAGATAATGGCCTGAATTCACAAACACTATGAACATAACGGACAAAGAAAGCGGACAAAATATACAGTTCCTTAGATAGACAAAGGAACATCCCTTCACTGCTATTATGTAAAAAGGTGAATATGCATGTGACACCTGTTCTACATATTTTTACATAATAGCAGTGAAGGGATGTTCCTTTGTCCACCTGAGGAACAGTATATTTTGTCCGCTCTCTTTGTCAGTCATGCTCATAGTGAAAGGAGGTTTGTCAACAAACCTAAGTTTATGTGCTTCATTAAATTATGGCGCGTTTCGACACGTTTCAAACCAAGGTTCAGACGAACCATGGTTTGAAACGTATCGACAAACCTCCTTTGTGAATTCGGGCCCAGGCGCGATCCAGGGGGGGGGGCCGAGCGGGCCTTGCCCCCCCCCCCCCCGCAAAAAAGGGGAAAAAATGAGAGAGAGAAAAGGAAAAGAAGGGAAAGGGAAAGAGGAGAGAAAGGGGAAAAAAGAGGAAGAGGAAAAGAAGAGAGGGAAGAAGGAGATCGGGGGGGGGCAAAAGGACCAACCTTCCCCCTCCAATCAAAAAATAAAAGAGAAGGAAGGAAAGGGAAAGAAAAAAGGAAAATAGGAGATAAAGGGAAGGAAAAAAGAGGAAGAAGAAAAGAAAAGAAGGGGGGTATCAGTTGCAATTTTCCCGCCAACAAGTTGTGGATCGAGGGGAGGCAAAAGGCCCTTGCCTCCCCCCCCCCCCCCCCCCCCCGTCCCCGCTAAACAAAGAGAGAAGGAAGGAAAAGGAAAAGAGGAGAGCTAAAAGGGAACAAAAAAAGAGGAAGAAGAAAAGAAGGGGAGATCAGTCAACAATGTGTGGAGCGGAGTGGGGGCCAAAATGACCTCCCCCCCCCCCCCCCCCCCAGCAAACCTAAAAGAGAGAGAAGGAAGGGAAGGGAAAGGGAAAGAGGAGAGAAAGGGAAAGAACAAACAGAGAATGAAGAAAGGTAAGGGATATCAGTTGTAATTTTCTCGTCAACAAGGTGTAAATCGGGGGGGGGGGGCACTGACGTACTGATAGGGGAGGGGGGGGGGGGGCTTTGGGGAAATCAAATTCAAACGTATTTACAAATAATGCAGAAATGACATAATTTTCCCCAATTTTTCCTCACTTTTAAGTAAATTGTACTTTTTTATGCGTTTGTTGGAAAATGACAAATTCCTAAATTTATAGCCAGGCAAGAACATGCTTCTTGAGATGCCTACATGTCAGGGCCCGCGGAACGGCGGGGATCGGGATCCTCGAGCCCCCCCCCCCCCCCACACTTTTTTTGAAAAAGTATATTAAAGAGAAATAGAAAGAAAGAGAGCAAGAAAGAAAAAATAGTTAAATGCCAGTGTCACATTATAATGAGGTATCAAAATATGCTCATCTGACCATGATTAAATTAAATGCCTAAAACCACGAGGGATCTGCCCCCTGGGTCCACCTAGGGCCCTAAGGTGGGTCCTTAGATGCTCATCTGACAGTAATTAAACGCCTAAAACCCCTGAGCTTCCGGGGCTCTGCCCCCTGACCCCAACCAAGAGCCTTAACGGGCGGGCCTCTTGATACTCATCTGACCGTAATTGAGTGCCTAAAACCCTTGAGATTCCGGGGGCTCCGCCCCTGAACCCCACGCCAATTAGTGACCTGCCAGTGTCACAATTAGGTATCAAAACAATGCTCATCTGACCTTAATAAAATTCCTAAAACCCCTGAACTTCCGGGGCTCTGCTCCCTGGACCCGCCTAGGGCCCAAAGGCGGACCCCTGAATGCTAATCTGACCGTAAATTATTGCCTTAAACCCCTGAGTTCCGGGGGCAGACAAGGTATCAACATTATGTTCATCTGACCGCAGGCGCGTAGCCAGGGGGGAGGGGGGGGGGAGGGGCAGTGGGGTGGTCCCCCCAAAAAACGCCGGCCAAAAAAGAGAGGAGTGAAAAGGAAAAGGACGTAGGAAGAAAAGGGAGTAGACAAAGAACATTTTTGAAATTCAGACAAAGATTAAAGTGGCATGTTCCCGCCAGTGTAGTTATCGCTGCTCTAGTCATCGCCATCTTGGTTCCGAAGATCGACTTCTAATTTGCATACAGCTGTCAATCAAAGTACGCGCGGCCTGGCCTGCCTTCGCCAAGCCAGCTGATCGCTGACGATCGCGACGTCACGAAAGTGGGCGGAAACAGCAGCCGAATCTTAGAGCCGAACTGCGATTGGCATTACTTCGGCACATGTATGCGATAATCGGTATTGTCCGGGCATTCGGAACATGCCATCTGCGTAAGAGCCGTATTCTGTTGGTGTCAATAGGCAGCTAGCACCGTCCGCCAGCGGGTACGTATTTTGAACGCCCTCTGGAATACGGGGAACATGCCTCTTTAAGAGTCGAGAACGGTACGAATCGTCTGCTTTCTCTAATGATTTAATGAAACGTAAAAGCTTCCGCGCTTTGCGCGGGAGGGGGGGAAACTGAATTTAGACGAAGATTAAGAGTCGATAACGACACAACGAATCGTCTTCAATCTCTTAATGAAACGTAAAAGCTACCGCGCTTCGCGCGGGAGGTGAGGAAACATAATTCAGACGAGGATTATATTTGGGAACGGTACAACGAATCGTCTTCTTTCTCTAATAATTTATTGAAATGTCAAAGGTTCCGCGCTTCCCGGAGGAGGGAGGGGGAAACTCGCCCCTCCCTGCACCCCCCCCCCCCCCCCCCCCCAATTACGTCACTGCTGGTCACCATAACGTACCAATATTTGGCTCGCATGATTTCAAATTTGGCCCCCCCCCTAAGAAATCCTGGATCTGCGCCTGTTCACTTGTTCACTTGAACTACATGTTAAAAAGTAGATTGTATATATTGTTTCGAGCTTTCTATACTAAGAGGTGTCTACGATTACACACTCATAGCCTTGAGCTCGAATCGGAGCCACCATAAAGGGTCGAGATATCTCTTGACCTCAACACGCCAATCAAAACAAATGAAAAGAATCACGCGACGCAAAGCTTCAATCTTTTTACTTGAACTTGATTGTCGCGTTATTCCTTAAACTTTTGCTGGTAGCATAATGAGTGTATGAAATCAAAGGCGTAGAAAGGGAGGTTGGGAGAGGAAGAAGGAAACAATGCGAACGCAAGAATTTTAGGTGAGCCTGGTAGGCTATACAGGCGGTTCCATTTCAGGTCGCCCAATGTCGGTCCGCCCCCTTACAAAGTCGCCCTCAATTGGTCATGTCCCCCCCCCCCCCTGATTTTTGTTGTTGTTGGCGATTTTGGGATTCTTGGTCAGCTCGCCCCAGCTTTTTTGGTAATTTCGCCCCTAAATTTGCTGTTTTAATTTGATGCCTTTTACAAAGTCAAGCAATTATTGGTTCCTAGCACTAGGGTCTGCGTTACCCTAACTCTAACCCTAACCCTAGGACACCGGGCCCCGCGTTACCCTAGGACACCGGGCCCCTGCGTTACCCTAGGACACCGGGCCCTGCGTTACCCTAGGACACCGGGCCCCGCGTTACCCTAGGACACCGGGCCCCGCGTTACCCTAGGACACCAGGCCCCTGCGTTACCCTAGGAAACCAAGGTCCGTATTAACCTAACTCTAACCCTAACCCTAGGACACCGGGCCTCGCGTTACCCTAGGACACCGGGCCTCGCGTTACCCTAGGACACCGGGCCCCTGCGTTACCCTAGGAAACCAAGGTCCGTATTAACCTAACTCTAACCCTAACCCTAACAATAAATAAAGTTTTTTTCCCATGTTTTACATATTATTATCAGGTATATCGGTAAAAACCGGTATATCACTTTGAGTCACATAACTATATTTGTTTCAGATTTGTTGGGGGTACAATATTGAACTCTTAAATTCAATTTTATTGGTCCAAAAGAAAATTCGTTGCGTTTAAATGCATTATATTCACAGAGGGGGGGGGCCCAAAACGCCGGCCAAAAAAGAGAGGAGTGAAAAGGAAAAGGACGTAGGAAGAAAAGGGAGTAGACGAAGAACATTTTTGAAATTCAGACAAAGATTAAGAGTCGAGAACGGTACGAATCGTCTGCTTTCTCTAATGATTTAATGAAACGTAAAAGCTTCCGCGCTTCGCGCGAGAGGGGGAAAATGAAATTAGACGAGGATTAAAAGTAATAACGGTAGGCCTACAACGAATTGTCTTCTTTCGCCAATGATTTATTGAAACGTAAAAGCTTCCGCGCTTTGCGCGGGAGGGGGGGGGGGACTGAATTTAGACGAAGATTAAGAGTCGATAACGACACAACGAATCGTCTTCATTCTCTTAATGAAACGTAAAAGCTTCCGCGCTTCGCGCGGGAGGTGAGGAAACATAATTCAGACGAGGATTATATTTGGGAACGGTACAACGAATCGTCTTCTTTCTCTAATAATTTATTGAAATGTCAAAGCTTCCGCGCTTCGCGGAGGAGGGAGGGGGAAACTCGCCCCTCCCTGCACCCACCCCCCCCCCCGCCCAATTACGTCACTGCTGGTCACCATAACGTACCAATATTTGGCTCGCATGATTTCAAATTTGGCCCCCCCCCCCTAAGAAATCCTGGATCCGCGCCTGTTCGGGCCATAGTGTTTAGTAACGAGAGCTGCAGTTATGAGACAGTCTCCAGAACAATTTATAAATGTGTTACAATATCATGGCAAGAATTGAGGTCCGCCCCGGCCGTTACATTGTTTTACATAATATTTCTGTGTTTTTAAAGAAATCGAAGTATAGTTCTTTCTTCTCCACGTATTTTATCTTGTAAAGTGATGTATATGAGATCTAATAAAATAATTAATGTTGTATCATTTACAATAATGTTTATATTTACTACTGATGGAATGTTTATTATATATACACTGTTGCTCATAAAGTTGGAAATTTTTGTTTTACCCCAATTTATGTAATTATTTTGACAATGATTTATTCCTAATAGATCTAAATAGTAGTATACGTTCTCAGATTTTATTGAATAATAATTTGCCAGTGTTTGTTCTGCGTGACTGCTAAATCATGTGTATGCTACTATGCTTATCAACTAGGGGACCTACGCCCTTAAGTCATAAATTACAGTAATGAGGATAAATGCCCCACAAAAGGGCACTCATAATTTAGCACACCGACACGGTTTTGATCCTGGGGCCTCAGAGTTACGAGGCCATTGCTTTTCCACTGAACCATGAATATACGCAGCGGGTGCTAGGGTAGGGGGCAGTTCCCACAAATAAAAAAACCCCAAGAAAATGCAATAAATTATCAATAATTCTAGAATTTCCTCCCGGTCCCCAACAGAAAAAAAAATATTATGTGTGCCCATGCCTTGAGCCATAATGCATGGCCGTACATAGGATTTTGTTATGTTGGGGACCGGGGTAAAATGCAATGAATTATTGAAAAAAAATTATTGCATTTTCTTTTATTTTTATGAATTAAGGGCGCAGGTCCCCTAGTTAATAAGCATAGTAGCATACACATGTTTTAGTCACGCAAAACAAACAATGGCAAATTATTATTCAATAAAATCTGAAAATGTATTCATCTAGATTTATTAGAAACAGTATATTTTTTCAAAATGAACGAATTTTTGTTCACTTTTCCTCCAAATTTCATCAAACTGATTCCTTGATTTTTCTTTCACATCTCCACACACTACCACCCATCTGACTTGTCGATCTTTGTTCTACACACGCTCTCCAGTCTCTTCATTCAATTATCTTTAGAACATAGACGAATGGCGGTCACTCTAGACAATTAATTGAAACAAAGGAAAACAAGATATGCAAATGTATTATACAATTTAATATGTACCACTGAATACAAATAAATACGACTGTGTACAAATCTATTACGAAGATAAATTCATTTTCATTTAACAGCTAAATGAGGATAAATTTATCTTCATTTAACAGCTAAATGAGGAAAAATTATTCTCGTTAACACAGTTTAATGAGGATAAATGTATCCTCATTGCACTGTGTTAACGATCTAATGATGGGTATAGGCCAATATAGTTTTCAAGTTTACTGTTCATACAGGATATGCCATTTCGCCTATTTTGACGCTAAATTACTACACATTTTAAACAAATAATTATTAAAAAAACGCCAAAATGGCCCTATGATAATAATAGCTAGGTACGGGTTTGGGGTTTGGCGGCGTCAGCGGCCCCCGTCCGCCCCCGCCGTAAAAAATCCATGCCTTGATCTTGTCTAGATGTTGTCTTTTGTACGTTGTCTCATGTTAGCATACATTCTCCTCCCTTCACAAATATGCAGTAACCATAGAAAATCTTGGATCGATAAACAGGCTTAGACCTACAACATCGTTGGATTAAAGTAAAGTAAAGTATTATGTAATACGTTATTGTAATGTTCTGGGTAATGTACGCACATTATAATAGGTGACGCTCAAGGCTATTGAAGTTGAAAAGTAGTCACCGTAGTGTTAACTATTCCTGCTTGAGTATTCACCCGGTAAATGTGTGAATAAAAGATATAGGCATAGCTTCAATAGATATTGAGTCAGCACTCGATAGACTTGATAAGGTCCCTGGTCAAAGAGATGGCGCGCTATTGGATTGGTCGGGACACATATTGTGAAGAATGTTTGTTGGCTACAATCTGTCATTACATCGTTAATTTAGTGACCGAACTTGGCAGCTAATCGAAATCAATCCCCGTCAAAAGTGGTCTAAAGTCACAACCCTGTAACGGGAGGGTAGTTTGTTTTAAATCCAACGAGTTGAGGCGTCAATATTATGTAAAGAATAATATATACAATCTTTTCTCGTTAATGTATTCTTATTTATCTTTAACATTAAACTTATGCAAGAAGTATGATTTTACGAGTATTTATGTAATAAATCGTATTAAAAATTATATTGTTATAATATATAATATATTTTGATGAGTTGTTATTGAAATAAATCATTTAAAATGATTGACAAATTTACTAACACATTTGTAATCGATCATCAGAGGAAAGCGGAAGAATTTTTAAAGACATTTTGGATAGATGTAGGCCCTAAATACTTTTCAGGTAATAAGTGAACAGGGATGAACAAATCAAGTTACTCCAGAGAATCACAGGAATAGCATTATAAAACAAAAGAATACCCAGATCAACCGTTTATCGTAAGGCCTTTGTTGAATCAGCGACATGGCAGGAGCCTACTTATAAGTTACACCCCAGGGGCTGACCCCCCCCCCCCCCAAAAAAAAAGTAAAACATTTTTTTGTTTAGTTAATGTTGGGTGTTCATGTTGTTGTAGTGCTCTCTACCCCCCCCCCCCCCTCCCAGCGAAATATTGGTCGGCGCGATTTTCAAATTTCGCCCCCCCCCCCCCTCTTGTAAAATCCTGGATCCGCCAATGGGCCACCCCCCCCCCCCCCCCCCCCATAACAAAACGCTATAGATCCGCCCCTGAATCATAGCACAATTAGCAAGGGGAGATTCGTTACCTATCATTGATTAAATCGCGCCATGCAAATACAGTAAAAACACATTTTGAGCTCCATATGAATTTGCATTTATTTATTTAGTTGTTTAATTATTAATTGTTCTTCCATCAGTCACCGGATGTGTATACACTAAGGCCAACAATTCAATTCATACAATTCAATTCTTTTATTCATCCAAATTCACATGTCTTGTGAATTTTATTGGATGAATATTAGAATACATTGTTTTGGTCACACATTGCAAAAATACGTAATATATATATATGAGAAACTATAAAGTTGTGTTTAGAATCATCAAGTGTGCTCCGTTCAACTATTGTCAATTATTTTTTACTTAAAGCGTATCTGCCATAGTTTACAGGAGGGATTAGACTGCCCTGCAAGGTCACTGGACAGGTGGTTATCTCATCAACTCAGCTCTCAGTTAACATAAGAAAAAGAGGATCATGGTGGACCAATGGTCACCGATTAGGCATGGTTTGTCGATAGAGGGCGCAAGTAGCTACAAGTAGTGTAGTGGGCCTTTAAAACAGCTAAAAGAGACAACAGCTTACATGATACACCCTGTCCAGTCTCGATGTTCAATTCATTAGAAAGCCAAAGTAATCAATAGAGTAATAATAATAATAATAATACATAACATTTATTAGGCGCTTAATACTGATGTTTCTAAGCGCACAGTGTTCTGATTAAGAGAAGACTATAACCCGTAGAATTAAATTAGAAGAAAAAGCAAAAATACAAAAGTAACATAGATAAGGTAAGAAAAACAGTGGCAATCAACTAAATATAGACAAATATGGTGCGCACCTCCATTGACCGACGCACAACTGCAATTTACAATTTGAAAAGATAGGTTTTGAGTAGAGATTTGAATTGAGATACAGAGGGGGCGCAGTGAATAAAGGCGGGCAGTTTGTTCCAGAGAGCGGGGGCAATAACTGAAAAGGCGCGGTCACCATACCGGGTGTTAGTGCGGGGTCCAGGTGTTAACAGTAATGTGGAAGATGAACGAAGTGTTCGTGACGACGTACGGGAACGTAAGGATATGAGATCGGAAAGGTAAGAGGGGGCTAAGCCATTGATAGCTTTGTAGCACAGGAGAAGAATTTTGAAGGATATGCGGTGGTGAATTTTAAGCCAATGTAGTGAGTTCAATATTGGAGTTATGTGCTCTGATTTACGCGAGAGAGTCACAAGCCGAGCAGCGCTATTCTGTACCCTTTGAAGTGGGACTAGATGTGACTGAGGGAGGCCAGAAAGAGAAGAATTACAGTAATCGATATGGGTCGAGACAAAAGCATGGACTAATTTTGAAGTTGTGGGTCGGTCAAGTAGCCTCCTGATTCTACTGATCTTATATATACCAAAGGAAGCAGACTTACAAATATTACTAATGTGTTGTTTGAAAGTAAGATTGCTGTCAATATTTAAACCAAGGTCACGCACAGAAGCACAACAACTGAGAGAGCCATCACTCATAACAAGATCAGGAAAGGGGTCTGAGTTCCGAAATTTAGAAGTAATATGAATCATTTCAGATTTTGAATCATTAAGGCAGAGACAGTTTTGAAAAGACCAGGTTTTGATTTCATTGAGGCAACTGGTGAGTTTGTTCGCGGCTACTGTCCTGCTGTTTGGGTGAAGAGTTACATAAATCTGGGTGTCGTCTGCATACATAGTGTGTTGAATATTCTGATGAAGGTTAATAACATTTGAGAGAGGGCTGGTGTAAAGAATAAACAGGAGGGGGCCGACCACGGAACCCTGAGGAACGCCGCAGATGAGGGGAAATGATTCCGAGTTGGTGTCATTGATGATCACCTTCTGAGTTCGGTGCATGAGATAGGAGCGAATCCATTGAAGTACGGTGCCGGTGATGGAGAAGTCGTTCTCTAAGCGATGGAGTAACAGGTCGTGGTTGATAGTGTCAAATGCGGCAGTGTAATCAAGCAAGATGAGGACAGCTTCATTACCCTTATCTACAGCTAGAAGTAGGTCATTTAGGACCTTGACAGTTGCAGTCTCAGTAGAATGATGATTCCGATAGGCAGATTGGTGGATTGGAAACAAACCGAGATTGTCAATGTGGGCTTTCAGCTGTAGTGACACAATACGTTCCAAAACCTTCCCAAGGAATGGCAGGTTTGCGATGGGCCTGTAGTTCTTAAGTCCATTCGTGTCGAGACTCGGCTTCTTTAGGAGGGGAAGAAGCAGAGAAGTCTTAAAAGACTCTGGAACTATTCCGGATGATAACGAGAGATTGAACAGTTTGGTTATGTGAGGAAGGAGTTCATCGAGGACTTCCTTTAGAAGCCAGGTAGGAATCGGATCTAGCTTACAGTGTTTAGAAGGAAGTGAAGTGATGAGCTTCCTGACTTGTGAGAGGGATACAAGGCAGAAATCAGAGAGTTCATGACGAGGGCCTGGAGCAAAAGATCTTGAAGCTGGTGCTGGTACTACATTAGGGAAAGAGGATACAACTTTGGCGACTTTTTCCCTGAAGAATGTAGCAAATCTGTTGGCGAGTTCACTATCAGAAGAATGATCTGGAAGAGGTGAAGATTGAGTGGGCGTTGAGAGTGTCTTCACAAGACGAAACAGTTCTTTAGTGTCAGCATTCTTGATGAGATCTTTGAGATACGCTGACTTCGCATTGAAGATGCACTCATAATATGACTCGCATTCACGGCGGTACAGCTCTCTATCAACAAAAAGTCCAGATTTGATCGAACGACGTTCCGCACGACGCCTTCGCCTCTTGGCTTCCTGGATATCATCGGTAAACCATGGCGCATCAGGTCTGATTGATACAGTCTTGACCTGGATTGGAGCGTGCTCATCAATCAACGTCCGCAAAGATGAGTTGTAATGCTCCGCGGAAGCAGATGGACAAGATAGATCAGGAAGTGAATGGAACATTGTGTCAATAGAGTTGCGTAGAGAGTCCTTGTCAATGCTGCGATATTTCCTGAAGGAAACCTCTTTCTTGGGATTCTTCGGCCTTGCGATATTGACAGTGGTGACAAGTGCACAATGGTCGGAAGGCATGGAAGATAGCGAGTTCACGTTGCAGACATCATCCGAATTCCTTGTGAAAATCAAATCTAGAGTGTGACCTGCGCGATGGGTTGGTTCACGAACATGTTGCTTGAACCCTAACGAATCAACACATGTCATAACAGATTTTGCAAAATTATCATTGGGATCATCAACATGTATGTTGAAATCACCCAATAATAGAGGAAAATGATCATCTACAACAGCACCTTCAAGGAGAGTTGGAAATTCATCCAAGAATGTGCCGTTGGAGAGATTATTATTGGCAGACGGGGGTGGTCGATAAATACAGTACAACCTTACAGCAGATGAAGGTGTCAGATTGAGTGTGACATCCAGTAATTCAAAAGATGCAAAATCATTGTTGTTGTTCAAGGTACAGCGAGCCGTGGATCTATAGAGAAGCAAAATCCCACCGCCCTTGGAAGATAACCGGGGTCGATGGGTGAAATCATAATTAGGCAAACCAGAAGTCGTGACATCATAAACAAATCTATTTGAGAATTTCTCAATTTTGTCTTCATTTTCCAAAAGAGCATACAAAATAATGACCGAATGTCGAAGACCAATTGAATATGTTATGAAACAGAGCAATATAACTGAGTTCCTATAGGGAATCTTGTTATGCAGATGGTCATATCTCAGCCAATACATATATTTAATTGGTTTTCGACGTTCAGACATTATTTTTTTGTGCTCTTTCGGAAAATAAAGAAAACATTCAATTGAGAAATTCCAAAAATCGGTTTTTGATGACGTCACATTTCACTTCACCACTCTATTGCCTTTTGTATGTTTGTTCACAAAATTAGGTTTAGACAAACTCAAAGCAGCTGCATTTACATACCCAAATGTTAACATAAGGGCTTTGACAAGATGTTTTTGTCACCCCTCGGCTCCTCGAAAGAATGCCAAGGTAATCGATTGCCCTTTTGTGCGTTTAATTGTTCAAGAATACAAAGGTTTATAGCTATGACATTCGAAAATGCATTGGAGATGATTCGATCTCTCCTCCTCGGTGTAGCGTTCACACAATAGAGATAGGAGTGAGAGATAGAAGACATGCTACGAGCAAAGGGACGCAGAAAATATTGGTGTGTGTCCGTTTCTGCTCAAACTGCTCAAAGCCGATGAAAATCGCATCATGGCAGCAGAAGTGTGGTTCTGAAGGAAAATGCTAAAATCAGCTGGAAGGACAAAAGAACTAACCTCATTGTTCTACATGAACTAAACACAGAGAGAGATCTCTTTGGAAAAGTGGCCCGCCTCAAGATGGGTTACTTTGGACACATTCTGCGTGGCAGTGGGAGCCCGGCCTTTAGCAGCACAACTGATAGAAGGAAAAAGAAAAAGAGGCAGACAGAGAAAGAATGGACAGGTCTCACATATTCAGAAGCCAAAATATTAACACAGGATAGAAAGAAATGGAGAAAGACAACAAGAAGACATATGTGCAGATGTGGTCGCCAATCGCCAGCAACTGACGGTGCATGGCAGCCAGGTGGCCAGGTAGGTCGATCCGTTTCACTTAATTTATAATGCAACATTTTCCCACTCGACGAGAGGGCAATAGGGGTATATTATATCCATCTCTGGCCTGGGCAATCTGCCCCTTCGAAATAAATATCAGAAACTACAATATGTCAAAATTTATATCAATTTGGATAGTTTGATGAGGAATTGAACTTTCAGAGTAGTTTTAGGCAACGACGTGTAGACTATATTATGAGCCATTTGGTGATATTCAGGCCCCTGGTGGCTGCAAAAATATCACGTCATGATTCAAAATGGCGCCAGAATGTAACATTATTTAAGTTGCGTTTTATCGAAATATAATTGATACCACAAGAAAGGAAATTTTTTCCTCGTTCGCTTCACATCTCGCAAAATTGAAAAATCAGGATGATTCCTGACCGACCGAATGTAAAGCGCTTAGAAACATTGTAATAAGCGCTATAGAATTATGTTATAATTTGAAATTTATCTAGTGTATACACTGGCATACTGATGGGTGTGGGGGGGGGGGGGCTTAGAATAGAATTTAAACGTGGTTTAATTCTAATTCGTTACCAGTGATTAACAAATGTTGCTGAAATGACTTGATTTCCGGGATTCGTTTTTACCGTAAATTATACTTTTGTATGCGAATGTCGGAAAATGACAAATTTCCAAATCTGAAGTCATGCCCATGAATATGCTTTTTTAGAAGCCTACATGTCTATGGCAATTGCACTAGGAGGGAGAGGAAAACAATACTGTATCCTTTAGATCACTGTATTCGGCGGCGCGGTACGGGAGGGGGCGGGGGGGGGGGTAGGGATCGAGGAGGGGGAGGGGGGCTCCCCCACATAAAAAAATAGAATTTATAGAGAATAGACAAAAGGGAAGAAAAAGCAACAAAAACACGGCAGTGACACACATGAAATATCAACATATTCTCATATGAACGTAGTTAAATTCCTCAAACCCATGAGCTTCCCGGGGGCTACGACCCCTGGAACCCCACAAGGGGCCCAATTATAGGCCGGCCCCTGAATGCTCATCTGACCGTCACTAAATGCATAAAACACCTGGGCTCAGCTCCTATATAGATCCCATGCACGCCAATTAGTGACCTGCATGCCTATGTTACAAATAATCAACATATGCTCAGTCATTTGACCGTATAATTAAATTCCTCAGACCCCTCTGGGGGCTCCGCTCCTTGACCCCTGCCGGGATGCAGAAAAACAGAGTCAAAACAAATTGAATAAAATCGGATAACCAATAAGGAAGTTCTGAAAAAGTATGAAAACGTATGGATGGAAATCACTACACAAATTGCTAATTTGGTTATCAGTTTGTGACATATCATTGCCCCACTATATATTTATCAATTGCTTTATATATTTTGTTCCCATTAACCTCCTTTTCTACCCCCCAGAACATTATTTCCCGATGCCTTAGCCCATGTAGGCTACATGTATATGCTTTGTATCGTATTGCATGCATGACATTTCACAAAATCTTTCATATACGAACTTTGAAGAATTGATACTATTTTCTGAATATTGTATGTTCATAATCATTGCATTTATATAAATAGTTTATCGAAATTCACATTTTTCATGAATGAAGTGGAAAAAAAAAATCACTCTATATTAGTGCATCCTCACAAAAACACATCAATATACAAATTGGATGCTGGTAAATAAGATTTTTAGGAGGACCCCACGCGCCGTAAAAGCTTCGCGCTTTGCTCTCGCAATTTCGTACATTTCTCGCAACCCCCGGCACTGCCCCCCTTTTTGAAATCCCGGATCCGCCCCTGTCGTAAGACTGGTCAGGTGATAAGTGTAACTATACATTTTGGGAGCTAATTGCTTAATTTGTCAAAAATACTTTCCAGTTAGGGTCTAAGGGTTTAAAGGTACTATGTCCCTTTTGCAGCCAACCTTAAATTCTGTACAACTTTGCAGGAATTATGAATATGTCATGTATGTCCTATCTGTGAAATTTAAACGTTAACAGTGTCCTCATATTCAAATTATGCAAGGAAACCCGTTTACTTGCTAGACTTCACTGTCAGACACTATTGAGTGACTGACTGGCTTTTTTTCTTCTTTGGTAATAACGTACATGAAAAGAGTTGTAAAGGGTACATGAGCATTTGTCTACATCAATAACCCACTTCTTGTGATGGCCAAGATTAAACTGATTGAATCTTTGCGCAGCATAAAACTTATGACCATTCGGTACAATAGTCTGAAAATCAAGACTATTACTTTTGGGCTCTATAGCCCTAAAGTCGATTTGACAACTAATAGTCATAATATTTTCCCACTTGAAGACATTTTTAAGCCCCACGTTTTTTAGGGAAGTTCTAAATAATTAGTGTTATCTTTCAAATGCAGTTGGAATTTAACTTTTTCATTTTTTTGGCCTGCAAATGGGACATAGAACCTTTAAGCGGTATAGGGCCCTTTTGGTGTTCCATCGAAAGTTCGTTGCCATGGACTGACCTCTAGTTTACCCATCGAAATCGTTCGTTGAGTCTACCCAGGGACAAGTCCCTGGTCTACCAGTACCACCAGTTGTACATGTAGAAGTCAGCTGCTGCTGCACGCCACATAAATTCTCTAGAGAGCAATGTGATCTGTGATATGATGAATGCGTGCGTGCTCGCGCTTTACTGTGCACAAACGTAACGTGTATGTGCGTTGGGTGCTCGCACGCCGCGCGCTCCCCCACGTGCTATGGAGCTAGATCGTTAACTTTACGTTACATCATCTGCACGACGCCATGGAATTTGCACCTTCCGACAATTCCTTAGCCTTAATTGTTGAAATCCAACTGGCACAGCTCGCAAGGTAAGTCCAGGATTTAGCTACACTGTTTTTGAGGTGGTAAAGATAACGAGAGAAGAACAAATTCACGTTAAGAAAATAAATATCAAGTTGAGAGTGAGACGATTGAAATGAGATTGACTCATTGAGAGCGTCGCGCGTCGAGGGGCCGGGGCGAGGGGCGAAGGGTGGACCGTAACAACAGTAACTAACAATATCACTAGACCAGGAAGCTCCGACGCGCGCCGATGCCGAAGGGGTTTTAAAACGGCCGATTAGGCGATATTATCTTTAAATCTGCAAAGGGAGTAGACTACTTACAATTTTGACTAATTTTAATAGGTTGCCCAACTCGACTGAGCATCGGGGTGACCATTTCAAATTATAATTTGAAGAAGTCTTCGATGGGAAAAAGGGGGTGATCATATTCATAGACTAATTCTGAGTCCTACCCCAACGATTCTTCCATGTTGCAGCATCTATTCAAAATGGCGAAGAGAAGGTACGCATGTGCTGTAGCGGCGCCGCAAATATGAACATTCATGCTGTAGAGCGCCAATCGTTCAAAATTACTGAATATGCACGAGGTTGAGTCACCGCATTTATTGAGTTTCACCTTCAGGATCACGAGCGATAAGGTTTGAATTTCAATTTGTTCATAAAATCTAAAGAGAGGAGCCAACCCTACCCAAATCAGAGGCTAACAAACGAAAGAGACAGAAAAAACCTATATAAAAACCTGCTCTTTCATTATTCATATGACACCTCATTTATTGAGTTTCACCTTCAGGATCATGAGCGATAAAAGTTTGAATTTCAATTTGTTCATGAAATCATTGACCAATTTTGCATCATTGCGCAATGCACGTAGACTGCATAGGGATGCATGCAATCTCTATGGGAAGGATTTTAGCGCACAACATCGGGTGTGCGATCAGACACCCTATTAGTAGGCCCCACACCGGAGTTACAGGTCAAAAATGGATACAAAAGTACACTAGCGCTGGTCGCGCACCCTACAGTATGTGTCCTAAAATTCTTCCCATAGAGATTGCTTGCATTCCTAATCCTATGCCGTCTATGTGCATTGCGCGATCATGCAAAATTGGTCAGAGTTTTTATTAACCTTTATTTCTTGTGATCCTGAAGTTGATGCTCAATAGATGAGGTGAGAAAGTGTAAGTACAACATGGCAGAGCTGGCAGAGCCCCAGGACGCTCTCAAGTTATAGCAATTCAGAACTTTCAAGTACGATTTAGTCATATTTCGTACGACTATTAGAAGCAAACACAATAGTACGATTTTCCTCAATAAAATATAATTTTCAAAAGAAAAAATTTAATTTTTTTTTTGTTTTTTAAATAGATTTTCTCTGTGTGTGTGCCATTTTCAATGGCAAAATTCCCATTCTGTCCTGCAAAGTATCCTACAAGCATCTCACATCGGCAATTTGGGGATGTTCATCGGTTCATCGAACACAACAGTCATGATGAAATCATGCATATTCAACCAATGATTTATAAAAAAATTCTTCCTGTATGTAGGAACTGTAATACGCATCCACGTAACAGTCCATGTTAATTTTTAATAGGGAGGCCAATGCCCGGGCGTAAGGCTTCTACACCTACGATTTGTGCGCTCGTCGCCCACTTCAAAAAATTAGCAAAGGGAAAAAAATGATGTAAAAATAAAAATTGAAGAAAATATGAAAAGAAAATACAATTATACATTTCACAACATACCTATAATCACGGATCTGTAACAGTCTTTCACCATTTGTTGACAATCTTGCAGATTTTGACGTTTTTTAATCCAATAATTGTGGTTGCAGACGACCTTGACGCACTCGCACCACCGACTAAGAAAATCCTAGAGGGCGTAGAGGTTTGCTCACTAAAAACCTTCTCATTGGCAGAAGGTAGACCCTAAAAATATGGGATCCGTTTTGAGTAAAGAACTTTTGATAGAGATCAACATTTCAGATGTTCACAATTGCCACTTCTAACAACTAGAAAATATAAAGAAAAAAGATTATATCTTTTTAAATACAGATTTTTACAAACTGAACATTCGAAAGTAGATAGAGTACGATGTTTCTGTCAATCTTGCGTTGGTTTGAGCCCTATAGCTACATCCATCTCAAAATGAGAAGGAAAACAGTGAACAGTGACGTCATTGTTCGCGCCAAAAATAAAGGGTATTGCGACATAATCTGAGCTCCGGTCAGAGCGTGCCCAAAGCGTAGTCTTATTTATAGACCCTAGTACCTTATTCTCACAGCACTAGATACGAGTGTCGTGCAGTAATGTATGAGAAGTGTTAAAAAAGATATTTCAGTAAAAAAAAAAGTCTACGTGAGCAGTCTATACTCCAATTGAGAATTGAAATGAAAGCCATGATTTGAAGGTGTGTGTTGTATATGATACATGGTTAGTGAGTGTGTATGTTACGTATAGCGAAAGGGAGAGAGAGAGAGAGAGAGAGTGAGAGAAATATTAGTACACGTACGTTGCATGCATGGATGTGCGCTATGATTGTGTTCGCTGCAAGATGGATTTTAATTGGACCTCGTAACTTCTCGATCGTTGATAATAAGGAATACTCATGAGGAAATCAAATTATTGGAATACACATCTAAGGTAAATATCAATGAATTATATATATTTCTTTCCTTTTTTGAACCATCGTCTTCGGCTCGTAGTAGTAGAAGATGTAATCGTTCGCACATTGATGGCTGGACTTCAGCCTGCATCGGGGCTTGCCTGTGTCGGTGGAGGGATCAACTAAGAAGAAGAAGGTGTGTACGTGTGCGACCGATTCAAGGCTAGCCGCTGTTGAGTGATTGCACTTTCGCGCGAAGTTTTAAACTTCATCATGAACTTTGTCCCTCGGGCCTGTCTAATTATGAACGTAACTTTGCGACATGAAATATAATTGTTTCAAGGCTCTTACGTACGGAAAGGCGTAGAAGGAAATGGCTACAAACCAGCTGGATATCTCCTATTTGATGGAACCTATGGAGTCGGCAGATGGGTGGATTTTCTTAGTGAAAGTAAATGCTTTCTTTTAATCTTAGTTTTAGTATAAACAAATTAGTAATTAAAAAGTTAGATTTGGGCATTGGCCTCCCTATTTTTAAGAATACAATTTTTGTCAGTAAAATACAACTTTTTGGATTAAAGAATACAGTTTTTGAACTCCAGAAGTTGGCAGGTCTGCTTGAGCCATGGCAACTCACACTCTCTCCTAAGGACAGTGGGTTGTCTTGGGAACCAACCACTTGACTTGGATCTTTATTAATGACGTCCGTCTTTGGGCCCTGGATAGCCATTGGGAGCGATACAAACTCTAATCCATCCCTTGCAATGAGCTGTGTGTACGGTACTACAATGATTCATGCATATTTGGAAAGCGGAGAGTCTAAGCTTTCTCATGATGTAGGACACAAATATCTTTGATGAAAAAAAGGTATGCTCTTTCAGGCCTTAAATTAATCGACGGCCATCGACGGCCAGGCCGTCGATGCCCCTATGACTGGCCGCGGTGCCCTCCCAAAAAAAGATATATTCACGGCCAAAAAGGCCGTGCCGTTTTTTTCAAACTGGCCGACGTGCCTTTTTTTCCAACTAGACGTGCCCTTTTTATTTTAAATTTGCGCACATAAAACCACCAATTGCGCCCATAATCATCTAAAACTAGACGGCATGGCGCAAGTGTTTTCCGTGAAAATGCGCCCATAAACTATTAGAACAGTAAAAATACACGAATCACGAACAGTTTGCCGCCCACGAGCTCTCTTCTAGCTTCGTATTTAGTGCTTTAATAAGGCGCAAGTGCCGTGAAAATGCGCCCTTTGTTATTATATAGGCAATGCGCTAGCGCACATGCGATCGCATGATATGCATTATGGTGCATGCTGTTGACGCACGCACGTACGTACAAATCGAAGGCCAGGATCAAGAAAACAAATCGTCAAATGGAGAAATAAACAAGCATTCAAATAGTCATTAGAGATCTGTCGAGGTTTGTTTGTAGGCCTAGTTTATTATTTTATCTCAAATAGAATTTAGAATTATCTTATTAATAAGTTAAGAACACCTACGATGTTCTCGATCGTAGTTACTCTCATTTTGCCACCAGCCGACCTCGCTTCAAAAAGCTACCCCGCCAGCTTCCCAAGACGAACGTTTCGAGTCCCGGTAAAATTCCGAGGGTGCATCGGTTTCGCTGGCAAACTTCCAGCCCGACAGCTTCCCACCAAAAGTGGCGAGAGTGTGTGTGCGAGGAACGATTTTGGTTTCGTGAATGCACGTTACGCAACTGAGCTGAGCGTGTCACTTTCAGCTGTCGAATGTCTATAAGGACATTTTTACATCTTATTTCATTAGTTAGGCCTATGTAGACCTTTCTATACAACAGTTAAAAAGATAATTTCTTCAAATTTGCTCCTACTACTGAGAGAGTGGCGGAAGGTTTGTGTGTGAGGTGCGATTTTGATTTGGAATACCCGGCCCGGTAAACTTGCCAATTAAGTCCTTCTGACTTTCGATGTTTGTGAAATTGACAATTTATTTATTCATTTGCTCATCAATATTTTTAGTTACTTTAAAATACTGTTTAGTGTGCAAGTTTGATGTTCTTAATCAATCTTTCCTGTTCATATTGTTAAGATTAAAAAGTTATTAAATTGATCGTTCGATCTATTCACATTATGAAATTAACATTTGTAGACTCTCTTTGAACTTATGATTAGATAAGCGGCCTATCTGTTTTTGGAAAATTGCCCCTTGCTCTGGTAAATTCCCGTGGCAAAGGGCAACTTAAAAAAAAAATTGCCCCTTGCTCCTGGCTGCTAAATCTAAGGCTTGCGGGCCGCCGCCTTGTTTGCAGGCGCGTAGCCAGAGTTTGGTGTTTGGGGGGGCACATACATGTAATCGATCGAGGTCAAAAAAAGGGGTCTACAAAATTTCAACCGATCCTGGAAATTTTAGGGGGGGCACATGCCCCCCGTGCCCCCCCCCCGTGGCTACGCGCCTGCTTGTTTGTATGTACCGTAGACCTCTATACATTCTGTGAAGAAGCTGGTGCTAAAAGTCATGGGAAATTGATCCTGCACAAGTTTCATAAAATACACATGACATCTAACAAAAATAGAATCAATTTTTTTGGCCTCATACTCGATGCCCTTTTTGTAAAATATTTTGGCCTCGATGCCCTTTTTGTAAAAATATTTTGGCCTTGGTGCCCTTAAAAATATGAGGTACTCGAGGCCAAACTGGCCTTGCCCTAAAAATGACGAAATTTAAGGCCTGCTCTTTTCAAGTCGAAAATAGGCATGAATTTTAGGGACATTTTGTGGTTTGTTATGTGGACCCAGAGGGTCACAACTGAACATTGAACAATCTACTTAAAGAGAAGGTGGAGTTCTGGGAAGAGGTGAACAAAAATTAGTTAAACTCTTTAATCAGTATAGTCAGGACCAAATGTAACCTCTGAAACTGATTATTTTATTCCTTTTTATTTCTGTTTAGGAAGCACTTTGAAGAACTATCATACTGGGATGCTAGCAGACGTCTGACGAAAGTTACCAATGACCACATAGCCATCCCTGTTAATGCTGAGTGTAGACAGGCCTTGCTGAGCACAGAGAGACTGCACAGAAAGGACTCATTTCTTCATACATCACATAATAACAGAGATGGTGATGAAGGATCAAAGATGGGAACACACCAGTCTGCAGGACTTGCTGAGCCAACCTCTTCAGAGAGTGGTGTACAATCAAATAAAAGGACACAGACTGATCCACCGTGCTGCCGTGCTTCACTTGAGAAAGTGCAAACTACCACTCTACCATACCTAGATGTAGCAAAGCCATCAGAGAGTGGTAGCAGACCCCTTCTTCCATCAGCTTCAGATGATGCAGGTGAGGGTTTATGCCTGAAGAGTGGTATCAAACACTCCATCAGCTCAGCACATGGACACTCACAGGTTCTCTGGAGTGGAAGACTGTTAGACATTGAAGCGAAGCTGGTTTGTATGGACCTACCCCTCTCAAGGAAAGCCAAACACACTACACCTTATGATAGGCTAAGAAGGATGGTAGATGGATGGGTGAAGGAAGGAGCGCTGCATTGGAAGGAGGAGTTAGCAAAGGAGATCCCTAACCATTGGGAGAGGCATGGAGATCTAGTGCTGCTGCCTTCCTCTTGCTTTCAACATCCTGCATGGACTGCTGTGTAGGTAAACAGCTCTCTACAATCTTAGATCATTATGTTTATCCCACTATAGCTTCATGTGTGAGGTGCCTAAGGGTTTTAATACCCAGTACATTTGAAAGAAAAATTTATCATGTTACATGTATGATATTCATACCTGTGTAGGTAAAAACGGATCAGTACAATCTTACATCATTAGGGGACATTTGAAAGAAAATTGATCATGTTTTGTCAGGGAAAAAAATATTCAAACAATATCGGGGGCTACTTTTCAAGGTTGTTTGCATGAAAATCACGCTCTTTAATTTGTTTTGCATTGAACTCTATGCAAATTTTGGGGGGCTCTTTTATTACTTTCAGGTGCTTTTTTTTTGGCATTTCAGGGGCTTATTCGCCCCAAGCCCCTGTGTATTTGTTTCCCTGTTACATGTACAGTATGCTACAATTGCTATTCATATTTAATTTTAGTACCACCCCCCCCCCCCCCCAAGTATAACGCATGAGGTCCTACGTTTTGTGTCCTTTCTTGTTGATGCTTATTACACTTTAGATTAAACATAATTTTCATTTCATTTGTTTGTAAAGCGCTTAGAAACCATACATGTATACCAGCGCTTTATCAATCTTAGATATTATTATATACTGGTTGTTATAAATTGCAAAGGATTTTGAACTAGGTGAATTAATAATTGAAGGGAGATAATCGCATCCACTCCCTTTTTTTTTCGAGTCAAGGAATGTTATTTGTATGTCTGATTCCTTTAAAGCTGTACTACATGTAGTTCAGCCAGAAGGGATTAGACCACCCAGCTAGCCAGCGAGGTCACTGACAGGTGGTTATCTCATTAACTCAGCTCTCAAATAACATAAGAAATAGAGGATCATGGGGGCCCAACAGGCACCAATTGGGGAAGTTTTCTATATAGAGGGAGCAAGTTGCTATACGTAGGACACTGTGGCTTTAATACTCAATGTTAGGTTTGAAAACAATTGTCATCTTGCAGGTCAGACATATGGTCCTCAGTGGCTACCACTTTAAACTGTACAAGGATTGCCAGAAGAGGGCGTATTCAATCCGATGACTTCAGATCTCCCAGAACGGACCTCCTTCTAGGATCAGATTCATCCGTGGAGCACAGAGACAACGGAATCATGTAAGGTTCTCTTTGGGTTGAACAGGTGGAGTGGTATTCATGTAGAAGGAGCTCTAGAAGTGTTGTGTTTGTGTGTAGCATGGCCCTCGCGTACACAGATTTTTTTTTTTTTTTTTTTGTTGAAAAATCCGAAAATTCCAGATTTTCTGGTCCTAGATATCCCCAAAAAACAGAATATTCTGAATTATTCGTAAGGGTTGGCAGGTATGGTATTACAAATTCATCAAATTAGTTGTAATACTTGTAAAAAATAAATTTAAATTTAAATTTAAAAAAAAAAAAAAAAAAAAAAAAATCAAATTTTTACTTTTTTTTTTTTTTTTTGGGGGGGGGGGGGGGGGGGGGTCAAATTTTCCCTCGGGTCGCGCCACACGTTTTTAATTTCTAGGCGAGAGGCCTGGTGTGTAGTAGGGGAAAAGAAACAACCTATGGTTGGGAATTCCTTGAATATTTCTTAAATTAAACATTTTAAAATCTGTTGTACATGTACATATATGTACTGTAAACACAGTAATATTTGCGGTACATTCATTTTCGCGGATTTGTGCTAAAGTCTGTTTCCGCGAACTTTAGAACCCGCATAAATATAAACATTATTTTTTATGTATGTTCTGAACAGGCTGAATTTGGTGCAACGCAAATTTAATAACCAGCGAATATGTTTTTGGGTCGCTCAGCACGAAAAATTAATCACGCAAAAATAACAGCATTTACAGTATATAAAACACCATAATCATTTGTCATTAAGCATGTACACCTGTCGTATAGCAATTGTATTCTCTATCTGCACGTTACTGTTTCCTTACTGTTTCTTTTTCTCTCTTCTCTCCTCCCCCTCTTCACATGTACCTGTTTCTTTCTTTCTACCTACATGTATCTCTCCTCTCTCTTCCTCTTTATCTTTTGTTTTATTTTATTTCCAGCTACACGTTTGACATTCGCTACAGTATGTTTTCATCAGGTAACATCACAGAGAAGCTGAGGATAGCTAGTCTAGATTGCTCCAACGAGACAGTGGTTGACTTATATGCAGGTATATAAATATACAATGAAACCTGTCTATAAAGACCATCCAAGGGAGACAAGAAAAGTAGTCTTAAAGGCTGATGGTCTTTGTAGACGGGTGCCTTCGTACATGTTTCAAATAATACACAGCAGTAAGTGCATTAGTAAGAATTACCCACACAAGGTACCTTTGGAACAGTCTAACACGCCCGAAACGGTAGTCAAGGGTGTTTGGACTGTTTTGAAGGTACTGAGTGTGGGTAATTTTATTAATGCCCATACAAAAAGATTATTATTAGTTTTATAAGATTGTGTTTTATTTGTTTTATAAAATTATGTTTTATAACATGATTTTACTAATGACCGGTCATTACCATTGGATAATGACCGGTCATTATCCACATTACGCGTTAGGCAAAAAAAATGCATGGTTACTTGTACGCTCTCGACCAATCATTTGATTAGGATCCACGTCATCATCTTATAAATATATATATATAATATTCAGTGAAACCTGTCTATAAAGACCACCCATGGGAGACAAGAAAAGCGGTCTTCATAGGCAGGTGGTCTTTTAAAACCGGTGCCTTTAGTACATGTTTCAATAAGAAACCATTTTCAAGGGAAACAAACATCTATATAAGCCTTTTTATGTACTAGCAATGTACATCTCCAGGCCTGATAATTGTTTAAATCGGTTTGCTGATTTGTTTTACTCCAAAAATGGATAGTCCTTGATTTCAATGTAAAATCCTGATTAGAATTAGGGGGGGGGGGGGGGGGGGGGGGGTAGGTGGGGGTTGAGGTGAAATTTTTCGTAACTTGCTTGGATGCCTCCACCTGCGTAGCCTAAGTTCACCTGATATATCAGTCTTGAGAGGGCGCTATACAACATAAAGAGTTTATTATTTACAATTTCATCAATTTAGACACGATTTCAACTGTGACAACGATCATTGAATATTATGTTCATTTAACCAAATTAAGGATCCCATACCAAAACTTAGTAATACCTTTAATAAATATCTGGCTGTACCTTTGTTTTCCTGTAGGTATAGGGTACTTCACACTGCCATACCTAGTGCATGCTAAGGCTAAGCTTCTCTATGCCTGTGAGTGGAACCCACATGCTGTCAAGGCCTTGCGTACAAACCTCAAGCTCAACAGTGTTAATATATATCTGTCTGTACCTTATATCATCCTGTAGGTATAGGTTACTTCACACTGCCATACCTAGTGCATGCTAAGGCTAAGCTTCTCTATGCCTGTGAGTGGAACCCACATGCTGTCAAGGCCTTGCGTACAAACCTCAAGCTCAACAGTGTTAATATATATCTGTCTGTACCTTATATCATCCTGTAGGTATAGGCTACTTCACACTGCCATACCTAGTGCATGCTAAGGCTAAGCTTCTCTATGCCTGTGAGTGGAACCCACATGCTGTCAAGGCCTTGCGTACAAACCTCAAGCTCAACGGTGTGAACGACAGGTGTATCATCCTAGAGGGAGACAACAGAAAGGTGAGATTATAGCTCTCCAAAAAACAGTTAAGAATAAGTTAGGTGGTACACATCTCCCTGATCATATGGGCCCAGCACGAAAATGCATAATATTCAATGGAAAAAATTATTGCAACAAATGTATGGGGGAGTAGGAGGGCGGGGTTCTAAAGCACCCCCTCTCCCTCCCTTGGCTTTATAGGGTTAAAGGGCTCATAGCAAGAGCAAAAACAAAACAGGGTTGCTGCTTACATATGGAGAGGCATAAAGCTCCTTGCCTTACGGATCAATTTGAACCGTTATCATGCTATGCTTATGAGGATACTGGGTGATTGCAGAAAAGTCTTTTTAAATAGAAAGAGTCAATTAATATGTTCACTGGAATAAGGAGGGTCATCAGCAAATTAAACAGTCCAATAAATAGCTAACACTAGAAGAGAAGGAGAAATTGCGATGAAAAGTTTTTAAGTGACTCGGTAACATTGTTAAAAGTTGATGACAAAAATGCATACTTTTTGTATGAAATGTTACTTATTAAGATTCTACTGTACTAACCCTCTAACATTATCTTTATTTGTACACCTAGCATTGAAGTCACTACCTTAGCACCATTTTCTCTCATCTGAACAATGTAATCAAGTCCTGTTAAGTTTCATTTTGTTTTGTTTTCTAGGTGTGTCCAGTAGGAGTTGCAGACAGAGTGAACCTCGGGCTCATACCATTATCGGAGCAGGGGTGGCCAGTGGCCTGTGCAGCATTGAACCCTGTTACTGGAGGTGTACTGCACATACATGGTAATGTAGATTCCTACCCTCATAAGGAATGGAGCGATCCAAGTGATAGTAAGTGCTTGGATATTTCTTCTAGCAACCCTGATCCCTGTAGTGAAGACTACACAGTGAGTAGTCTCACAGAGGAGTGTGTGTATGAAGAAGTAACGTCTGCCTGTGGAAGGACTGCAGCTCATCTTCAAGGTGAATCAAGAGACTTTTCACCAGTAATGGCTGAAGACATGTTGCCTGTAGACAGTATGGCATGCTCAACACACGGTGAGACGGGTGACACTCTTCAAGGAGAATCCGGTAGTGACAGGGACAACTCTTCCTCCTCCTCATCAAACAAAGAGTTGAATGTAAGAGGGTTAGAGTTGAGAGAAGAGTCTCAAGGTACCGACCAGGGAATCTGCGTAAGTGATGTATTTGATAAGAAGTTATGTGAAAACTGTTCTGAGTTCAAGCAAGGGAAATGGGTGGAGTGGGGCTGTCATGCAGTGAAGACAATCAAGGAACTCCTGTGTGAGCAGCATGGTAATAATTGGAGTGTGAAGATGATGCACATAGAGCATGTCAAGTCTTATGCTCCTCATATTCATCATCTTGTTCTTGATTTAAATTGTCAACCAATCTCATGACAGGATTTGTATTATCATGCTACTATGTAGGGACTTGTGCCTCATTAATTGTTTTATTATCATGCTACTATGTAGGGACTTGTGCCTTATTAATTGTTTTATTATCATGCTACCACGAAGGGACTTGTGCCTCATTAATTGTTTTATTATCATGCTACTATGTAGGGACTTGTGCCTCATTAATTGTTTCTTTTCTTTAGAATGACAGCTGTACCACGGTAACTAATGCCATAAAGTCTGTTAGTATATTTTTTATTTTAATGTAGAGCATTCAACATAAGACATTTAAGAAAATAAGTACTACATCTTGCTTCTCTTGTAAAAAACTATGTATTCAAAATCTATATAAGTTGTTCTCAATATGTAAAGAAAGGCTTTGCCCCATATAATATGCATGATTACCATGGCAACTGGATACACAAAGCTCATGTGTTGGTACATTATAGCTTACTACTGCTTAAAAACTTGTTAGTTTAGATTTTTTTTTTTTTTTTTTTTGGGGGGGGGGGGGTTTGTACTACATCTCATGGAACCACCCACCCCCCCTCTCAAAAAAAGAAATGGAAGCTCTCATTAGCAATCATGTGAAAGAATATGTTTTGACTAATACGTAATGATACAAATTTTGCCAGGAAAACCGCCTACTAATTGATATATTTAGTAAATTATCACAAATGCACTTCGACATTGAACATTTGGGCATATATTTCTGCTTTTTTGCAAATTTAGGTCAAAGTATTGTCATCTAAACCTCTGAAGGCAATATTTAAACAATATTGAATGGATATTTTGCACCCAAAACCCTTGAACCACAATCTTACCGGTCTATACCATGCATGACATGACAATTACCAATATTTACCAATCAGATGTGAACTGTCAATAATTCAAAAACTAAAGCTTGCATATCCATTAAACTCATTGTTAGTTATATTCTTCTGTATACATTAATTAGATTTGGAGTTTAAAAAAGTGAAGCATGTTAAAGTTATAGGGGCAAAAGTTGAAGGGATGGCCAGAAAAGATAAACTTGCATCTTCTAAACAAAACGTGTCAAAATACCATAAAAAAGCAGTCTACGGTGCTTTCTGAACAACTCTTTTTCCTTGTAGAAAACGGCATCCTTGATAATCTCTTTCTTGTAATTTAAGATTCTCTTAGAGATCACAGAGATCCTTTTTTCCGGACTGATGAATACCAAAGTGATATTATTTTATTTCTGAGACATGGTGATGTATTGTCGTGCTGGGATCGGTTTCTTGGAGGCGATGAGCATAAATGATGAGACTGTGCTAGTTCTGGTTACAATTTAAGAAGCATTTTATTCAACGTAGATTCTTAGCACTTTTAACACAATTATAATGTCTAGAATTCGAGATACAAATAACATCTCTCTCGGGTCTCTGTAACGTAGTGTCACCTTTCTCTGTAGTTCAGAAGCCTCACTTATATCACAAAGTCCAGCAATTTCTCCAAAATCTATTGGTATAGCAAATTGCTTACTATTGGCACACAAGATAGTTCGATACAAATGTGTCCCATTCCCCTTTTTTCTCCTTTGATGTGCGAATGATATGAAATTGTTTAAATGTCTCATCTTGGAGGCCTGCACCGATTGGAGTTTGACCTAATCCGTCAACTAGGTCCAACGTATTGCATACTATATTGTTACTCGTACTGTGGAATGCGTCTTCCTCTACTCTCAACAAAATATGATTTGCTAGTTTGTGCACACTAGATCCGTATCCATGCCTTTCTGCAAATTGCCCATCGGTTAATGCGGAATTCAAAATATCTCGAACAGTGTTGTTTGAAGAAGACTGCAACTCCTTTCTTGAATCCGTCTACAGGAGAAAATAAGCTGCAACAAGCTGTGTTGTTAAGGAAGCCGGGTCCTCCACCATGTCGTGTTGGGATCAGTTTCTCAGAGGCAAGGAGCATAAATGAAGAGATTGTGCTAGTTCTTGTTACAATTTAACAAGCATTTATTCAATGTAGATACTTAACTGTATATTAAATTCCTAGAAAATGTAATAAGGTGATTATGAATAATAACAATATCATGAGAACTTTCTTTCTCACTTGTTGGGAGTGGTTTGACTGCAACAAATTGCAGGACATTGACAGCCTCGTTGTCCAGGTTGGCATTGTCATCGTACGGATTCCTGACCTGATGAAAGTCTATTGGACAAAGGTCCTCTGTGCCCTTGAAACACTGCTAATGTCAAGTCTTGCGCATAATCTTTACCTTTGTGGTAAACTGGAGGCCTTTGGAATGTTCTTGAATATCTTTGGCTAACTGTCCTTTATGAGCAATGATATTGCTGATGGTTCTCAGGGTGGTGGCCTACCGCCAGTCCTCCTCACTGCCTGGTTTTAAGCAGAAACCTCCTTTTTAGCTGTTATCCTTAACCTTTTCCGAAGGTCCTGTTTTAGGTAAGGCTCCATTTGTTGCCAAATCTAGCATCAAATAGGCCAGAAATCTCCTGCCATGCCACCTCCTTTTTCTCTTTTGTCCCATGATCCGTCTGTTTCGATATTATTATATCAATCCTCTCTGAAATCAAGTCAATAAGAAAGTCCCTCTCTGACTTTTGCCAATTTCCCTTTTTTTTTCTTCCTGGCCTTTAGTCCCTTCTCCATGCTGCTGTCTTTCTGTATATGTGTATGACAGTGTATACAGGTACTGAGTGTACCTCGCACAGCATGCTACCATGCATGTGGGCAATTCCACATGAAATAGGACATATACCCCAACATGATGAATGTCCTCCCCCGTTGCTCTACACCATCTCTTGGTGTGTGAAATGCCAATGGTGCATTATATACACACAGATCTTCTGGTGATTGATGCCACCAGGCTGGTTTGGGGCATTTCGGAGTACCTCTCCCTTCTCAAATACAATTTGGCTCGTTTTGAATCCCTTTGATACTTTCTTCAATGTTGCTGTGAAAACAATATTTCCCATGCCAGGATACACAAATATACATACATGTCAGCATATACAAATATACATGCCAGGACACATACATATACATGTCAGCATATACAAATATACATGCCAGGATACATACATATACATGTCAGCATATAACTCTCATACAGGATACATACATATACATGTCAGCATATATTTTACTGGATACACAAATATATATACATGTCAGCATATAATTCTCATACATGATCTTACTGTTTCATGCCAGTTGGTTTCATGCCAGAGTAGATTGCAGGCACTCAGTAGAGTGAGACTACATAGAAAGGGGTCGATGAGCTTCTCATTCGTTTTTGGTCTTGCTTAAATCTCTTTGAAATGATTCCTAAATATTTTACAGCTCTTGTGTAATATTTTAACGTCACTCTGACAATACTCCAAAATTTCATGTTGGAAATTAAAGACGTAGTCTTTGGGCATGTTGTCATACCATTCATTAAATTCATGGAGGACATTTTTCATCATGGAACTTGTATCATAGTACTTTTGTCTGGGAGGGAACCTACATGTACATAATTTTCATTTTCCTCTGTATTGAATAGATGAGGGAAGAAACCTTTTTCATTCCTTCGATGCCAAACGTTTTAAGTAATTTTGCTACCCCATCTGAAAAAAGTTCAGGCTATCTTTGACTACGATTTTGGGGTCTTTCGTACGTAGACTCATGATCTTCACCCCATTCAAAATTAATTTGCGCAACTTAAAACAACAATTCCTTCTCCTTGACACAATTAAAAATCCCTGATCTCTGACAATACTAAATTACTCGGGTTTAAAAAAGAGACTTACACGTTACTTACAGTACAGGACAAAATGTATCATTCTATTTTAAAACTTTTTGAATTGCCATAATGTTACTACAACATATTTAAATTACCTTAAATAAATCAACAGCAAAAAAATAAAGGATAAGTCAGTGCTTGTTAAAATCTAGCCGAATGGGGACATTTCAAATCTTAATTTTCGCTCGGCTTGGAAATACAGAATGTTTTAAATTCTTCAAAATACACCTGTCAACTATGATATCATCTTTTTCATTGTCATTATCTCCTCCACACTCACACAGCTGACAACAAAGTTTATCAACCAGAGGCATGCCAAACAGATTCACAGAAACCAACATAAAAAGAAAAATGCAACTTATTATGCTCATGGCTACTTTACAAACAAGGCAAACGTGTGCAATTGATCAACTCTCTACAAAACGAAAACACTACATATACAAGCACTTTTTACTGACAGGGACTTGGCATCAAACCTGTCTTTTAAAAAACTATTTTGGGAGCGTTACAGCTTTTTGAAATATTTAAAACCAAAATCCTACTAGAGCATTCGTGCTGATAACGCGAAGAGGTCGTGGGTTCCGTCTAACGGCCACGCCACGCCCACGCCACGCCGTCTTCTATTATGATGTAATAATAGATTCGGGCTCCGAGTGAAATCAGGTTTTTGTATTGGTCCGCTAGCTATATGACTTGCACTCGGGGGTGGGGTTAGTCTCAAATAAACCACTGTATCAGTGTACGAAATTATATTATGAAAATATAAAATACAAAGAGACAAATCCAGAAATGAAGTGCTTGGACACGATTTGAATTACGATGTCACTTGGTAATTATTTAATAATATAATAACCCCCATAACCCCCCTAAACCCCCCCCCCCCTTTGGATTTTTTTTAAATTTTTATTTTTTATTAAAAAAAAAATTAAAAAAAAAAAAAATTCCCATGGCTGACCTAAAAAAGCTGACCTTACCCCCCCCCCCCCCCCCCCTCCAAGGGAGCAAAATGTCAAATTTTCAAATTTCGTACGTATATACATGTCAGATTGCAGGCACTTGGTAGAGTGAGACTACGTAGGAAGGGGTCGATGAAATTCTCATTCGTTTTGGTCTTGCTTAAATCTCTTTGAAATGATTCCTAAATATTTTACAGCTCTCGTGTAATATTTTAACGTCACTCTAACAATACTCCAAAATTTCATGTTGGAAATTAAAGACGTAGTCTTTGGGCATGTTGTCATACCATTCATTAAATTCACGGAGGACATTTTTCATCATGGAACTTGTATCGTAGTACTTTTGTCTGGGAGGGGACCTACATGTACATAATTTTCATTTTCCTCTGTATTGAATAGACGAGGGAAGAAACCTTTTTCATTCCTTCGATGCCAAACGTTTTAAGTAATTTTGCTACCCCATCTGAAAAAAGTTCAGGCTATCTTTGACTATGATTTTGGGGTCTTTCGTACGTAGACTCATGATCTTCACCCCATTCATGATCCCTTCAGGGATGATCCATTTACTCATGAGATGATCGAGGAGAAAATGAGAGTCATACGCTTTGGTGTTGTGGGCAGTGGCCACGGCACCACCGTGACTTTCAGAAAATAACCAATCACAAAAGTTGTCTAAGGTGTCCTTCCCTTGGAAATTAATCCCCCAAGTACCCTCATGGTTACAAAATGAACAATAGTCATCCCCAGATTTGAGGGTTAGACCATCCATACAATTTGTACATTCCCACGTAGCGTGGACGAGATTAGGAACATGGGATCCAGTGTTTTGGGTACATTCCCACGTAGCGTGGACGATATTGGGAACATGGGATCCAGTATTTTGGGTACATTCCCACCTAGCGTGGACGAGATTAGGAACATGGGATCCAGTGTTTTGGGTACATTCCCACGTAGCGTGGACGAGATTAGGAACATGGGATCCAGTGTTTTGGGTACATTCCCACGTAGCGTGGACGAGATTGGGAACATGGGATCCAGTGTTTGTGTACATTCAAAGTAAAAAAAAGATGTAAAGTTTACCCTCGGGTAACTCATCTTCCTCCCCAGACTTTTTGTCTTTTGATTTTTGTTTCTTCTTTTTTTTTTCCTCAAATATGTCCTTCATTATCTCTTCTTTCTTGGAAGGAACGTAGTAAGGGCTTTCTTTTATCACTTTCATGTAACAATAATGGGTGGGTCCATCTACATAATCTTTACAGGTTCTGCAAAATATTTGTGAACAATTATGCTCATCCACCCGATCATGGAACACCATCAATTATACAATTGAGCCCTTTTTAGTTTAACATTTATTGTAAAAGTTTTTTGTTTGGGGGCGGGGGGGGGGGGGGGGGGCATACCTGTTACTGTGAAGAAAAAAAGGAGTAATTTTTAAAACATTACCTTTTATCTGGTTGAGTTTCTCCTGGTCGAGCGCCTTGTTTTCTCCCTCTCCCTCTCCCTTGTTGAAAGCATTTCCGTGTGCCAAGACATGTGTCCCAAAGACGGCATCTAGGAGGGCCTCCTTGGTTACGCCCTTCCTATAGACCTTCCTCTTTTAGGCAACCCTTGCCCCGCAAGCATTTCCGTGTGCCAAGACATGTGTCCCAAAGACGGCATCTAGGAGGGCACCTAGGAGGGCCTCCTTGGTTACGCCCTTCCTATAGACCTTCCTCTTTTAGGCAACCCTTGCCCCGCAAGCATTTCCGTGTGCCAAGACATGTGTCCCAAACACGGCATCTAGGAGGGCACCTAGGAGGGCCTCCTTGGTTACGCCCTTCCTATAGACCTTCCTCTTTTAGATATCTGGAAGAATTGGTAGTCCTGAAAGCAGCAACCGTTAGAAAGGTCATATTACATTTTGAACATGTGCGAGGTGAGCGCTTGGCTCAATCGTTACGATCGCAATTATCCGAAAAGCAACCAGGGCACGTTTCACAACATTTGTGATACCAAGGGTCATTGAACACTTCCAAACATTTCTTGCAATAATTCTTCGCACACAGAAATGCTGACATGTCTTTAATGACATTGTAGTGTGACGATTCTGTGAGATACAAGTATGTATTCAGCGGGTGGACCAGCATATATCATAGCGTGTCTTTTACGACCTCTATACTAATCTGTACTCAGGGTGTAAGACTTGACATACATGTAATGCGTGAAATCCACTTCACCTAATTCAACACCCGCCGGTTCAGGGAGTTTTGCAGCTTCTTTACCTTTTATCTGGTTGAGTTTCTCCCAGTCGAGCGCCTTGTTTTCTCCCTCTCCCTCTCCCTTGTTGAAGGCAACCCTTGCCCCGCAAGCATTTCCGTATGCCAAGACATGTGTCCCAAAGACGGCATCTAGGAGGGCACCTAGGAGGGCCTCCTTGGTTACGCCCTTCCTATAGACCTTCCTCTTTTAGATATCTGGAAGAATTGGTAGTCCTCCTGAAAGCAGCAACCATTAGAAAGGTCATATTACATTTTGAACATGTGCGAGGTGAGCGCTTGGCTCAATCGTTACGATCGCAATTATCCGAAAAGCAACCAGGGCACGTTTCACAACATTTGTGATACCAAGGGTCATTGAACACTTCCAAACATTTCTTACAATAGTTCTTAGCACACAGAAATGCCGACATGTTTTTAATGACATTGTAGTGTGACGATTCTGTCAGATACAAGTACATCGTTTTTTCAGCGGGGGGACCGGCATATATCATCGCGTGTCTTTTGCGACCTCTATAGATGACTAACCTATACTCGGGGTGTAATACCTCTTGAAATCTGGCATAATGCGTGGAATCCACTTCACCTAATTCAACACCCGCCAGTTCATGGAGTTTTGCAGCTTCCTTTTGCAATCTCGCTGTTGGTTCTCTGTCGGTGCGAGACCATTGCTTGTATTTAATATTGTTATTTGCATAATACCTAGCAATAACTAGCGCATTCGCAAAGCAGGTTTTGTCCGCCTTACTCGAGGGTATGGTGATGATGGACCTTTTCCGAAGGGATGCCTCACCATCTCGCAAACCATCCATTTTACGTACATACCCACCCATTGGGTTGAGGACATGATGGAACCTGACAGTGAATCCAGGTTTCAGTATAAAGTCTTGATTGCTATTCAGTACACACTTATGGCGTTTGAGAATGGCGTTAATGTCAAAGTGCTTAACCATAGCCCATGGAAATCCAATTGGAGTGTTTAAATGCTCCGAGACTAATATTGATCATACAAAATCATTTTCCCAGATATCTCTCACAAGAAATCAATTCTGCGAGAGAGGATTCTATTGAAGTACAATTTTGAATGTCACCAACAAAGTTGTACCACATAGGCAGTGAGGACTAACTTTCTGATTGATATTGACCCCTTTGCTAAATTTGATATAATTTAGACATGGACAAATAAGATAAGAGTTTGCCCTTCTGCCCGAGAGAGCTAAACGTACTCATCCGGTTATTTCTGAGAAGGGCTCTCATTAGGCATCAGCAACATTTTGCAAGGTCTTAACTGCTTGTCAGTGTAGACAAGACTCTTACCTTGAGGAAGTATGAGCAGAAATAGAGCACATACTTGTTATTGTATCCCCCGTCAGCACGCCCTCATCTCCATGGTGACTCTTTCTGCAAGGGGCCCCAGGTGAGGTACCTCCCACCCCCAAAAGAAATCACACACACACAAAACATACACACACATTTGACTATAGAAGAAAAACAAAAATAAAAGATCCTACAGGGTACATGATTAACTAATATCTGGTGAGGACCAAAATATACACATCAACAAAACCAAACTTTGTCTTGATCTAACACCTGCTTTGCATCTTCCCCCTCCTTCTGTCTGTTCCCAGACACGATGCACTCTCTCATCTCGGTGGTGGTGAAGATCGCGTTCATTATGTTGCATACCATCTTAGAGGGGCACTAGACTGGTTACACGATGCACACCCTCATCTCTGTGGTGGTGAAGATTGCATTCATTATGTTGCATACCATCTGAGAGGGGCACTAGACTGGTTACACGATGCACACCCTCATCTCTGTGGTGGTGAAGATTGTATTCATTATGTTGCATACCATCTTAGAGGGGCACTAAACTGGTTACACGATGCACACCCTCATCTCTGTGGTGCTGAAGATTGTATTTATTTATCATTCCACTGACTCCTCCACTGTCTCTCCTTTCAAGATGAATTTCAGGTATTCCAGGTAGAACCTGCAATCAATGAGCAGTGGTTTCATCCATAACACCCTGGCTATGTGAGGGTAGAAACTTTCAGGTATTCCAGGTAGAACCTGCAATCGATGAACAGTGGTTTCATCCATAACACCCTGGCTACGTGAGAGTAGAAACGTTCCTGGCCGTTCCGAGGTAGTTGACATTCTGGTGTAGTAACAGTTGCGGATTTTCCTTGAAATCGGGTAACAGGTTTGACAGATCGTCTGGCTGGTTTTTTACACTCCTTAACGTTTCAACTATCGTCAGATACTCCGTTAACATGAGCAGGTCTACTTTTTCGACCGTTGTCTGCATGTCACGACACTATTTATTTCAGGGTCCGTCGTGTTGACCATGATACTGACGGTGATGTCAAATTAAATATACTATTTCTTTTGGACACGTCCGTGGTATTCTATACATTTTTTAGCGTTCCTATTTCGGTACCATGACGTGGTTATTCTATATTTAATAGATGATGCGTTATCTTCTATTCAGACTATGACGTGATGATGACGTGCATGTTTGTCCCGTACGCGTCTCTACACGCCCTTCAACCCTTGCGTCATACCTTCCGGGTCCCCCCTTACAACCTCCTCGTTATCGCACTGTCTTTTCTACATGTATTTTATATTCCTTGATCCATATCTATCGACCCATCTTTCATCTCTATCGATCTATAATTTATATTTCATAATCCATATTTATTGATCCATAATTATCGATCCATATTTCATATTTATTGATTATCAATTTATATTAATTGATTAATCGATAATATCATAATTCATATTTTGGGACTATACGTACATACATACTACCTGTATCAATAAAGTCTTCATTAGCATGGTCGATTCCATTGGTTAAATCACCTAGATAATCACCCGTCTTTGGATCGTAGGGTTTGAGTGAAGGGTTTGTTCAGAACACTACACTTTCTGTATCATTGTACAGCACTACGTCATCCAGCTTCTCAAGAACCGAGTAGAGTTTCAGTCTTGCCATAGCTGTAGTGAAGCTAGCGATGATGACATTGGTATCCACATTCTGATCTATGAAACCTTCAGCATTAGTGAAATTGAGTTGAAGCATCCCATTAAGAACAAGAATATCATGTACTATTACAGATTCATCATTTAAATGTTTCAGCAGTTCTGCAGCGATATTCAAATAGTGGGTCCGTCTTAAATTATTGCGTTGGGTGAATTTCCCCCTGAGGACATTGATGATCAGCATTTTTTCCCTGTATTCTGCTTTTTCTGCCTGACTCAGCTCCGCATGTTTTCTTCTGACGTGGCGAGCCATGTGGTCAATTTCCCCCAGAGGACATTGATGATCAACATTTTGACCCTGTATTCTGCTTTTTCTGCCTGACTCAGCTCCGCATGTTTTCTTCTGACGTGGCGAGCCATGTGGTCAATTTCCCCCAGAGGACATTGATGATCAGCATTTTTTCCCTGTAGTCCGCTTTTTCTGCCTGACTCAGCTCTGCATGTTTTCTTCTGACATTGCGAGCCATGTGGTCAATTTCTGTGTTGTTCCGACCAAGCCGTTGGGTGTGTCAATGTTGGCTACTATGTTGTCGATGTACATGTATATATATACACACATATGAAAAGATTGTTCTACTTCAGACTTATTAAAGGTCATAGGCCTTCATCAGAGGCCAAAAAGTTCGGCGGTTTGGCTTACGTAAGTTCCCCACGAGGATATGTGGATCACCTAAATCATGCCAAATTTTAATCTAGTTACCTACTCATAAATGAACATACCGATGAGAAGTTTACAGAGGAGGCACTCTGTGAACGAAACTTCGCCCTTCTGCCCATGAGAGCTGAATGTACTCATCAGTCCATTGGTGAGAAGGGCTCTTATGAGACAGCGACAACATTTTTTTTACCTCCACTTTCTGCCAGCTTTCATTATGTTATGCTAGAAGAACCTTAAAGTACCGCGCAGTCGAAGTTTTTAATTATTCTTCGTCTTCACTCTTTTTTTATATAGTCGTCAATTATGTACACTGGCGTTCGTATTATTTTCCTCCTTTGTGCATATTAACAGTCTTGTAGAAAACTATCCGATTGGTTACTCGCAGACTCGGGTTGGTTACTCGCAGACTCGGGTTGGTTACTCGCAGACTCGGGTGTTTCTGTAAATTGTACGAGTTCACCACTCATATCCATCTCATTGTAGTGCACTGCTGGCGTGTGTAACACTTGCTCGCTGCCATGCGGTATTTGTTGCTGCTGTCGCTGAGGTTCCAATGGTGCTCGCCGTAATGGCTGCTGTTGCTGAGATACTGATAGTGCTGGATAAGGGTTTGTATCCACACCGTAAATCAATTGTCCATCTATTACTTCGAAGGATGGAATCTAATACAGCGCTGGTCGTGCTGTTGCTGTTTTGGACATTTATCGCAATCTTTATTTGTCGTCTATGATTTTGAATGGACAATTTAACTCTACCGTTAGCTTGTTTTCGTTCTTTAATCGCCTGTTTGATAGAATCTTTGTTGCTTTTTTAAATTGAAAATATATTGTGTTTTGTGCTATGTTGGCGAGATGATAAAGTCATACGAGCAGTCATGCCTTTCATCCAGTAACGCATCATTAGTGGAATTCAAACCTCTTTACAATCCACTGTAAAAGATGCCTGTGTTGTCTCTTCATGTATTATCCATGGCATGCCTGCTATCATGTTATTTTCACCCTATATTTCGAGATGCAGCTCTTAATCCGTCCCAATTCCTCACGTAGTTCCCAGAATGTTTTAATTGCACCGTCGCACAAAAATGTCAGGTAGGATTTTAGATTCGTTTTAACAGATAGTGAATTCATGATCGTGTATCCTAGGTCAGAATCTTTCTTATTTTGCTTACGCTGTTTGCTATTGCTTCCACCTGCGAGCTCATTCGTTGATGTCATGACCGGTTAGATTGCAACACAGTACTCTGCGATTGGCTTGTGTCAATATATTGACTATATTTACCAATCGTTTTTGGACTTCTGGAGTCTCTAGCTCCTTTTCGAAGGCTACCATATCAGCATCGCTGTTTAGTTTCTGTCCCCTTGGAAGCATCTCTTCAAAGGTTTCATCATCATAGCTGTGAGCCTTTGCTCCCTGTGAAGAAAAGCCTGTTCCCAGTTCTTTGAGTTTCTGATCAACGAGTCTCAAACTCCCGTCTTCAGACCCTCCCTCAGCCTTCCAAAAAAAAATTGTACATTTTCAGTTATTTGGTGACGATGCTCATCATAAAAATTAACACAGAAACCAGAATAGAAAGAACAATCACAAAAACTACTTTTACAAAACATTTTGACTTTCCGACAAGTGCGCACTGCCATTTCTTAAACATTACATATCAACAGCTGGATTGGTGAGGGATATTACATTAAGAAAGCAACACAAAAAAAGAAAGATAAATGAAATAGCTGATGATGTACATAAACATGCATAGACGTAGATTTATTGTTTAGCTTTTATTGCATTGCGAACTCTGTCCCTCACTTGGAGAAATGATCTGTTAGAGAGGCAACATGCTACTTTTTTATTTTGTCTAACTATGTCCCTCACCACGCCTATGCGAGGCATGTCACCCCTTTCTATCCAGCTCTGGAAAAGCTTCTGGACTGCCTCTTTCTCTTCCCAGGTGAACTTTACCCTCGCTGTTTGATCGCTGGGACTTGAGAACTATCATGGAGAAAGAGAGGAGAGGGGGATGAAAGACATCAAGAAAAGAATTGTGAAACAATTTTACCCATAATAACCAGTCCTCACTGCCTGGTTATGAGCAGAAATCTCCTTTTTGGCAGTTATTCTTAACCTTTTCCAAAGGTCCTGTTTTGGGCCAGGCTCCATTTGTTGCCAAATTTAGCATCGTATAGGCTGGAAATCTCCTGCCATGCCACCTCCCTCTTTTCTTTTGTCCCATGATCAGTCTGTTTCAATATTATTGTATCAATCCTCTCTGAAATCAAGTCAATAAGAAAGTCCTTCTCTGATTTTTGGACAAAGGTCCTTATTGCTGACGGTTCTCAGGGTGGTGGGCCACTGCCAGTCCTAACTGCCTGGTTATGAGCAAAAACCTCCTTTTTTGTCATTCCTTTTTCGAGAGGTCCTGGTTTTGGGCAAGGCTCCATTTGTTGCCAAATCTAGCATAAAAAAGGCCGGAAAACTCCTGCAATGCCACCTCCCTCATTTCTTTTGTCCCGTCATCAGTCTGTTTGGATACGATCACATCTCTCCTCTCCTCAATCTTGCTCCCCAATGACTTCATGGAAGTGGTGAGGGACTGAACTTGGGCCTCCTTTTTATCCAGCGCAACTTTTAGATCGTGGATGTCGCCTTCTTGCCTCTCAATCTTCTCCTCAAACTCTTGCTGGCGCTTAGAAAGAACTCTCTCTATGCACTTTTCCAAAGCTGATACAAATTCATCTTCACGAAATATATTTTTAATGATATCATGGATATCAGAAAACTCTGAAGAGAGACTACTCTCAGTAGAAGAGCCTTGACCGGTTGATGACATGATGGTAATAAAAATGAGAGTGGGGAAGAAAGCTCCGTAAACGAGGATGAAGAGCGAGAGGGGTAATAAACTGGAAGTGAAAGTGAATTGAGGAATGTCACATGATACTCACAAAAAGTATTATATGTGGGACAACAGTAAGCACATACCTAGTTGAAAGACAATATTTCCTCAATCAAAAACGGGGTGAAAGTCCATGTCCTAGCAAGTTCATGACGTAAAAAGTAAATCCAAATGTCTCCCAGAGGCTTAAGTGAATTGTTCAACACAATTACATGGCGATCAAAATATCAAATCAAGACCAAGCAAGACAAAGTAAACGAGCATGGACAACACATGTCCAACATCGTCATTCCCCATATATTTTGTAATGAGATCGAGGAGAAAATCTGCCAATTTCCTTTTAGCTTTTGCCTGGCCTGGCCTTAAGTAGCAGGAAAAGGGAGTACCTGTATAAATCTTGTTTAAGCTTGTTCTTCATGCGCTTATAAGTAGCATATCATCACTCCCCCAAAAGTAGTGATTCACTCTGAGTCCAAGTCTAAGTCTGGAAGTGCTTTCCTTGCGGACTTCTGTCCATATCTCAAAAAGTCTGTATTGGGGTGTTACCCCGGCGACAGCAAACGGGCGTCTATAAATGGTAATACAAAACAGAATTTAAAAACATTAAAGGTGTTACAGAGTTTTGGGAATATTTCAACAGATTAAGTGTATACTTACTACCTCCAAACCAACCAACATCTTTTGGATGTGGTCGTTTTTTTATTTTATCAGGTCAACCAGTTATCCTGTCGATTTGAATTTTTAACGAGTCTTATCTAGGGCGTCTAACGTTGGCAATTTTGTCACGCTGCAGCGCGACAACCTGTCACAGTGGTCCTTAAATGTTTGTTGGTATTTCGACACAATACCAGGGGCTTTTAGCATCATTTGTAAATGCTCACTATTATCTGGCCTTAGAAACGGAGGACCATTGCCGTTGGGTTCGTCGATGGAACCTAAAAGTTCTGGTATGGCCAGGGAAACACCATTCATGCCTTTCCTGGCCGCTTCAAAACGTTCCATCTTCCCCTTTTCTAGTGCGAACCCCAAGCTTTTTATTTTGGCAACCATGCCCTCCGCGGCCGACAGCATTGCTGTTTTTTCCCTTTGGAACCTGTCCACAACACTCATGAAATTTTCCATTTTTTGAATGGACGGTAAAAACCCCTCGTGCTCCCTGTCCACATTCATGGCCGCCGAGTTGCCTATGTAAATCAGCGCCTTCATGTTCAACAGGAGGAGACTCGTAAAAAAGTCAAAAAGAAAACTGGTTGACCTGGTCAAACAAAAAAACGTCCACAGGGTTACACTTACCGAACTACCGTCGACCAGTATGGAAAATTGCCTATGTAAATCAGCGCCTTCATGTTCAACAGGAGGAGACTCGTAAAAAAGTTGAATCGACGGGAAAACTGGTTGACCTGGTCAAACAAAAAAACGTGCACATCCAAAAGATGTTGGTTGTTTTGGAGGAAGTAAGTAAGTTTACACTTACCGAACTACCGTCGACCAGTATGGAAAATTGCCTATGTAAATCCGCGCCTTCCTGTTCAACAGGAGGAGACTCGTAAAAAAGTTGAATCGACGGGAAAACTGGTTGACCTGGTCAAACAAAAAAACGTGCACATCCAAAAGATGTTGGTTGGTGTGGAGGAAGAAAGTAAGTTTACACTTACCGAACTACCGTCGACCAGTATGGAAAATTGCCTATGTAAATCAGCGCCTTCATGTTCAACAGCCTCCAGAAAGAGGAGAAGGCGCGTTGGTGAAAACATCGTATTTGAATTAGATTCAGATGAGGAAGAGCTGCCGCGCGTACAATTGCGTTAAATTCGTTAGAGACGGGCTCCAAGTTGAGAGCTGTACCGCATCTTTCCCAACATCTGTTTTTGGTACTTTTCCAATTGCGTTAAATTCGTTAGAGACGGGCTCCAAGTTGAGAGCTGTACCGCATCTTTCCCAACATCTGTTTTTGGTACTTTTCCATGGTCGGGATCATGGAGATTGTGTTATACTGGGGTGTCACTGCTTGTCAGGCAAACAAGCCTCTATAAATGGTGATACAATAACAGAATTTGAATACATTAAAGGTGTTACAACGTTTTGGGAATATGTCAACAGGATTGGATCATGACATTTAGAATTTGCATTACCATCGTTTAATCATATACAACATAAATACTAATCATAAATATACAAAGTAAATTTACCAAATATAATATCAGATAATATCAGGTAATATAACAGTACAAAAGTTAATGAGGTGAAATACCAGTATTCATGAAATGAGATCAAGAGAAAGACTCTTAAAAACGTGAGATGTAGTTTATTTCTAAAAGCCATAAGGAATGGTATCTAGGTCATCCAAGAGAATACGTTTATCGTACAAGAAACGATGTGTTTTCGTTTGGCTTCGTGATACAATTGATCCTAATTTGTCTCTTGCAATGTTTTGTTTGTTTTGCACAACATCAAATTCATCATGATTGTTAACCATACGAAGAATACTTGAGAAATTGATTTGTTCCACGTTGCTACAATTTAGCGTTATCCCTCTTACTTTACATGAACCAGGAACCTCTTTTTGTTGGTTGGTGGACCACACCCGATAACTGTATTGTTTTGGTCCAGCACTGACCAACCTGGTGATATAAATTCCAGAACCAAAATCTTTTTCAAGTACATCAGTCATATCAGCAAGATAGTTTCCCTTCTGTACACTGGGAACAGTTGCATCATCCAGATAGATGATGGAATCTGTGTCATAATATAACACACTGCGTTCTAATTCTTCCAAATACGAATAGAGTTTCAGACGTGCATATTAAACATGTTGTAAATGCAGCTATGACAGCATTCGTATTTGGAAGAATGTCATTGAAGTCATCGCCATTGTCTTATTGGATGCGAACCATCTGATCAGACACAAAATGGATATCTATGATGGTGATCGTCTGATCAGTCAGCATTTCAAAGAAGACGGGATGCTTGTATGACGTATTTTGTCTGCGTCAAGTTACTTCTCTGACCGAACTTACCGTATAACGAATTGAGACAAAACTTTGAAACAGTTCTCAATCCCTTATTGACTTTGATATTATCTGGATTGAGAACTACACCTTCGTGTTTAAAGTATGACTCCTACGTGCTTCCTTTATTTCTGAGGATTCCTCCGATTGATCAGATGTTGGTACAAAATCAGAAGGCCAACCACTTGACCCCTGTTTGACCTTGAGTAATGTGTTTACATGTAGTATGTAAACACACATTCCTTGTAGTCTTCGGCGTTGTGAGTTTTTTTTTAGAAATTCCAAACTTCCAAAATCTTAATAATCCGGTACCCCAAAGTCATTGCCTTCTTAATCTCTTCTGTTACCCATGTACCAGTAATGTATCGTTCTTCCTCAGAATGTGTACCGGTACATTTCTCTAACTTCTCCTCACTACAACTTCGACATAGAGGGAAGAGTAATTTGTTATTGTATCGATATGGAAGAACAGGATGATATAAACCTCTAGGAGGAGATACTTTACACTGAATTACACCAAAATACTCTGTGGTTATCGTCTGATCAGTCATCATTTCGAAGAAGACGGATGCTTTTGTGATGTATTTGTGATGTATTTTGTCTGCGTCAAGTTACTTCTCTGACCGAACTTGCCGTATAACGAATTGAGACAAAACTTAGAAACAGTTTGCTATTATCTGGATTGAGATGTACACCTTTGTGTCCAAATTATGACTTCACATATGTCCCACGTGCCTCCTTTATTTCCGAGGATTCCTCCGATTGATCAGACGTTGGTACACAATCAGAAGGCCAACCACTTGACCCCTGTTTGACCATGAGAAATGTGTTTACATGTAGTATGTAAACAGCCCTCCCTTGTAGTCTTCGGCATTGTATTGTGAGTTTTTTTTGTTGAAATTCCAAACTTCCAAAATCTTAATAATCCGGTACCCCAACATCATTGCCTTCTTAATCTCTTCCGTTCGTTACCCATGTACCAGTAATGTATCGTTCTTCCTCAGAATGTGCACATTTCTCTTACTTCTTCTCGCTACAACTTCGACACAGAGGGAAGAGTAATTTATTATTGCTTGATATGGTAGAACAGGATGATATAACCCTCTAGGAGGAGACACTTTACAATGATATAATCCAAAATATTCCGTGGGAGATTTGAAGTTTTCGGTTATGATTTCTGGATGGCCGATTTGAAACTTTTCGTATTTGCATACCCATGGATATAGACTACATACATCCACATATCTTATTTTGTCATGCCCTTCTACTTCCCTGAATAATTGGGTAGCGTTCTTATGTCTGCCGTAGTACGCTTTCCTAGGGTTCAATGTTAGTGAACTGATCCGTGAACATTTACATCGCTTTCATTAATTTCCTTTCTGAAATCACATTCCTATTTGATAATCATCTTATAGCCAATGGATCGTAAATAGAATTCTCGCTGTAATGTGTTTTCGTGCACATCCTGAACAGTATTTGTACTTCCAAGAAGGAGAGTATCTCAACGGACGTAACATCGCGGTCAATCATGACAAGGACAACATTGAAACTCGTAGATGGTTTTATTTTCTTTGTCATAACCATCTACGCTATAATGACCGATTATCTTTTCTCCTCCATTCCTAGCATGTTTGATATCAACCTGTTCCTTGTTCTTTAACCATGTTAACCATTTTAGAAACAATTGAGAATGATTCTCAGACGAACGGTACCCTCCATTAGGAATTAAGCCTACCGGTATGTGTCTTTCTCTAAAAATAACTAACTGAAAAATACTGAACATGTTGATGCAATAGTAATCTGATGAAACGGATCAATATTTGTAATATCCATGGAGATATTCCTCAGGGTCATACATCCTTTCATGAGAATAGCGACATCGCTACGACAGTACTCGGTATAAATGTCCTTTGAGAAATTCAATCTCCCTGGATAATTTCTTCGTGAAAAATAGGTTAAAAACTTTTGACTCACCTTACTTCTTGAAGGGTAGACGTCTTCTCGCGTCTCTTTGTCTTTTCTTTTCTCCGAAATGAGCGGCTCTGTTATATATTTTGTCTTCGATGACAGACTGTACCCTCTGGAGCTCTAACAGTTTACCTATGGTGTCACCGACACCACCATCCTGGCAACATCTTTTAGCTCTGTAGATGTGCTCTCGTATTTCATCTCCATACCCGACGAGTCCCCAGAATTCGACAGTCTCGAAACTTACCCCAACTGTGGTGGGTAAATATTTATCAGTATTGAATCGTAGATTTTTAAGAAAATTACGTATATGTACATATACCTTTGATCCAAAGATTATACTCGTAATGAATACCTTGGTGTCTCTAGGTACTACGTGTGTTGTTGGTGCGATACCTTCGAAGATTGCAATTCTCGCCACATCTCTGTTCGTGAATCCGTTAGCGTATTTTGCGTGTACGTTAGTGATTTTTTTCATTTTTTCTAATAAATCTATCAATCTGAGTGCACCCCTTTCGGTGAGAAATATCAAAGAGGGGGTCAACTTTAATTTACCATCTACTCTATCAAATTGACGTAAGTGAAGGAATACTTCACTTGCGTAGGAAATGACGCTCACATATTTCAGACCAAAACCTTCTCCCAATCCTATCTGAAATCTAACAAATTCTTTCGGTATCCTGCCGTTCGGATACATGTTATTCAAAAAGCCCAAGCCTTGTTCTATGAGCTCATCAGACTCCTCTGTTTCAGAATCCGATATTTCACTACCGGTGAAATAACCATCCAATAGTTCAACATCAGAAATATCCGAAGTTTCAGAATCCGAGGGTGCGATTTTTTGTTTTTTACTTTCCCTCTCTTTACTTTCCCTCTCTTTACGTTCCTTCTCTTTAGTCTCCCTCTCAGTAAAAAAAAGGAATGGATTTTCATCCTCGCTCGAACTTGTTTCCGAGTCGGACACCCTTAGAATCGTACGTTTTTGCTTCAGTCTGAAGATGTTGAAATACTCATCCGCACTGTCGGAGTCCATATCTTTTCTCAAGTTTTGCTTGGTGTACAATTTAGACATTTTTTTTTGGTTTTGATTTTCAACAGAGTTTAGCTCAAATATTTATCTTGTACAGGTAAACCGATTTACACGCGAAAGTACCAAAGTATAATTTTTAAACACAAGCTCAGTTCTTTTATATCTGAGAAGAATTGTGTATGTTGATGTTGGATAATTTACGGTTTCCCGTGATACATAACTTTTTTTTTGTCAATGCCCTTTATTCATATCCAAGTTACGAAATAGAAACCTTTGTACAACTGTCTGGTGATACGTATTTAAACCGTAGTTGTTTTGACAATACCCTTTATTCATATCCAAGTTACGAAATAGAAACCTTTGCTAATCGAAAACTGCAAATCTCCCACGGAATATTTTGGTTTATATCATTGTAAAGTGTCTCCTTCTAGAGGGCTATATCATCCTGTTCTACCATATCGAAGTAATAATCAATTATTCTTCCCTCTATGTCGAAGATGTAAGCGAGAAGAAGTTAGAGAAATGTACCTGTACACATTCTGAGGAAGAACGTTACATTACTGGTACATGGGTAACAAATCAATTTCTCAAGTATTCATTGTATGGTTAACAATCATGATGAATTCGATGTTTTGTTCCACGTTGCTACAATTTAGCGTCATCCCTCTGACTTTACATGTACCGGGAACCTCTTTCTGTTGTGTGGTGGACCACACCTGATAGCTGTATTGTTTAGGTCCAGCACTAACAAACCTGGTGATATAATTTCCAGAACCAAAATCTTTTTCAAGTTCATCAGTCAAATCACCAAGATAGTTTCCCGTCTGTACACTTGAAACAGTTCCATCATCCAGATAGATGATGGAATATGTATCATAATATAACACACTGCGTTCTAATTCTACATACATACACCCACATATCTTATTTGCATACCCATGGATATAGACTACATACATACATCCACATATCTTATTTGCATACCCATGGATATAGACTATATACATACATCCACATATCTTATTTTCATACCCATGGATATAGACTACATACATACATCCACATATCTTATTTGCATACCCATGGATATAGACTACATACATACATCCACATATCTTATTTTCTCATGCCCTTCTACCTCCCTGTATAATTGGGTAGCATGCTTATGTCCGCCATAGTACGCTTTCCTAGGGTTCAATGTTAGTGAACTGATCCGTGAACATTCTGAGTTCAACACTTTTATAATTTCCTTTCTGAAATCACATTCCCATTTGATAATCATCTTATAGCCAATGGATCGTAAATAGAATTCTCGCTGTAATGTGTTTTCGTACACATTCCCATTTGATAATCATCTTATAGCCAATGGATCGTAAATAGAATTCTCGCTGTAATGTGTTTTTGTACACATTCCCATTTGATAATCATCTTATAGCCAATGGATCGTAAATAGAATTCTCGCTGTAATGTGTTTTCGTACACATTCCCATTTGATAATCATCTTATAGCCAATGGATCGTAAATAGAATTCTCGCTGTAATGTGTTTTCGTACACATTCCCATTTGATAATCATCTTATAGCCAATGGATCGTAAATAGAATTCTCGCTGTAATGTGTTTGTGTACACATTCCCATTTGATAATCATCTTATAGCCAATGGATCGTAAATAGAATTCTCCCTGTAATGTGTTTTCGTGCACATCCTGAACAGTATTTGTACTTCCAAGAAGGAGAGTATCTCAACGGACGTAACATCGCGGTCAATCATGACAAGGACAACATTGAAACTCGTAGATGGTTTTATTTTCTTCGTCATACCCACCTATGCTATAAATGACCGATTTTCTTCTCTCCTCCATTCCTAGCATGTTTGATATCAACCTGTTCCTTGTTCTTTAACCATGTTAACCATTTTAGAGACAATTGAGAATGATTCTCAGACGAACGGTACTCTCCATTAGGAATTAAGCCTACCGGTATGTTTCTTTCTCTAAAAATAACTAACGTAAAAGTACTGAAACATGTTAATGCAATAGTAATTGGATGAAAGGGATCAATATTTGTGATATCCATGAAGATATTTCTCAGGGTCATACATCCTTTCATGAGAATATCGACATCGCTACGACAGTACTCGGTAATCTCCTTTCCGAAATTCAATCTCTCTGGATAATTTCCGTGTCGGCACTGTCAATACTCTCTTAATTCCTAAGATTGAAAACTCAATCTATTAGATTGAATTTTCAATCTGCCACAGATTGCTGTCATGGACGAATCTAACCCGATTGAAAGTCAATCTACCATTAGATTGAAATCTTCCAATCTTTGGCATAGATTGAGCTATTCAATCTAATAGATTGAAATCTAGATTGAATTATTAGATTGAAAATTAATTCTCAATCTTGTGTTGGATTGAGGTCTTCCACAAGCAGGGATGTACATTCAAACACTATGGCCCGAATTCACGAAGGAGGTTTAAATCCTCATTACACAACCCATGGTCTAACATTAGCGTAATTCGTTGCAGATTTATATCATGGGTTAAATTTAAACCTTCTTCATGAATTCGGGCCTATACATATAAAAACACATACATACATATGGACATGTGATAAAACAGATGACACTAAATATCAAGCTAAAAATCATAATTTTGTATATTTTATTTTAATGTTGAACTTGCAGATCTTGTAACAGTCAGGAAGTGGTATAATATGCATTTCTCAATTACAATTACAATTACATTGAACTGAAAATGTCAATTACAATTACTTGCAAATTTTTCACAGGTCGTACAATTGATTGATAAAATTATTACTCATCCTTGCACTTTTAAAGATATGAAACTGTACATCGATCTTGAAAATAAAGCCTACCATCTCTTGTTGCCTGGAATCAGGTTCTTGATCAGAATTGTCATCTTCCTCTATGTATGCTTTACTGTGTGTGGCTGTACCTTGAGAAGCCTGTGTGAAAGAGCGGCGTCGGCGCATTTCTTCAGGTAACAGTTTTTGCCGAACTGTTTTGAGGCGGTATTCAATAAAACCTCAACCATTATGGTAGAACAGTTCCTGTAAATAACATGGGAAAATATTAATGATGTATGAAACGGCAAAACTAAAATCCATACAAGAAGGCTAAAATTAAGGGCTTTTATTCTTTGCTATTTGCAAGAAAATGAATCTGTACCTATAGACTTCCAATTTATCACTGAGACGAATTAGGTGATCTGCACCAATTTTCACAATAGAGCAAAGCCTCAGCTACGACATATTTAAATTTGGGAGGAAATTAATAAAAAATTACCAAGATACAGAACATAGAAAATATGATGTAACTGCAAAATTTATTTTCACACTTCAAACTGTACTATGATGATGTCATATATATAATGTCTGATCTGGCAAAACAATAAATTCATTCAAATCTTCTACCAATTTCCTTTATGAATCTGAAATCAAAATTGAAATTGATTGTCTACTTTTTCAGCTACCGGTATAGGGCTTTTGAAAAAGCCATTTTGAACATGGGTGGTGGGGATTTTCTTCTTCCATTTCCGCACACATAATCTTATCTTTTGACGCTATTCCGGGTCTAGATGAGAAATTGTTTTGAATTTAAATTGAAGCCAAATTGTGTGAAGTAATGGAATTTCTATGTTCTCTAGAGTCATGTTAAAGCACATACATAAAAACGTGCGTGCAGATGAGCTCACATTTTTTAATTCTCAAAATGACCTAAAAATGTCATAAGAAAGTCATTTTGAGCATGTTTAAATTTTGATGCTCACACGTCATGACATGTCATCGCTCTTTTCACGAACCGACCGGAGAGGCCATCACGCGTAAAACCAAAATTCCGAGAAATTCGCTCTTGAATATTTAACCTATAAAAGCAGCTATGTATATCCCGAAATTATGTACATTGTTTTCATGATGAAAATTAGAATTTTCTGTAGTTTCATATGCTGCATTCTGGAATAGTGAGTATTTTTTGACAAAATGGTGAATAAACACAGCGGTCACTTCGTGAAACGCTCAAAATGCAACAACACGCTACGAGAACTTTTCACGAAGTGACCGCTGTACATTGCTTATGGTCGCGCATGTACTAAAAGATCCACAAGCAAAAAAATAGCACTTTCATTATTTAAATGAACCTCTAATTAAATTATTTTTCTAAATAGATAGAAATAAATGAGCACTTGATACTTTATCATCTAAGGATCATTCTAATATGAAAACCCTTCAACATTGTGGAGTAAATTTTCAGAAAGTGAACTATTAACACAGCGGTCAGTTCGTGAAACGCTCATAATGCAACAGCGCGCTATGAGAACTTTTCACGAAGTGACCGCTGTACATTGTTTATGGTCGCGCATGTAGTAATGATATACACACGCGTGAAAATAGCTTTCATTATTGAAATAAACCTGTAATCAAATAATTCATTTGAATAAATAGAAATAAATTGGTAATTTATACTTTCATTCATGCATTCATTCATTCGGTCTGTTAAAATAAGAGCATGCAACTCGGGAGCTGAAATTGTTCAGTTTACAAAAAATATATACAAAATTAATGATTAAAAAAGAACGTCAATTAAACATTAGTTATTATTCTTCAAATCTTACAAATGAGACAGAATTAGAACATAATATATTACAAATAAAAACAAACATGTGAATTTATAAACGTCATGCTCAAAAGAGAAAGGGTAGCTATAGAGAGTGAGCAAAAATTAAATGAGGGAAAGAGGGTAGAGAGAGAGAGAGAGAGAGATAGAGGAAAAGACTATGGGAATACGGTTAAACTGGGCAAAACAGGAATGTAAGCATGCAGAGGAGAGAAGGAGAGAAAGAGTGGAAAAAGAAAGACACTGGGAAGGGAATAAAGAGAAAGAGTAGAGAGGGGTGGAGAGAGAGAAGGTAGGAGATAGAGGGAGGAAATATTGAGAGATGAGAGAGAAAAAGAGATCAATAATATAAAAATTAATGAAAATGTTCACCTTGAAATACAGATAAAGGTAGACATGGTATAGGTGGAAATAGAAGGAGGGGGTAGAGAACGGAAGCGAGAATTAGAGAAAGATAGAAAGCAAGGTAGGGAGAGAAGGAGAGTAACAAGAATTAAGAGAGGAGAGAGAAGGGGAGTAAACAAAAATAAGAGAGGAGAGATAAATGTGATGTAGAATAAATAAGGGGTAATTGACTTACATGTATATATCTTTCTGTTCTTTTTTGATTTGTGTTAATTATTTCGTTCTCCCTTTAATTACCCCACCCCCTTTCTCATTCCTCATTCCTCCTCTTTTTACACACTAATATGCTCATTCTGCTCTCATCTCTGCCCATCTCTTATCCATACATTCATACTCATACTCTCTCTTTTATTCCTCTTTTTCTTTATTCAACTTTTTTCTAAAAGTTTGGTCTCATTTCCATTTTTTCCTTTGTCCTATTCAAACATTCCGTTACAGTAGATCCCATTGCCCCAGTAATACCATAAAATATCATAAAATATCATTTGACTTCCAGTGGTGACCAGTTCGTGACAAGTTCAAAGATTCGCAAATATTGACAGATAAACTGACACTGTAGACAAATGCCACTGAAGATACAGATAACAAAAAATATTTTCACATTGTTTAATTGATAGATGAAATTTAATGAGCAAAGATAAACTAAGTCAAATGTATTTGTTTAAAACTGTCATTTGAATTATAAACACTAAACAACAGGAATAAGGCTACCCCTTTTCTGTCAATAATTTGTGAGCTGCAAACATTTATATCAAATTTTAACAAAATAAAACAATAAAAATGAGTAGTTTCTTCATTAGCTGTCAGTAAGTACTCATTGTAAATGCAATTCTTCATTTTTGGGGTGAAATTTGATACCCACTGCATATAGGATATATATAAGACATTTACATACTTCAATATAATATATATATATATATATATATATATATATATATATATATACACATATTTTTGCTGAAATTACTAGGATAATTTTGATAATTATCACAATATATTACACTTGGGTTGAGAATCATTCGGCACTAAACAATCAATTCCTTGATTATAAATAATTAGTATAGGATAAGAAAATTATGAACCTTACTTTGTTGTTCACTACAAATACAAAAGTCTTTGAGTTGTTTCACAAAATAAATGTGATCATATTTTCCTGACAATGTACATAGACAACAGCATTTCTTAACAACTACATGCAGAATAAATCTGATCATATTTTCATCATTATACAACAGTATTTGAAAACTACATGCATAATTGTTATTCCAAACGTAAGATACATTCAATCAAGGCATGTGATTTTCTTGACTTAAATCTCATCATACACATTTTTTAATAAATACCAATTAATTCTTACAAAGTTCGATTTCGAAGTAAATAAATTAAAATGCATAAAAATCAACTAATTTGAAATCTATTTCTATACTCTATATCTTAAAGTTAATACACTTTCTCACATTGACTGTTGAATAGTTTGCCAATTCATATTAATTAGGCCTTAATCAAATGTGCTTATTCTTTTGTGAACTATGGAAATATCAGATTCAACGAGCGATCAATATACCCATGGAATTTGTTGCAAAATGTTTGAGTTATATCTCAAATGAATCTGATCATATTTTCATCATATCAATGTACATATACAATAGTATTTGTTTGAAAACTCAATGTATAATTTTTTTTAATTCGATCTCATCATACAAATTTATGCGTACATAACAATATATTCTTACAGTGTTAATTTTGAATAAATAAATTGAACTGCATGAAATCAACTAATTTGAAATCTATTTACATACTCTATATCTTAAAGTTAATACATTTTCTTTCATTGACATTGATTGTCGAATCGGCATTTGCAAATTCATATGTAATAGGCCTTAATTGATTGTACTAATTCATTTGTGAACAAGACTTTATCTTCAGAGACTAAGACCTTCCTCTATGTCTAAAAAAGGACCGTTTTAATCATTGTATCATCCCCGTCCTGTCATATGGCGCATAAAGCTGGACTACATCTCTCAAGAAGGAGAAAAAGACTACAGGTAGCACAACGGCCAATGGAAAGAATTATTATGATTGGCATAACAAGAAGAGATTGAATCAGACACCAAACCATTGACAACAAAAGTTAGAGATATCATAAAGGAAATAAAATAAAAGGAATGGAGATGAACATGGCATATCACACCGTATAGAGACAACCGACGGACTACTAAATTCACAAACTGGGTTCAAAGACCATTACAACAGAAGAAGGGGTTGACGTGGAAGAACATGGGGAGAAGAAAATCTAAACATATGGACATGACATGCCAACAAAAAGCTCAGAAGAAACCAGAGTGGACGCGTGATGAAGAGGACTCCCTCCAGCAGTGGAGCAAAATAGGCTAAGATAGAATTAATTTGTGAACTATGGAAATACATGTAAATTGCTGTCCATATATCAAATTCAAGGAGAGATCAATATACCCATGGAATTTGTTTTCACAAAATGCCTATCTGATGACCAGGGAATACAAATATATATAAATATACACTGTTTATACACTTTGAAAACCACAGGTAAAATGAGAGATGCATTTTATCTGATGGTGTTAAATTTTGTATTATTTCATTTCATTTATTTATTTATTTTTACAGCTTAAAAAAAAGGGGTTCGATGTTCAGGCTGTTGTTTCTTTACACATCGGGCTCGGTAATGAGGTGAAATCTCATCTTCAATACATAGTAATCTGAACTCTATCGTTGGGTAGAGAGAAAACTTAGTGGGGTAGCATTTCATAAAAACGCTTGTAATCTGGGTGCCAGATTGCTGGGGTAGTTCCACTGCAGAGTGACATAAGATCCTGGTACTTACAAACAGAGATCTTTGGTGGACCATTCTTGTACACTTGATGGGGTTTTGCATCTGTTTCCTGGTCATTGATCCTTCGCATGACACCCACAGTGATGAAGTTGAATTCTTCTTCAGTATGGGAATTCTTGAACTGTATATCTCTTGGCCTATCTTGAGTGAAACGAAGGGCCATGAAGTGTGTCCAATCAATGCTTTTGCCAGCATTTGATGTGCGCACACGAAGGCAACCTCTCTGCTGACTGAAAGTCTTCCAGTCGAGCACATCATCGGAAGTCACCTCTACAACTTTGTAGGGTTGGGGGTGGATACGCGCCACGCGACAAATAGTTGCTAGTTGGGCTGGTATCATGATTTCATGCAAATGCTTCATCTTGCGTTGAATGACTCTGTGCATCGAGTCACCTTCAGATTGGCCATGGTTTGTTGCGGTGTATTGCAGTGTCACAACACAAATTGATCTTGAGTGTTCTACGAATGACTGTTACATTGTCGCTACTACAGAGTTCTTATTCTGGCCTACGCAGCCGTCTGCAAACATGCCCACTTCTTTAACTTCTCTTGCATCAAGTGTTGCCAAATATGTGTGCAGGTATGATGCTATCTCATTAGAGCCCCTTCTCGTTATGCCCTCATGAGAGAGAAAACACCACCCATCTCTACTTGCTAACTCGTAAATCGTGAAATTGAAATTGCTGAGACGACGTTTATAGAACAATTCAGAGCGTGCTGATTTGGGGGTGTAGATGACCTGTTGAAGGTCAAATGTGCAAGCAACATAGCTGTCATCAGAAATGGCCCGGATCTTTGCAGATTCTTTCAGTTCTCGCATCTTCATCTTTTCTGAAATGTGCCTTGCATAATCATCTGCCACAGCCTCCTTCTCTGCTTGAGTCCCCCGCCGATACGTTTCACACAAACTACAAGCATCTTTTTTTGGAACATGAAATTTCAGGTTCATTTCATTGAAGACAGATCTGTACAGGGACTCAGAAGCAGCATCAGCATGATTTCTCATGTACATACGATACATGTCTGCAAGGGTAAGGTCTGGTGATAGGTATTGGCAACTACTCGAGGAACGGCAGTAATGGGATTCCATTCGTGGGAATCGGTTAATGTGTTGTTTAACTCCATCACGTAGTTGGGCATCTCTTGCATGTGTTTTCCTGCCTCCTCTTTTTTCACCTTCGAGTATTCCACATGGCAGAGTCTTCTGAAACACTGTTGTCACTTGCCTGCTTGAAATCCCAAGCGTCATGACAAACATGTTTTGACACACTTTCCATCTTCGTCCTGCATCCACCTGACTGGGCAAGTAATATGCATATTGTCGAAGCTGCTGGTCGGGTTGAAGAGGCTTTATTTCAGTGTGCCGAGCAATCCAACTTCTCTGTTCCTGGAGATTTTCGAGGTCATAGTATGATTTTCTAATGGCAATATGCTCTTCTGGGAAAACTCGGTGACAATCTAGACCCTTAGACTTGCATCTATTGCTGCATGACACTTCATAACTTGCTTCTCTCCTCGCTGGTACAATACGTTTACTTTTCTCAGTTTCATAGCTTTCTCCACTGTTACGTTTTCTCTTTACATTAAAGTTTCTGCTCTTCATTTCCTTTGCTTTGTCATCAATGTCTTCACGAGGTATTCCATCTACTGTAAAGGCCTCTGGACAGAGGGCAGTGTGATCGTGCATCTCATCTGGTGTACACTGATGATATGATCTTTCTTCTGCTGTACAAGCTTCTATGCATTCGACTTGGCTTTCCTCTGATGTGAGTTGGTTTGACGTCGGTGCATCAACTGGTATGGCTGTAGTGGGCACTTCTACATCGAGGAGTTGACAATGATCTCCAGTTTCAGTAAGTTTACTTGATGTATGTTCGTCATCTGCATTTACTGCCAGTGCATCCTCCATTGGAACTTCAGATATGATTACAGGGGGTTCTTTTGCAAAGTTGACCTGACTTCCATTTGCAGTGAGTTGGTTTGGAATCTGAGCGTCTTCAGTGGGAAATTCAGAAAGAATGGCAGACAACTCTTCTGTAATGTTGACTAGATTTTCACCTGCAGATAATTGGCCTGATGGCTGTGTGTCTACTGTGGGCTCCTCTACAAAGGGGACTTGTTTTCTGTTGGCAGCTACTTGATTTGATGTATAAGTGTTTGTTACTATCATTTCATTGGAATTACTGCATGACATATCGACAAGACAAGATAACTGATCACCACTCACATTATTGTTTACAAAGGCAACATTATGTGCCATGCAGTCATCTCCTAACTCTGCATGGTCAAAACACAGGAAACAATAACATCTGTGACATGCTGACCACACCTTTCTGTCACATAAGAAGTTGTCACATCTCGCTGGTTCTCCTTTGCGGGCCTCGGACGTAGTACCTGCATGGAATACAAAACAAAATACTAAAAATAAACAATAAATAAAGATTAAGATAATAAAAAAAAAAGTGAAATAATGTAAGGGTTACATCGGATATCATTATACTAAAAACAGCAAATGTAGATTGACAATTTTTTTTGTATGACAGAAATTCATAAATTTAACATAAAAAAGGCAAAACTAGAAAATGTAGGCCTACATTAGAGGGAAACTGTTTCAGGTTATAATTATGATAACATTTCTCTTCCCTTCTTGTTGAGTCCAATCATTCGGGTTAATACAAAATACATAAATTTATCCATCCGTCATGGAATCTGTACGGATTTTAAAAACTGTAATCAAAGTTTAAAACTTACCCAAACTTCCCCTCGGCAGGTAGATTATTGGATATGCGACTTCTGGCTTCTTTTAACACAGCAGTCACTTCGTGAAGCGCGCGCGATCAGCGAATCACAGAATATGCTTTTCACGAACTGACTGGTGTGGTTACGCTACTGAGCGGTCGGTTCGTGAAAATCATTATTCAAGATGAGTGGAGAAAATGATAAGACAGCACATCTATTATAGCATAATTAAGCATAATTAGGATTTTATGTCTAGTATGGTTGTAGATATATACGTAAGTAAAGTCAAAATATGTATTTAACTCAAATTTCAAAAATCGTGATTTTTTGCCTCTCCGGTCGGTTCGTGAAAAGAGCGACGAAATACAAAGGAAAACATACTTTGTCTGTAATCACATAACCTAAATAATCATGTAAGCCTTTTGTCAGCGGGACTTACCTGAGGGAGAAAATTTTAATTCTAGATAAATAAAAAAATCATTGATTTTTTAAACTTTGCGTTTGGTAGAAATATTCCTTTATTCTTACTTATTGGACATTCTTTGTTAGAGAGTCAAAACATTGGCTGCATGAGGAACAAAACAAAAAAGTGGTAATTGCTATGAAGAAATATAGAATGGATGGTTGAAAATGTCTACTGTAGGGTGGAGAAGGAACAGATTTATTCAAAATCAAATTATATTTGAATTTCATGAAAATTAAATGTCCTGTAGCTAAAAGTACCTCTCTGCACTTTGTCATTTTTGATACTGTCTTCATGACTGTGTCTGTGCGGTCCTTGATGCCTTCCAAAAGTAATGAAAACAAAATCTGAAGGTGGGTTTTGTGTGTCTTTGTGCATTGCTTAAACAAATACCTAAAAAGACATGTAATCAGTAAAAAAACCTTCATAGGGACAGCGATTTTCTGTTACAAGAACTGGTCTTTTCAATTTCTGAAAATCTTGTATTCGCTTTCAACATGGACCAAAAATAAAAAATGAAAATTCTAATATACAAATTCTACACATCAACAAATGTGAGTTCTGTTTGGGAAGGCAACTTTTATGAATTTTTTGCAGAAACTGTTCAGACTCAAAAGTTTTCAAATTGCTTTTTTAACAGTAAAATGAAAAATCACTGTCCTGTCCTGTCCAACATTTTTGATGTGCACATTCGCCTCTACAGTGCAATAACGAATCGTAAACTTTGTGACCATACACAACCAAACAGCAAGTTGCCTGTGCTTTTATCACAGCTAATAGCAATTGCTTTTCACATATTAACAGGACCTATGACCTCATAACCTCAAAGCCTACTTTAATGTTCGAGTGATCTTTAAAGAAAAATTTGCAAAATTATGAAGTTTGAATCCATTTCTGTACGTTCTGTATGTGAGAGAAAGCAACTTTTCTACCCTGTGAAATGCTCTTGAATCTGCCTGTGCATGCACAAACTGGGGTATCGGGACAGAATAATGTCCTCTTAAGGCAAAAACACTGTATTTTCGGTAGTGTGGATCAGCCCTTTGACCTGAGGACAACAAAATCTACACAACTGTTTTGTCATATTAAACAGTGCAAAACTGTTGCAGTTGCCAACACCTGTTCAACCACTTACAAATTCTCCCATCTCCAGACAGGGGTATTCAGCAATTATTGTCTTGATGTCCCCACTCTTTACGGTCGACATCCATCTTCTTCTATTGGAAAAGATTTCCTTGAGAAGCAGGAATAGATGTTGTTTTTTTTGGTGTGCCCTTCTCCATCTCCTTCTTCATTGTCTCTACATGAGACACATCTTCAGCTGGGTCCACCTCCACATTGCCGCAACTTCTTTGTGGGAATGGCCTGCTTTTGGAGACTTTTTTAGGAGCAGTTCGAGTACTTTTGCGCTTCAAGCTCCATCGCAAGTGGCGAATCCTTTGCGAGAGGCAGCGGTTGAAATAGGACTGTAGCATGTAAATAAAAATTTTATCAGAAAGCTTATGATAAAATGGGTACGAGGAATGGAAAGCGGACCTCTGTGTGAGGACCCTACGTCACAAAAAATGTCGCGCAATGCATTTGTGGGGGAGAACCGGCTCGATCATTAACTTGTTTTTTGCTCATAAAAAAAAAAACTATTAAAAATAAGTCTGAGCACCATTATCCAAAACCAAGTTATATTCTGGCTTCTTAGATTTTTGCCTTTCTAATCAGCTCAATTTTTCAGTGGAGTGGACTTGGTCTTTAAGGTGACTCTGTGATATGAACCCTTAAAAACACAGATTTTTGTCTTATCCTCTTTTAATGATTAGTGATGAATGACATTTTGTGACATAGAAATGTGCAAAATCACTTTGAAATGATTAAGAATACACAGCATCACACGCACATGTCATGTTGCAATGAGACCAGATAGACTCAACCTGAGAAACAATGGTAGAAAGCAGGTTTTAAGACAACAAAAGCATAAAACAATAAGGGCTTTATATAATGCTTTCCAGTTGTACAGCTTGAAGTATGAATCAAATTCTAGCAGTAATCAAAATTTTTATTAGGATTCAAAAATTATTACCCATGGTTCATTTCCTTCATGTGCTATGTCTGGATACTGTTGGTACATTTCTTTTCCAATGCTCTTGTAATCCTCAGATGTTTGCACTCCAAGATGTGTTGTATAGAAGTAAGCGCATTCATCTATCATTTTAGTCCAGACAGCTTTGGCATGGCCCCTGCTCAATTCATCCATGACGTACGTACTGAATTTTGGCAATGTTACTTCTTTGCGAGGAGTTTGCAGATCGTGCACTGGTATAAAAAGACAAATTGTACAAAAAGGAATACAAATCTGAAAATACTGGTAAAAATTAACTGCCCTACACTGTAAAAAAATAGTAGTCGAAATAACTCAATAAAATTGAGAAAAAGAATTGCCTTATTTTTATTAAGTAAATATTACCTACAGGATCTTTATGTAGAATAAACTTTCCCAAAATAGTTATTTTCTAAGATTAACAAGTTTGTAAGTTTTATTCATATTAATTACTTTATTTAGTCATAACTTACTTAGCTAGATTTTTAAAACTCGATTGTTTTCAATCGCATTAACTCAATATGTTTCATGATATAACTTATAACTTATTTAGCTAGATAGTTAAAACTCGATTGTTTTCAATTGCATTAACTCAATATGTTTCATGATATAACTTATAACTTATTTAGCTAGATTTTTAAAACTCGATTGTTTTCAATTGCATTAACTCAATATGTTTCATGATGTTCAACTGCATGTACTAAATAAAAGAGAGTAGATTGCATGAAAATCATATATGTAAAAGTTATTCAATCTTTTAATTTTGTTATGCCCCAAAAAATCAAGTGTATTATATACGATTTGGTTGAGCAGCTCCGATGATTATAAATTGTATTACAAAAAGGAAATATCTTATGCATATGAATACTAAATTTGTATTGGCAACTCATTGCAGACACGTTTCATCAACTTGAGTTTATTCATTAGAAAGTGAACCTAAGTATCAAATGAATCAGAACAAACGAAACATGGCAACAATATAATCATTGTTAAAAATAAACATTTATTTAATGAAACAACATACCCTCATAGAACTCGGGTCTTAACTAAAGTATTACATGTACATGATAACTGATCCTTAGTTTCTTCCAAAAGAAGTGGCAGCTTAAAACATTAAAAATGTGTAAGACTTCACATAAAAACAATAACATTCTTATAACAATGAAATGAGAAAGGAATGAAAGGTAATATATAATGATATATGATCCTTTACCCCTTCAGCAGAAAAAACCCAGCTCTTTGCTAGAGAGGGTCTACTCATTTGAATGCATTTAAAAAGTAGAAAATAGTAATTGAAAAATAACAACAGCAACATTCATTGTTCTCTAAAGCAATTTTTTCTGAACAGAAATGGCCTCTCAGTACATGGATATAAACATGGCAATGTTCTACATCACAACTTATGGTTCACCTTTCAACCCTAAAACCATGGGGGGGGGGGGGGCTCCCCGAAGTTATGTAACATTTTGTACATGCACGTCAGTCCAAAAATTGCTTAAAAAACGTGATTTGGGGTATAATTTCAATATAAATTTAGTCTTTAGCCAAAATTCATTAATGTATCATTATTTTTTACTTTTGCTGGTTAAAACTAATTATTTTTAGGCTTTTTATGATCGCATAAGAGTGTCGCCGAAAAGTTTTGGAGAAAAAACTTTAAAATCAGAAGGACCAAAAAACGAGGAAATACATAAGAAATTTAAAAAACAGTGATTTACATAGAAAATTTCAATATCTGATATTTTTTCAAAAACTATTGCTGAGGATGTTATACATGTAAATAATATTGAAACCAAATTAAAAACACAAAATTTCACAAATGCCCTTTTTCTCAAATGTTTTGGGACGTGCAGACTTTAACCTGTAGAATGACATGCATAAATGTATTGCTCTAGCTGACTAAATACAAAGCGCAGGTCTGAAGAAATTTGGTCTGGGGAGAAAACTTTAGATTAGTGAAATTTTGTGTAGAAACGAATGGAGAGCTGCTTATCAGTGACATCACTCAGAGTTGCCAATTTGTTTTACTTTGTAAAATTTCACAGTGCATAACTTTTGTATAAATGTGTCTGATTTTTCTTAAACTTTCACTGATTTGCTTTTCTAATTTTTCTGCTTTCATACAAAGCAACAAAATATCAGGGTGGACTTGCCCTTTGAACATTTTTCTGCAAATAACTTGTAGACACTGAAAGCCAACATAGGTTTACATATATTCCTGACAAAAGTAAGTCTGCTTACACATTTCTCTTATCATGATGTGTGATAACTCGTGGCATGTTATATTCTAATCGTAATATGACGGATGTTATGACTACCTTCAGTGTACCCTTGTTTCTAACGTCAGAAATTGATGTGATATTTACAAAGTCTTCAAAATCCTGATCAAGGTACTGCAGTATGAATCCATTGTGCACATTGCATTCTGCTCTCACAGTATTTTCCAGTTCTTGAATGGTTTCTGGCAGCCCATGCGGTACACTGTAAAACCCAATGTTTAGGATTTAAACACTTTTATAAACACTTTTTTGCAACACTTTATAAACATTTAATTGGAATTTATAAACACTTAATTGGAACACCTCATAAACACCTAAACACAATACCTAAACACCAATTAAACACCTAAACACGTTTAGACCAAGAAAGACACTTTTGTAGATTGTAAACGTTATGTTTAGATTTTAAACATGTCAATGTGTTTATTTCATAAATGCTTTGACACGTTTACAGACAAACACTTTTTTGTAACACTTTATAAACATTTAAACACGTTTATAACAGTAAAATCTAAACACAGTATTAACATTATAAACACTTTAAATTGGTTACCAATTTCAATTGTTCCCCCTTTGACTAATGCGCTATAAACATTTCACATTTAAACACTTAAACGCAACTTAAACACTTAAATTACAGTTTAACAAATTGTTCACATTATAATCATGAGCAACTTACCAAAATGAAAGTCTAATTTAGCATGATCATAATAGACATACTTTGTTAAAGGACCCCATGAAAGCTAGAGCACTTGTATTTTGCGAATGCAACCGAAATGGTAGTTGTTTTCTCAAAATATATTTATTTTGATTTTGTTTTATTACATAAAAAATAGTGAATAAAATAAGTTAAATTTAGTCAAAGATCTTAGGTCTGGTGCTTTGCAGATTTAAATTTCTTTTTGGCCAAATAATTTCACAATGCATGTACATTCCACATTTATAGTTCTTTGATTAAAGGGACTCTGTAACATTGTCCAAATCCTAAAAATCCAATCGATATTATAGCAGTTCCCCCATACCTTGTGAATTGTGTTCGTATTAAACAAAAAAATCATGGGACAGGTTTCGGTTTTTCAAATTTCCCTTTCGTTCAAAAGATATTTATGATTGAAGTTTTCAGATGTTAAAAGATCCAACGGACCCCAAAAATCGTATACAAAGTGAATGCAATGAGTTTGTGAATATCGCTTTGCATTTTTGCTCATAACCCGGCCATATATGACGTCCATTAAAATTGAAATTGACACACAGTACCATGTGAACATGTAAGATAATAACAATATACATTATACATGTACCAACCGTTTATCACTTTTTGCACATGACATCAATGTTACCAAGTCCCTTCAAAGGTCCTATGTAATACAAAATGCAAATTACGTACTTTATATTTTATAAGTTTTTTGTTATTTTTCTTCAGAATGCTTAGAAATGCCCATAAAAAAATCCTCCAAACCAAGATTCTGTAAGTGACCTCATCTGTCAATCAGTACCTAATTACCATGTGATTGACAAAAGACATTGGTGTGCACCTTCCCCAATGATGGGCTTCTTCTTACAATAGCGTTACATGGGTGTGCATAATACCAATCCAAATATTTTTGAATTCAATGGCAATTGCTATGCTAGGAAAGTCCTACCAATACAGAGACAACAAAGGAACCAATTTCAAGCCGTCTTCAATGGCCCATACACTGATCGATCTAGAGGCTGGAGGCGATGTGACGTGTGAGGTGGTAATGTTAGCATAACAACACCATGAGATCTTGCAGTGTCCACAGCATCAAGAGAAATGTGGGTGTCATGGTTGTCAAGTATCAGGAGAATCTTCCTCTCTGGTGTACATCTGGTGTGCTTGATGATGTGATTGAGGTATTCCACGAATGTCTCCTGATTTATCCAGCCACTACGGGTTGATCTGCCTATGCACTGAGTTGACCCCCCTCTAACAAAGTGTTCTCTATAGTTTACTCTTGGAAAGATGAATAAAGGAGGCACGACTGAGCCAATTGCACTCACAGTGTACACAACGGTTACCAGTTCCCCACGTTCAGCAGAGGTGATTGCGCCGACCTGTTTTTTCCCCTTCTCGGTCACAACAGCAGCAGGCTTTTGAACTGTGGTGCACCCAGTTTCGTCTGTGTTGTAGATTTCACTTGGTGAAAACTTGTATTTGTCCATCACCCAGGCAAGATTGTCAAAGAACTTATCAACAACTGGTCGGTTGAACGCAGTGGCACGTCCTAAAGATGTGGCCTCTGGATGCCTTATTGCCAGGTTTTGTCGCTTCTTGAAGCCTAACCACCAATCCTGGCCTGCCTTTTTCTCACGGTCCCAGCTGTTTCGTTTTGCAAACTCATATGCCAATGTACAGCACCTGTTCACTGACAGACCATGAAACATATCTGATAACTGTTTCACATGATCTCCAAAATCTGTCTCCATGTCAGGAGAAAACACCTGATGCCGCAAGGCGACGGGTGCATAGGCAGTCCCTTGTTGTCTATCTCTCCTTTCAATATAACGTTTCAGCGTCATTCGATCAATGGCAAAGTCCTTAGCTGCACATCGCACACTCTTTCCGCCAGCAACAGCATCAGCCGCTCGTTCCATAACATCGCGGGGAGTTTGTCCTCGATTCGTCTTTTGCTTGTAGTTACGCATTTCTCATGTGCTTCTGAAAGATAATAATGGATATAAAATATATGTTTAGTACAAAGTCCATCTCAAAACATTGTTATTCAATTCTAAATTCCAAAATACAATGCGAATTGTTTTGTAATACTCATCCAACAATATTTAGTAAGTTGGTCAGACCCTACGGGGTAAGTTGAGCCATGGCTCAACTTGCCCCATAGGGTCTGGCTCAACTTACCCCAGTCTGAACTTTCTGAGATATCACCACATACACACATTTTCTATGCATTCATTGTGTAAAAGGCTATGACAAGCATGGAGACCCATACATGGACTAACAATTCTCGCTACCCCAAATAGCGATTCTGCCGAGATCCGGGGAAAATCCTGAAAACGCGCATTGCATTATGGGATAGCTTTTCGACATTACAGCTTCCTGTGCCGTCCTCCACAACAACACAGCGTCGCTTTCGCTCGGAAAGTTCGTGATCACAACCCTCTCTTTCACGGTAGAGTTTAACAGCCTTTTGTGCTAAAGTCACTAATTCTGCCCGAAGCTTTCCATTGCATGGTATTCCTCTGTCCGTTAAGATTTTTTTAAGTTCCGAAACTGTTTTTTTTATCCATTTTGGGGTCGACGAGAAATACATGAACTGAGTGTTGTCTCTACACTGTTTACTGTATCGTCTGCTCGTGATTGTGACGCTGGTCGCTACATGCACAATTTTAAGACAATTATTTTTTTTTTACTTTTAGATTAACAGAAAAAAAACATGAATAAAAATAAAATCTTTCCTGTAAACTATTTTTTGCTTTTTATTGTATATTCAAATTGAATAAAAACAAACTAAATTTAATGCATATATTATAATCTGTACAAATTACACTGATTGGCATCGATTTTAGCGTGCGTGAAAACTCTGCACAGCGAACACAGGTGCTAGCGCCAGCGGGATGGGACTCTATACCGGAAGTTGTAGTGACGACCCGAGAGAGTGAAAATTACCTTGTCTCGCGAATTTCGAGATTTTCGTACCTATTTAGGGTAGCGAGAATTGTCATCATATATCCATATTATATCTATGCTGCATATGGAAGAAAAGTACACTTACCTCATTCACACCTATTCACTTTTATGGCAGAAAATCAGATTTTTCCCTCTGCAACGTTGGTTTCTGTTTCAATCTAAAAAGCAATATGGCAGGGTGTGGGGATATGCAATATTTCATCTATAGATGGCGCCACCACAATGTTTGACTCATTCATAAATGGCTTAGAGGGGGTGGATCAACTTACCCCTATGCTCAACTTACCCCGCCTTCCCCTAACATTACAAACTAATAGTTATAACTCCACCATGCTAGAAAGGTATATCAAATTACGAACAACTAAGTAAAACGCCGGTTATAACTCAAAAAGAGTAATTACAACACAAGAGGGCGCTTTTTTGTAAAGCGTTGTTTCATCCATTTTTCATATGAAATTATGCATGTAATATTTAGTTGCAATAATGATTAAAAGAGATATCATTAACAACAATTTAAAAAACACTTTTTAAAATTTTTGAGAAATTGTAAGCATTTTTTGTATTTTTTGAAAAGTCACATAATTAATTTGGGGCTCAAATCTATTACGGTTGGATATATTTATTGATATTTCAGCCATTTCTTAACCGATTTTGACTAAGTTAAGTTTATTCTGCCATTAGAATTACATCTTTTTTTTAAATTCGACACTCGGCTTTGCATTACCTCACAACAAAATTGTGTCGTGAAGCGCCCTCTCTACCAAAGCTGAACTGCCCCTTTAAACTATTTACATTAATTTTATTCTAATATATATATATATATTTCTTTAACTCACCTGAACCACAGGGGCACTAATAATTTATTTTCGACTACTTCTTTGAAAAAAAACGCCAAAAAAACCCAAAACAGATGCCTGGATTTTAACCAAACTTGACAGGAATCATCCTTAGGGAAGAAGGATGTAAAAATGGGGTACCCATCTGAAAAATGGGCGTGGAAGCAGTCCCCAAAAGGCCCCAAAAAGGGACCAAAATGTCTTTTTAATTAAAAAAGCAATTGCTAGATTTTGCAAACTCTACAGGATTCATCCCAAGGCACGGATAATCTAAAATTATTAAAATTGGGCACTGACAAGGGGACAAAGTGGTACACCCCCCCCCCCCAAAAAAAAAAGAGAGAGAGAGAGAGAGAAGAATGAACATTTCCATGGGGCCATAATGAGACAGTTTTGACATATTACAGGGGCAAACTACCCTTTAGTTACCATGGGGTAACTTCTTCCCCTCCCCAACGATTTATGTCAGGACCTGGCAGACCCCCAATTTCATCTCTTCAGGTAATCGAGCGTAAGGTCCACGGACCACTTGTTGTGATGTGTGTTTCTAACCTTACCGTTACATTTGTGATAGCTTTACGTAAACTTGTCATTGGAAGGAAAATGTCTCAAGAGGAAAACAGATAAATTATATCTTAACTTTAAATCATGCATAATGTATTGCATATAATGATAAAGTTGTAATGTAGCTGGTCACGTAAGTCCATGACATTGTCAAAAACTGCACCCACAATAACAAAAATAATTTACAAACCTCCTTCTCAGATATTACTGATTCCGTCTTCCGCCCTTTGCCCTTGTCGAATGCCGTTTTTTTCTCTGCATATCTCATGACTGGCAGCATCCTCAGGGGTCCCTTGATGGGTAACAAAATACGAGGAACATATGTTATATTTATGATTTATGCTGGAAATTTCTTTCTGAACTCTTTGTAGTTTAAAATCGTATGTTCGATCTATCAATTTATTTTTATTTTGAAGAAAAAAAAACTGTCCAATGAGGACTTTATAACCTACCTCAGAACTTCTTGTAGTTTGCACACAACTATGGGCATTCGAGCAAACACTGTGGGATATACAATGTATCTCTCTATTGGAAAAACACGGCACACACAAATAAAATGATTCCATTGCCTCACCTCACTTTCATCTCCCATCAGCTTCTCCACCGCAGTCATGAAGCGATCCACAGCAGTCCTGAGTTCTGGTAATCCAGTCCCTCTTACATGTAACTTCTTAAAGTCATGGAATATCTATAATTGAGAAACAACGATTGGAAATAATTTGTGTTTCCACCATATCAAGTGCAGAAAAATTAGTAATCTCATCTTGTTCATGAAAAGGTCATGGTAATTGGCATGTATCACAAAACAATGTCTGCTTTCCTAAAAAGAACCTCTACAAATCAAGTGACTTAACCCGAATGTACAAATATGATAAATATTCATAACAAAATAATATCATGGGCATGGGCGGATCTAGGACGAGCGCAGGGGCGCTCACGCTGGATCTCATAATATCGGCAATCTTGCTTGCTCGCTTTGCTCGCTCGCTGAAAAGTATTTACAGGGGCAAGCCATGACAGCCCTGCATGCCCCCATCGAAAGCCGAAGTTTGTCAAAAACTTATTGGAGTCAAGCCTCAAAATTTCTTCCGCATTATTTACCGGCGGCCTCTACCCCAAAATAGGGGGGGGGGGGGGGGAAGGGGGAGGTGTACTCTTGTATATCCGGTATACGGAGATGTGCCGCTGGGAAGGATAAATTTTTATCCGTAGACATGTACGGTCCCCTTTTCACAAAATTATCCTTATTCATGAGTCCCATTTGAAAAAAAAAAAACCCCAAAAACAAAACATTTTTCATATTCTCATGCCTGAAAGAAGTGACCCTCAAAGAGATGGGGCTGGCGCTGCCATGTGCGCAGCAGCACAGCTAGACTGCGCCCTCCAATCTCAAATCCTATATCCGCAAGTGATGGAAGACACTTTCAACATGAAATTCAGTTCTGGTTCTTAATCATTTCTAACTGATGAACTTTGACTTTCTGACCCAAAACATATTTTGTGAATGTAATTATAAGGATGCTGGATGATTCTAAAATAAAATCGAACCTATACTTTTCGTTTTTGAGATATAAACAATTCATACCATATTTGCATCAGTATAGCATGGTATTCTTTTGATGATAGGCTCGACCTGGGCATCTGGAAGTGACCTTATCCATTTCTGGTTCTCTTTGAACGTTTTTTGAAGGAGGAGCTCTACGTGACTGATGCATCTCTTGTCCGGACCCTTGCCCCACTCTCTCCCCAGTTCTGCAAGGCTCTGCTCCAAATCATCATCTGACAAATGGATGTGCTCTGTTCCTATGCATGTAGTTAGAGAACATCATAATGAAGAAAAGGCAATTTTGCAGTGAACATATGTATACATACAGTGGCAGATCCAGGATTTCGTAAAGGGGGGGGGGGGGCCGCGAGACCGTCGATTTTAAGATTTTGTTTCACCTGGGCCGATTGAAAAAATTTATTTATTTGGTCCTTCTGCTGATGACCTTTGACTTAGCTTAGCAGACTTAGCTGAAGTAGATGGGCCAGGAACGGGTGGATCTGGCCCCGATGGACAGGAATCTGATGGTGGTCCTGAATCCAATTGACAGAGCAATGGTGAAAATCCTGATGTAGATGGGATTGACATTGCCTCATCAGTGCTGCAGATAGCATAATCCCCCAGATTTAGGTGGTTTTGAGTAGCTGCTGAGTAGTTGGTGAAGGATAACGATGATGACGATGATGATGGTGATGCTGTTGGTAAGTTCATCTCGTACATGACTTGGGTTACTGGTAGCTGTAAATTAGCTGGTAATTAGCTGGTAATGACACCAGGTCCTGTGCTTGCTGCTCTTGAACCTGTGATTAATGGAAATTCCTAGGGTTCATATTTATACAATTTGGAATGGTGTAATGATATAATTGAACTTGTCATTAACATCAAGTAATCGAACCATATGCAAAGGACGAGGCACTAGAAGATCTAATGGTTCCATGATTTTGATTCGACCCACACATTCTGACACAGCATATGCCTGTAGATGTCTGTTGTAGTATTCTGTTTCGTACACAAGCAAGACAAACAGGGCAACTGCCTTGTTTATGATGATATTCTTTAGTTGAGCACAGACGGGTCCATTTTCATCCCATTCTGTCAACACCAAACACCCCAGCTTAAACTCATAGCTGTGAACAGTCAGTTTATCTGCTACATGGATGAATTCATCTTGTGAACAATCAAGTGTAGCACAAATATGTTGTGCTTCTTCAAATGTTGATATCTGGGCTGGAAACTGATTCTTTATGTCCATCTCACAAGAAAGGGTCTTTCCTTGGAGAAACACATAGCTTTGTTGTTCTTGATGTCTCCTTGATACAGTCTTGGCCACATTTTTGTAGTTATTGCAAGCACGCGCCCAACTCTTAAAAGGTTTGTGTTTCGCTTCTTTCCTAATTGTTGAGTATTGTTCAAGTGGGCCAAGTAACCTAATCAACTGAGGATACACTGAAAACGAAAGTTGGTCAAATGACACAAAAAAATTAGTCATTCACTATGTCTTATTTGACTAAGAAATAATAAGTCATTGGTGCCTAAATTGACTAATATTTTGACTAATATATTGACTAATCAAATTATGTCTTATTTGACTAATCCGAGAAATAATTAGTATTGCATGAAATAGAATTAGTCCGTAATTAGTCCTACACTAAAATAAGTTAGTCTTATATTAGCCTTTCTACTAATTATTCCCTAGTTAAAGATGACACGATTAGTCTTTCGCTAAAAATGGCTGAATGAAACACTTTGGGATAACATACATAAAATTCAAATAAACTTCTTTTAATGAGAACTCTGCAATACAACAATAAAATGTACAGCAATTAAATCACCCATTTACATTATTTCAAGTAACAACAATTATAATAGCACTCCAATGTAGGGCCATATCCCAGGTTTTATTAAACAAAACCTTTCCTTCTTCATACACTTACTCGGCAAAGGTAATTAAAAGCAAAAATGTGACATATTTTGTTCATTAGCGGCCTGAAATGTTACAGTGACTATCATCAATATTACAGTTTTTAATCAATCCTTATACTCTATATTACAGAAGTCCCGGCTGGGTGCTTGATCCTACTGGATTTTGAGCTATGTTTCATGCTAGGCGGAAAGTAAGTTTCGATTCCGCTATGTACATATGTATGTGTTACAAATGCAGCTATCTGACACTACAAGTATATTTGAAATTTCTGTCTCTGACAGGTTTCCCTTGGCTTAATTGTAATAATCCAATTATCAACATCAAAAACACTGTAATTATTAATATAATCCTTACATTAAAAATTGCAATCATTCTTACACTTAACATTTCACAATAAATTCTTGAAAATTTTGAATAAGCAATTATACAACTTGCACAACAAACACAGCTTATCTGACAAGTTATTTGCAAGTTTTGTCCTACGCAGGTTTCCCTGTAACAATTGTAATAATCATTACAACTAGAAACCCTGTAATATAATAATCCTTACATAAAAAATTGCAATCATTCTTACACTAACACTAACATTTCACAATAAACTCTTTAAAACTTGAATACGGTAAGCAATTAACAGCAGCTTCCACAGAGAATTTAGTTCCGATTCTTATGAAGATGGGATACATATAACAACATGCCACCAACATGGGTCCCATTTTTTGGTATATCTATATGACCCAAGCATGGTACTACAAAAAAAAAAAAAAAAATGGTATTTGCATTTTTGTTTTGTCTTTCCCCATATTTGTCTAATTGATGACAATTCTATCATCTGCAATTTATCATTAAAAATATCTGAGAATACCTAGGAAAATGTTATTACCTCTACTCAAAGTTTGATCAAAACATGGGCAGTGATAGTATATAGATAGGTCACTTTCTTCAGTTGCTGCCCCTTTATCCTTTGCAGGGGCAAGTCCTTACCCTTACCCAAATCAAAATTATTTACAAATTCATGAGACCCAGATCACCAACTCGCTCACTCATTGTAACTTTACACATACAGGGTTCCCTTAATCCCTTAAAATTTTGTTGAGTAAAACTTAGGCCTAAGAAAATTGTGTTTGTTTGCAGTAACCAGAGTCCTGAAAATGGGAGAAAACCAAAATCAAAAACATATCTGTCAAAGAATAACGATTTTTGTAGTGTCATTGACAAAAATAGCAGTATATTTAAATCATTTGAGGGTAATACAGTGTGAAATTCATTCATAAACAATAAGTATTTTAAAACCTGGTACAGCCAACTTCTATAATGTAAAGGCCTCCTTATACTATGTCAATTTATATCTGCACTACACCTGCTTTGTGTAACACTGCAGATATGCATTTAATTGTTCATAAATAAAATAGATTAATTTGAAAGTAAAATAACTTGCAACAAATGTAACTGATACATCACTAAATATACACCACACTACAATTCAATTGCAATGTAGACAGACTTCACCTTCTAAATATCTCACATTCGAGAAAGTTTCATAACAAAAATTGCTTAAGTTTGAATATGCTTTTTGCACATGGCATTTGTTTTTATTAACTGAATTCACAGATTATTAAATTGAAATTCACAGATTATTAAATTGAAATTTCCATTTACTTCAATATTTCATAAACCCCGAAAAATTCAGTTCAACTTTCACTAATTCAAATTTCCACTTACATTGATAATTCAGAAACCGAACAAATTCAGTTCAACTTTTTAACTCTAGTGTTTTGCTTGAATTAATATGCAATTTACACATTTTTGACTAATTGTTTCACTTGGATAATCATAACTGGGAGCTCTTATCCAGGCTCTTATTCAGCAGCCATATTGTAATTAAAGCAAGGATTTGGGGTTGCTGAAACTGTGCTGGATTTAGTATATTTGACCAAAGTACAACAACTTGCAATGCAACCAGCAACCAAGCTCTGTTTTAATAGGTTTGAAAGTAGTCAAGTACAAAATAGAGATTAAATTTGGCAAGATGGGGGGCTAGCTTTCAGATAAATTGTTTATCTCTTGTTTGATAGCTGGAGAAGAAGTTTGAATCCAAGATTAGAAATTCAATACATTTGATTATGAAAGAGTAAGTTCATATTTCAAACTACCGAGTGAGTATAAAAAAACAACTAAACACTTCGGTATCATTTTTGTGTGGTATATGTGTTTACGCTTGGATGAACACGGCGCATTGTTTACAAGAATGTAAAAAGCGACTTGTGCCAAAGTGGGGGTGAGATCAAAACAACAAAAAAGCAACTTCATCCTGATTAAACTGACGTAACTTTTTAGTGAAAAGGTTTTGAGCAAAATAACTTAGCAAGATTGTTGTTACACCTATCGACTAGATTCTGTGTAAAAATGAGATTGATTTATCAAGTAATCCATGAGTGAGCACACATCAAAGAGCAAATGGTCACTTACAGACCTAAAAAGGACTCTTAATACTTTTGAAAAGTGATCATTTTGTCTTTGACGTGTGCTCACTCAAGCTTGACTCTACAGATCTATCTCATTTTTACACAGAATGTAGTCGATAGGTGTAACAACACCTGTGCCATCTTATTTTGCTCAAAACCTTTTCGTTAAAAAGTTATGCTATTTTAATCACGATGGAGTTGCTTTTTTGTAAGCTTTTGTTGTTTTGACTTCACCCCCACTTTGGCACAATTCGCTTTTTACATTCTCGAAAACAATGCGCAGTGTTCATCCAAGCGTAAACACATACCACACAAAAATGATACCGAAGATGCGGGAGAAGTTACTCTTTCAAAGTATGTATAATAATAATTTGGGGTTCATAAATTGGTTTTCTTTTTAATGACAATTTTCTAAGTGTTTATTATTTTTTTTTAATCACTCAGTAGAAGGGTGACAGTGACAGTTCTCAAATTATGACTCTAAATCTGTAAAGTTTTGACATGAACCTGCAACCAAGAGATGAACATGTAGTCAGGCAGCTGGGTGACTAATGTGTTTAATGCTGTGACTTTTTGGCCAATCTAGATGCGAGGGTAAGCACTGGTTTCTCCAAGCTGGTTCCATCTTTAATGCCAAGGAGGAAATTCTGGATGAAAGAGATCGTCTTTTGAAGTCGTGGTATATAGGCCAGATTGAAGACGTAGAATGTTGCTATGTAGCAGCTAAGTGCAGTATGAATTTGGTCTGTATTGCAGATTGACATCTCCTCGGCTACAACTTCAAAGCAAGTTGATTCAGAGACTTCTTTGTTGTTCATTTTGATGAACACAGAGTTTGGGTTTGGGGTCTCATCATCCTGGAAATGGGGGGGGGGGGGGACCAAAAAAAAAATCATTATAAAGTGCATGATGTCAAAGTTTCTTTAGTTATCTTGAGAAAGGTAGCAATTTCAACCCAGGTAAATGAATGACCCCTCTTTTTTTTGTTGAAAAATTTGGTTTGGATATTGGTTGCATTTTTGGAAACAGGCAAATATTTTATGATTCTCTCTCTGTTGGTTTATTTATTGGTTGCGAAAATTAACTAATAAATCCCACTTTAGAGTTCAATTGGTTGAACAAACAGCCTCTTACATGAAATATTGGCTTGGAGTCTGGGTTGCAAATTTGGATCTTCTCAAATTTGGCTATCACGTAGTAATCAAAAGTTTCAGCTGGAAACCTGTACCCAAGTCAAATATAAGAACCCCTGGGATTACAAGTGCCCATAGTGTGAATGATCACTGCAATTTAGCTAGAAGATGTTTACCTTGAAAGTCCACATGTCTTTCGGGTCTTCTTTCAACAAGGTCGGCAATTTTACCGCGGCATATTCCAGACCATCTGTAATATGAAACATTGATTTAACATGAATTATTATTATTAATGTAAATCAGTCCGGTATTCATTCCAAGAAGCACCTGTGCATGTGATGACCAAATTAGGCAGCACATGGTTGCATGATCAATAACAAGCCTACAAACTTGAAGAAAAAAAACCGATTGGCAAATGGATATTTAAAGCCCTAATTCTGTGACGTTACTTACGAGCTGCTCCCCCATTCGCTGTTTACGTAATTTCCATAAATTTCTATTTTTTTGTGGTTCTTGATAAGGGAATATATTAATTTCGTAGGGGCATGTATATTAACATATGTTTGATGATAGGCCTATTTAGACAGCATATGTGAAATAATTAGCATTTTCCTGAAAAATAAGGCAATTGGATGTTATAGATGTTTAAGGTTTTTATATTGTGACATAACTTGCAAGCCGCTCTTCCTTATAATGGGGGAGCAGCTCGTCACTTGCGAGCTGCTCCCCATTATATGGAAGAGCAGCTCGCAAGTGACGTCACAAAATTAAGGCTTTAAACATCCATAACTTTGTTATTCTTTGGTGAATTTTCTTAAAACCTTCGCTCATATTTGTCTTTTATTTTTCTGCTTTTTTAAAAACCAATTTAATTCCATGATGAACTTGTTATGGGGCAGACAGGACAGAGTGGGAATTGCCCATTTATACATGCATTGCAATGCAATTGCTGCCCGACAAAACAATGTCGGACCATCCTCCATGCATTCACAGAGCCTTCGCTCATATTTGTCTTTTATTTTTCTGCTTTTTTAAAAACCAATTTAATTCCATGATGAACTTGTTATGGGGCAGACAGGACAGAGTGGGAATTGCCCATTTATACATGCATTGCAATGCAATTGCTGCCCGACAAAACAATGTCGGACCATCCTCCATGCATTCACAGAGCCTTCGCTCATATTTGTCTTTTATTTTTCTGCTTTTTTAAAAACCAATTTAATTCCATGATGAACTTGTTATGGGGCAGACAGGACAGAGTGGGAATTGCCCATGTATACATGCATTGCAATGCAATTGTTGCCCGACAAAACAATGGCGGACCATCCTCCATGCATTCACAGAGCCTTTACGCACGCGTCAATTGGGACTGCGCACTCTAGTTTTTTTAATATATCTCTATCATTGTCTATGTGAAAATGTAACCTTTTTTTTGGTGATTTCATGAAACAACAAAATTTCCGAAATTTGTTGTCAAAAACGCCCCTTTTTTGTAACCTTACACACAAGCATGGTTACCCAAAAGATTAATTAGTGAAGGACTGGGGAACAAAGTTGGTATTAGAAAGGACTTAATGCTCGGTAGGACAGAGGGGTCCAGAGAAGAGGAAGACAGTGAACAAAGTGGATCCATGACCTATCAACAGTACAGGAAAGAATATGGCTACTTTCAGGACGGTTTCCCAAAACAGACTTGACAAACTGGAGGAGAGTTGTGAATTTCATTGAAATCATCCGAGTCAAAATAACACTAATCAAAAGCACTATGTAAAGAGTACACCTAAAAGTTGTGCACCTGAAAACGTATAAATTTGAGTCCAGTGGGATCAAGTTATAAAACATCAAGTACATGGATCTACAGTTTTATCTAAACATGCACTTGCCTTTGTTTTCATCCTTCCAAGTTGCTGCCAGGTGCACTTCACCTTTGCTAACCTAATTGCTCCCCTTAAAGCACTCTGATAAGCCTTGGGCATATTTAGCTAGCCCTTTTTCCAGGAGCTCCACCACCCCTGCTCCTCCATGAATTCTTTGAAATTCTGCAAGAAGCTGATCGACAAAAAAACAAAACAAGTCTAATTTTCCACCTTAACATTATGTCGTTTGCACATACGAGTATACATAACAACTAAAACTAAAATCTGTACTCTAGATAAGTTAGACAGACAACCTTTGAACTGTGACGCCTACCATTATTAATATGAAGTTATCATCATAGACTTTTAGTAGGCTTTCATTAAGACCTCCACAACGAGTGAATCCAATTTGTCATGTGACCTCATTTCAAATTTATGGAAATAAAAACAATGTTGCAATAATGACTTTGGGCCGACATCTATTTTTTCAATCATTTAACGACTTCTTAAACTGGTATTAGTTGAGACATATACGCGACATCCGACATCGTACTTAGAAATGTCATATTTATGTCGATATAATGACATTTGGCTAACATCTTTTTTTCCAACCATTTACCAACTTCTTTATTTGTGACCAATTGCGACATCGATACAACATCGGCGCGACATCAAATTTAAGATGTCATACTCATGTTGCAATAATGACATCGGCCCGACATCAATTTTGAACTATTTATAGAGGACCCGAAAACATACCTCCGGCAACCACCTATTTTGGGCGGAGACATAAACAAGTGACCTACCTCATGTTCTGTAAACAGCCAAGGATAGTTTTCCTTGATCCCCTGTAGAGATATAACCTATTACTATTTCCTTTCTTATGTCTGCAAGTGTTATTTCCATTAGGTGTGAGACTGCTTTGTAATCTGGACGCTTCTTTAGTATCTCCAGCTGAAGCCACTTCTTGTGTCTCAGTATGGAGATATCATCTTCTGAGGAGGGTCTTGCTGGTAAATAGTTCTGCATTCCCCACATGGGTGGATAGCGTGGTGAGCTGTTCTTCTCTTTGGCAGGGGTACTCTTAGGTAATACTTGGGTCAGTGCCTTTCTCTTCCTTGCTTTTACCACTAGCATTTCTCTGATTTCTGGATCCCTCTTTCTTGCATTTTGGAACTTTCTTTGAATCTTGTCAGCCCACAGTTGCTGAAAATGTACAAAATTTAACATTATGAATACTAATGCAAGGGAACCTTGAACCCATGTACATGTACCACTCTCAATGATCATTCAATATTCGACACAACCTGGACAGCAACTCTATGGGTGCATTTACTTTGGGAAAGGTGAATTTTTACCCCCCCCCCCCCCAAAAAAAAAAAAAAAAAAAAAAAAAAAAAATTGCAGCAATGTTGAAAATGTGTTAGATCTTCAACATACAAGTTTGGATGGATCTGCCGTTTTCATCACTATGTTTATAATGTACTTTTATCCATGATAAATTCATAGTGAATCCTGACCAAATGATTTTGATGAAATGACATAATTTCCTGATTATGTATTTAAAAAATATGCAACATAGCAAACACTTTCAGGCTATTTTGATCAAAAGACCCTTTTCTGTGTATGCTGGCGTGTGTATGCCTGTGCGGATCGCGTGACGGTCCACAGCTGAGCAAGAATGACAGATACCAGCGGTCGGACGGTTCCATTGTGTCAACAGGGGGGGTTTTATACCAAGGGGGGTGAAAAGGAGCAATCAATGTGCTAAATGTATGCGTACTCGATTTACTCTCTTCCCCCCTCTCTCTCTCTCTCTCTCTCTCTCTCCATTTCCCACTTTATCTCTCTCTCTCCCTATACATCTATCCCCCCCTCTCTCTCTCTCTATCCTCTCTCCTCTCTCTCTATCCCTCTCATTCTTTCTCTCCTCTCATTCACTCTCTGTCACTCTCTCTACAGTGTATCCCTCTCTCTCCTCTCAATATATCTCTCTATGCATTTCTCACTTTTCTCACAAATATTTCTTACAAATACTTGTAGGCCTAGTCCTTTCCTTTCTCTCCTTATCTATTTACACAGGTGTATGTGAATTGTCCATTTGAAATCCAAAACATGTTTCACTCAATTCAGTAAACTATTTTTGTTTGTATTTTGATATTGTATAGCTTTCTCCCTTTCAGTCAAATAAGTTACGTGCATGTATAAACAAGAATAAGTGCAAAGAAAAAATAATATTCCTTTTCAGAAGATTTATTTTATCCAACTTATCAAACATAACACATTTCTTGATAAACGTTAAACCTGTTGAACATATGTACATTGCTTATCTAAAGCTACAGTTGACGGCCGTTATAACGGGCACGGATATTCAGTATAACAAGATTTAAACGTAATCAGGCAATCGGCTTGGTATCAAAAACCTTGTTATAATGGGAGTTGACTTACAGTACATGTATATTTATATGTTTATATAATATTGAACATGTAAATCATGACCAATAAGGAACTGGCAAAGACTCATGGCAGTTGCATAATTGCCATAGTCACTATTTGATTCTATTATACAATACAAATTACAGTATGTTTATGACAAAGCATCCACAACGTGACCTCAATTGTCCGATTCATAAACATACAGTACAACCTTCATGTATGGATACATACAATTTCTTAAAATCTTGACTTAATGCTTTGACTACACTTCACACTACATGTAAATACATATAAAACACATACAGACATTGGATTAGAAGGGTTATGTGGCAGCAAAATAAGATTAAGGCAAAACTAAGGCATTTCAGCAAAACAAGTTCAAAACATTTGATAGAGTAAGAGTTGTATAGTAGTGTAATACATGAAACTAGAGTTATGTAATTCCATATACAATACATGCATGTTCCAAAATTCGCAAGATCTTAGCACACAAAATACGTTGTTCAAAGTTTACGAAAATAGATGTATGCACTGACTGGCAAGTATTTTAAGTAATGCGCAAGTAAAATACAAATGTATATAACAAAAAAATACTACATGTAGTAACATCCAGCCTCATTAAACACATACATGTGCATGAATGTACATGAATCTTAAAAAAAAAACATAAATAGTATGATATATATTTTGATAAATATCTAAGTTACACCGTTTGAAAGTCAACTGTTAAAACTTTAACAAACTACACACACTGTACCTCACATGATCTGAAGGCAGTTTATTGGGTAATTTATCACACACGACATTGAGCTGAAATCTTTGGCAGAAATAATACATTAAGTATTAAAGCACACACGGCCACAATGAAATATAACTCTTTCAAATACATTTGTGTATAAACATGCACACTTTATACATCTAACTCATCACTCAACCAGCATATATAGAACATGAAAGTATAGTACATGTACATGTACTTTGGTTAAGTCTCAAACTAAATCCATGCACTTTGCAAGGAAATGGAAAGCACCTGTGTTAATCATTTTACTTGAACATCACTGGTCGATAACTAGATTGGCACTATTATCATATATGGAGTCTTATTCATGTTGCACAAATAATAAATGAAACTCACATGTCTACATGTACATGTACATGTAGTTTTCATAATCTTGTTAAATATTTACACACAAGTTGAAGAAAAAAAAAAAATCTTGTTCAGCCTTATTCTACAATGTATTTCTCAGCTCAGAACATTGAAAAAACAAATGGAATACACAAACAGAAACATGCTTGTGTACATGTACATGGATAAATTAAAAACACCTACATGTTTCACAGTAAATGACATGAAATATTACTCTTTTTGTGGACATGTGCGCATGTTATGGCCACTTGTTTTGCATTTGCTGCAGGTCACTGACCATTTTGGTGTTCGTTTGAATTTTCCTTGTAGGATATGCAGTCTATGCTGCTTAGAAAGAATTTGTGCCAGAGCAGATGGACCGAAATTTGTTGACCTGTGATACCATTTTGTGACTAGATCGTTCAATTTTTCTAACCCTTGCTGGCAGAAGTGTGAGATGTTGCCATGTAACCTCATCACTTCTGGCACATGAAATGCTAGAAGATGCATGTACGGTGTAATGTCTGTACTACAATTGATTTCATAATACAAATGCACCCATTCTTTTGCTGCTATTTCAAAAGCGTCAATTTCTTCTTCTGATAGGTCCTTTTCCATCTCGGTCAAAAGATTGGAGAAAGTCTTCCATAACTTCTTTAAACTGTTCAGTTTTGGGTGTGTTGGTATTATGAAATCAAGATCCATGTGTTGCAAAATCCTACGGTGTTCTGGCCCTCTGAAAGTCCTGTACTCAATTCTGCCATCTTTGATAAAATATTTCCAATCAAGAATTTTCACTTGATCAGATATGAATACTTGGAACTTTTTTACATGATGAGAATTGTCTAGCTTCTTTTCAGTGACTGAACATTTTGAGAAATTGTCCAGCTTCAGCAAATACGCAAACAAGTGGCTAACCATTTGGTCGCATATGCGCAAACACAAATGAAGAGTATCTGGAATCACTTTACAAATTGGAATTGAAGGAAAGATAGGCAATTCGGTGCAGTTAAACTTTAAAGGATCAGATTTTTTCATTTTACCACAGGTAGTTATTTCTTCAATTGTTCTTGCTCCCAAATCAGGATTTGTCATTGACCAAGTTTTTTGCATATCAAATCGGTCTTCCTTTGAACAACGGCACCACAAGCATGAAAACTTACTGGCAAATCCCCCAATGCCTACAACTTGATTCAAGAACTTCAAATCCCCACCAAGATATTTATCAATGGTTATTTTCTGTCCAGCAATCATAACGAATTCCAGGTTCTCTATTTCTTCAATTAAACTGGAGAGGGCAGATTTAATCCCTTCATTACTTTCCTTACACTTCACAATTGCTAGCAAGTAATTGCCATGCTCTGACATACAGGTGGCTTCATCGACCATTGTATAAGATATGTTGACAAACATGTTATCCTTGTGCCATCGCCGCTAATCTTTACTCTTACTGAACCATTTTTAATCACATATGATTTTGACGGATCAGACAGTTTCTCGCAAAGAGATTCTGAAAGTGAGGTGTACACACCAGGGCTCATTGGGTTTGTTTCATGGATACTGATTACTGATGGAGTTATTTAACTGATTACGTCGTTTTACAAGCCTACACAATTTGGGGAGCCTTGAATATTTTGTCTGAGTCAATTCATGGTATCCTCTATTTGGTATATTGTACATATCCAGAATAAAAATCAATTCATCCAATTCATCTTGTGTGCATTCTTCAGAGGTTTCCTGGTCAAAAGGAATGCAGATCTCTACATCTTCATTAAATTGAAGTGATAACTCGTTGGCTTAAAATATTCATCAGAGACAGATTCTAACATTGACTTGACTGTTTCAACCTTATGTTTCTTGTGTCTCCTCTTTTGTACATCACTATATGAATTCTTTTGTTTGCTCTTTCCCCTTTCTCCATGTTTACGTTTTTTAGGATTGGATAGTCGTTCAGTTTTTCGTTTGAGTTCCTGATTCTGATTAGTTGTGTCAGCTAAAACTTGTCTGGACACATTGAGTTCGTCATGAGATCTGTTTAGTTCTTCTTGGACTTCTTCTAATTTTCTTTTAGTTGGGGAACCAGTTCGATGTGGAACATTCAGTACATAATCTGAATTTGCCCATTTTTCCAGCAATTCTTTTTTCTTAAAACCAGATCTACTAATGAGCTTCAACTTTCGAAGAAGGTGCCTGAGCTTCTCAACAAGTGTTTTACGGACACATGCTATGTTTATCTGGTCCCTGTTTAAGTGGAATTTGGACAGGATTGCTTGCAACACAGTGTCAATATTTTCAGGGGTCAGTGAGTTAGAGTCAGGTGTAGTTAATTTGTAAAGGAAGAGGTTGTTAATTTCCAACTTAACAACATGAGGGTATTCGTCAAACTGAGGCCCATCTGGCAAAGACTGACAAGTCTGAAAATATCCAAGTAATATAAAAAAGACAACACATGCATTCAATAGATGAGCCATGTTGCTAAGATTGTCATAAACATGCCTAGTAGTTATGAACTATGTTTATAAAGTACTACATGTACAGTGCATTAAAATTTAAAACATATATCAACTGGGATGTACACTGTGGCAAGAGATTAAAGTGTAAATGGCACCAAAAAAAGTATTCAACTACATGTAGGCATCAGAGGCAAGGAAAAGTCAACATTCTATTAAATACATGTGTACATTCCCTACTGTTAGAGCATATTTATACATTATACTGTGTATTTACATCTGCAAATAACGGTTTAGGTCTGCTGCATTGCCACGATCCCGAACAAACCTAAAAACCAAATGAAAACCACGATGGACATATGTGGGTACACAAGCCTGATCAGAGGTGTATTCAATAAGTGGTCTTCGTTCAATCACCCGAAAATTTATGCTGCCATCTACAACAAAAGCGAAGTCTCGGTTTTTGTTGATAACTCTATAAAACCACCGTTCCCCCAGCAATACATCCAGGTCGTGAAGAGACTTCACAGAATAATTACCTCCTTTACCAGGAATACATGTACTACATTTCTGAAGTGGAGCAAAAGCTTCACGCACGATTGGCAAACGAAGCTCGATCAAGCTGTCTGTTTTTCTCGCAATTGAGAGGTTTTCCTTAATATTCACAGCGAGCTGCAGGTAAAAGGCTGATGTTGCCGCAGGGGTTGATTGAACAAATTCTTTTGGCACGCTTATTATGTCACTAAGGGGCCTCCACTCGTCGTATCGTTTGGCCCATCCGATGTAATGCACTAGGGCAAAAGTTATATCGTCCTCTATTTTTGTTTCTATGATTTCCAGAGGAAAAAGCTCCTTGGTTGACCACTGGCACTGCAATTTTGTTGTTTTGGACGTCACAGATGGGCCCTCCGAGAGTTGCTTGTAATCCACTCTCTGCACATTCCTCCTTGAGCGGTCAGCCATAAAGTGTAGTTTACCTGTAGTACGAAGTATAGAGACAATAATTAGATATCAATCGTCTTTGGTTGTAAAAAATTTGGTGATAAATAAATTTAGTTTCCATTGACCATTCCACACGAAAAGGGTTACATCCTTTACAGGGACCTAAACTGATACTGATAGGGTTTATGGCGGCGACCGCCGACAGGGTTAGAGGGTGGAGTGTAGGGTATGGATACAAAAGTGAATTAGATCTAGCACCAAGATTCCTCTAGAAGTAAGAGGCCAAGCTAAACAACTGCAAAATTGATATTACACTCTAAAAAATGTAGTGCTATTTTTAGCACTTGGAGGGCTATATTCAGCACCTTTTCAGTGCTCGCATAGGGACTGCACAGCTAGTGCTATTTCAGCACAAGTGCAAGTGCTAGTTCAGCACTAGTTTAAGTGCTATAGATAAGCACTAAAAAGTGCTAAAAAAACACTTCAAGTGCTATGAATGTTGGACAGGTGGTGCTAAATAACCCCACAATCTACTCTGAATAGCACTAGTAGTGCTAAAAAACTGCACAACTTAGGTGCAGAACACAACAGTTTTGTAATGTTTAGCACTACTGGTGTTATATGTTTTAGCACTCCAGGCGTTATATTTCATATATAGTGAAATTATGCAATTTTGTCACACGTACTCACACACAAAAAAAAGACAAATAAATGACTTTATATATATAGTTGGTATTTTATTAACAGTTTAACCAAAAAACACTGTTGCAGTAAAGGCACATGTTGACAAAGTTCTGCACTTTATGCCTATAAAGAACACCTTATCTGGATGTCAAAACAGAACCTTAACAAAATTGCCAAATTTAAAAGGGACAGTCCCAACGATTGGTCAGCATTAAACTAAACAACATTTGCAAAACACTTACTCTTGTAATAACAAACCTCCATATATCGATAAGAATTAACACAGTTAACTCATCATATGTAACTAATTATTTAGATTTGAAGAGCGTGGATGGATAAAGAAGCATGGTCATAGTAAGCATTACATATTATTCTTATACAGGAAAACCCCGTTATAACGAGGTCGTCTGGACTGCCAACTTTACCTCGTTATAAGCGGTACCTCGTTATAAACGATCTAATACTCAAGCACATTAACATACACACAGTGATAAAAGCAAAATATGTTACAAGTAATGTGTTGTTTGTTGTATAAACTTGTTGTATAAAGCTTGTAATTGATTTCTAGTCAGATCTCATGGTCATGATTTATTCTATGCCTAAAGGAATGTTAATCTTGGCCCTCAACTGCTCCTAATAACTCGGTTGTCATTTTCTTTTACATATGTACAAGTACTAATTTGCATCATCACTTTAAAGACCGTGTGGACACAAAAAATCTTTGAGACTTGTGGTTTGGGTTGACCTCATGACCGAGATATGCTTCCGGCGTGAGCATAAGTCAAGTGAGTGCGCGGACCTCAAATGAGAAAGGCGCGCACACTGCTTCCGGTTTTAATTCCTAAGAATTGCAACTCGCGAGATCTGCCATTGTGTGGACATACATTTTGAAGTTCTTAAGAATTGCAATTCTTATGAACTTGGCTTTCATCGTGTTAACAAGGCTAATTTCTTTTACACATGTTCAACTACTAATTTGCATCATCACTAGACACTAATATGTGAAGTAAAACCTTCAAAATCAAAACTTAGTGAAACTTTTAACCTTTGACCCAATTTGCTCAATCAATATTTTGTCTTGATTTTTCACATTCCCATCAATTTCAATCAAATCATTTTTGACATATGATATAGATAGATATGCAGATAAATAGACAACCAAAAAGAAGTGATGCCTCATCCACCCTTCTGAGTGGAGACATAAAATGACAATCACAAATGCCAAAACTGATTTTGTCGGCATTAAACTGTACATGTTCAAAACATTACTCCTCTAAATACAAAGCTATGTCAATAGGCACTACAGATTTATATTATGTAATCAAATATTTGAATTTGAAAAGTGTGCATGCATAAAGAAGCATGGACATATGCCTTACACATTATTAAGGTACTATTGTTATGATTAACCCTAATCCCATTGGGGGGGGGGGCATCTGACACCCCCCCCCCCTGTCGGTCTTTTCGTCGTGCGTCTAGACCATCGGGGCGTCGGATGCCCCCCCCCCCCCCCCCAATGGACTCAAGTGACCAAAATAACCCAGTGGGATTAGGGTTAAAACATTGAAAAGAGAGGGAATGAAAGAAAATTATTAATAATTTCAGAGCTGATTTTATCAGCAGTGCAAGTTTTATGTACACAGAACTATAAAAAATGGAAAGGTACATCATAACATTAACATTAAATAAACATGTTCACAACACGATTACTTCTCTTACCACATATCAACCTAATATGCACTACTATAATGTCTGAAAAGTGGGTTTGAACATTTATTCAGATAACTACTTGGAGAGTTTCAGTGCCAAAAAATAGGCCTATATTAAAGCAAAGATAGTTTTGGTAAATAAAATTTATAAAAATAAAACTTCTTCTATATTTGATAAAACACCTTCCAAAGTATTTCTGAACAACTTTCACACATTGAACCGAAATTATAGTTACGATTTATTTTAACTACCCCTTGTAAAGTAAAGCTGATAACATGCATAGATTTGTTCAGAGGTCCTCCGACATAACAAAAAAGATAATTCAAGTAAATTATTTAAAAAAAAAATAAAAAATTTAAGGCAAAGTAGCAAACCCTTATTACTCGATAACTTGCCTTCTTAATCATGATCAAATACTAGAATTTCTGCGAAGAATGTTTTTGAAAGTTTTTTAGATTTACCAAAACTATCTTTGTGCTTTAAAGGAAGTTTTTCCATGAGTTTTCCCAAAGAAGTCCATGTCAAATTGATGCTAATTAAACGCCAGTCCAAGCAGATAAAAATGATTCTAGAATGTAAGATTTGGACATGAAAGTAATCGGTTATATGCCTGCCACTTTCTCCACTTCAAGTTGCTATAAAACCAAACACTGCAGAGAGCAATGGGTGCAGCCATTACTTACATTCCTGTTCATATCTGTGATGTCATTACTAAACAACTCACTGATCACCTTTGTACAGATCAGTGACTTTTTACAAAAGAAGTCTGTTATTTGGTTGGATATGATGTCACAGAATTAAACATAACTGTAAGTAATGGCTGCGCCCATCGCTCTTTGCAGTTTGGTTTAGCAACTGAAAGTGGAGAAAGGTGACAGGCATAATCCATTAATTTCTTGCTCAAAATCTTACATTCTAGAGTCATTTTTATCAGTTTGGAATGACATTTAACATCATTTTGACATGTGTCATAGGGATTTTTTTGTTTAATTTTTGTATTTAAGAGATACTCTTAATTGAAATGCAAGAAACAAGGAAAATATGTGAACCTTGTTTAGCACCCTGCTGCTGCAAGGAAAACGAAGGAGGTCCTTAAAAAAAAAAAAACTGCCTGAAAAACTTTGCAAATCAGACGTTTTCAGATGGTTTCAGATGTAAAATGTCATTTCTTTGCAGCATTCACTGCTGATGCTATTTCTCTGATGGCAGGTGGCAGTTTGCCATCATGGTGCAATCCGAAGATTTGAGTCTGGAGATACAGATAGAAGATAGAAGCTGGGACGGGGTAAGCAAGGTTGTACACATAGTAACTCTTGAAGAGGATGTCAAATGCGTTGACGATGTTTGGTGTGTGGAGAGGGCATGCATACTCTTCTATCTGAAGGAAGATCTCTTCAACGTTGTTCTTTGTGCCCTTCACTAGCAAGGAGGGCCGTCTCGTGGCCGTGTCCTTCAAGCATTCAGTCACAGGCCTGTGGACCTGTAGCACACACACACAAAAATAAATAACAATATCGCTCAGTAAGACAAGAAGGAATAGAAAACAAAAATGTATTTAGACAATGCCATTCAATTGTACTGGTCATACGTGAATGTATGTGAGCCTTTTTTAAAAATTTTTTAATAGAGCTCCTGCTTGACACTGCACATCTTCAGAGTGCGCATGTCTGTCCCATATTGATTTAAATGTCTCATACACTTGGAGAACATTTGTGTGTGTGTGTGTGTGTTTGTGCATGCTTCCATCACTGTCTCATTTACTTTCTTAATTCATGTATTTTCACTTCTGTTGGCCCAATTCTCAACTTCCCTCCCCTACTTAAACAAAGATCCCATTGTATCAACTGAAGCTGTACTTATATCAAATCGTATCTATACTGTGCAGACGAATATAAATCTTACCAAAGTGATGTGTCACCCCTGTAAATTAAGCCATTGACTGGTGCAAATGTATATTTACCAGCATGTCATTTTCTTGTATTTAAAACACTTGAAATACTAGCAGCACAACACTTACGTCATGGAAGTGCACAATGCAATGTTCCATATCTGCTTGTGAGACACGCCCTTTGCCCTTTGTATTGTATGAAGGGAGGAACTTCATGAGTACCAGGAAACCAAATAGCTGCGTGTGTTCTGTTGAAAAAAGTAGGAGGAAAGTCTACATTACTAACAAAAAAATTAAATATATAAAATATAAATTAGAGTAGTTTGTTGTGTGACAGTTAAGATCAATATATGCTTATCCCTCTTACCAGTTCCAGAAACATAAGTGTTACTTAATATTAGTACATCACACTTTAAGCTTCCAAAGAGGTAGTGGGTGTCCCTTAATAGGATCCACCCAACCCATGCCAGGACAGCACACCATCTCCATCCATCAGTGGAAGGTAAAAACATCCCAGCAGGTGACTGGTTTTCCTGGTCAGACTGTCATACATGTTGTGCAAGACTACTCCTTCAGTTGGGAATTGTTATCCAGGGGAAACAATACCTGTGCACAGTATACAAACATCTTTAGTCCTTTCCCTTATCCTCCCTTTATACATCATGTTAATTCAGCCCTTAAATGAAAACTAAATTTGACTCCATGTGTTGCTTTGTTAGGCAAATACTCTCTCCAACCTTGATGCATAAATATATGAACCAGTTCTTCAGAATCTCTATTTAATTAAAGCATTACATAATGCGTATGTGAAAGGCATCCCTACTACGCCCTTCTCCAAGACTTGCTCCCTTTACAGCAGGTGCCTAAGATGGTGTTAAGAATACACATTGACAAAGCTGGCTAATTGGATAATCAATTACATGTAACAGAATGGAACTTTAGACAGTACCAGTTATTTGTGGTAAGTTTTGTGCACCTGTCGGATTGTGCGGCTTCCGCCTAGGCTGTCTGTTAAGAATATAAATGAGGGGAAAGTGACTATTTGGAATGCAGTGTGTCTAGAAATAATTCACCTCATAGCCAACGACTGCGTCGCCTCTTTTTTGTTTAGATTTGTTGCTGTACTGTACACGTGGCCTGTGGAGGCATGGTTTTAGGCGGACACCCTCATTGGCTAAGTTATATTCCAGTGTGTTCTTACAATGAAAGTTCATATAATACCTTGTCTGGTCTTGAGTAGTGCATGGTATTCATCATTGATCTCCTTGCCTTCCCTACATGTTGATGCATAGGCCAAAAGAGCCATGGCATGGCCATCCCATTTCTTGAGGAGGGAATCACTGGCATCAGGGTAAATCTCCTGGAAATCCTGCTGCACCTGCAAGAAGAAAATTTTAATAATGGTAGAGGACTAAACTTAAATCTGTTTAGGTAAATACCATTGTTATGACAGATTTGGTAAGGGTCTGCCCCACGACTGGGAGACTGCAGGCACTAGTGTACATTCAACTCCCTGGTAAGGTCGAACAAAAGTTTTTAAAGGCAGTAGTAAACATTTGCAAAGGGCTACCTATCTGCATAAATGTACTTCTGAAGATATATTAGGGCCTCTGAAGAACATTTGTAAAATTTCAGATGAAGGTACATTCCCGTTATGGATTAAGAAACGGAAAGAGAAAGTGAAATTTTATTTTATTTTCTTTGTTTTCTAAAGGCGGCATCCCAACGCTTTAAGAGAAAAACTGCTAATATTCCACTCAAACTTTGCAGTATTGCTGTGAAATTGATAACATGATATCATGATCATGATTTTCTTTTGTTTTTGTAATACAAACATATTCACACAAAAAACATACAAAACAAAATCTTACATTAATTTTTTTTAACCAGCCCATCCTTCAAAGTCATCTGAGTTTATGATACATGTATATAAGTCAAATTAATACTTACAAGGTCTGGCATGTCTCTGTACCGCGGGTACCTCTGCAATATGTCCTTCATGAAAGGTTTCTGATCCTGGATCCATGCATGTCTACTTGTGGAGCATTTGGCCATTGCTGCTCGAACTGTATTCTTATCTGTGCTGTTCCTACACAGCGCTTCTGCCTCCTTCATCTCTTCAGACGTGAGGACAGCCTCTAGCCTTTTGGTAGTACCTTTTGATGTGCTGACCTTGCCCTTGCCCTTGCCCTTGCCACTTTTCATTCTGGCACTGTCAGGCAGATTTCTCCGGATGTTTTTTAGCTTGTCGAACAAATAGCCCGACTGTCCACCTTTAGAGCAGTAGATATGTTCCTGTTGAATGTAAGAGATAAATACCCATTAGAGCTTTTATCTGGGATAAGTATTACTGTGGTCCAAAACACTTCTAGATACTTCTTTCACATTTATAACTATTTGCCATATAAAATTTGGTCTCATTTGTATGAAGGTTGTCCCCACAACTATGACATATGATCATTAAAGGTTGACTCAGAAAGATGGGTGACAACCATTCTTTAATGCTATAAAATCACAAGGTAAGATGCAAGATACAGTTTGAATTGCAATGTACACCTGGTATTATCATGAGATATGTATCTGTGGCAACCTGTCACTCACCACATAAGCATGCATTTCAAAAACGCCTTTACCTGCTTCATTGTCTTTCTTCGCAATTCAATAACTTGATATACATGTAGAGCACATACAAACTTATTATTAGTATACAGCTGTGAGCCTCATTGTGTATGTAAATCATTACTTTTGCATCCCGCAATATAAGTATAAAATAAACTATAAAAAAAAAATGTGCTAAGCAAGCATATATATTTTGTTCATATGATATATTTTGTGCTGTTATTTATTGTGAGATACAATATGAAATGCTTAAGGTCTCTATTAAACTTAATTGTTAACAAAAATCAGTGTATTTGTGCAACAAATCATGCACTGGCATACGCTTTGTATGCCCCAACAATTTAACATCAAGGGGGGGGGGGGGGCAAAGGTAAACACAGAATGTCATCCCGAGGTTACCACGGACTAACGCTAGACAGGGTAGCACATATCTTACCCCGTGTTCAGGAAAAAAAAATTGTGCCGCTAGTGTGTGAATATAAAGTGGACAAGGTTATAGACGGTATGTCCTCTACTTGAGGTTGTGCCGCATTTGGGCTAGATTTAAACAGGGTATTACATAATTATATTGTAAATACTTACATATCCAGTCTCTCCAGTGGGATCTTTCAGTTCCGGGAAGAAGGAGATAATAGCTTTGGCTACTGCATGCTTCTGCTGCATAGTGGGGTAGCTGCAAGAAACATGACAAGATGTTGAAAAGCAGGCAACTTCGGGAGTACATGCATGGTCTTAAAGAAACAGAATTTACAGATGTAGGGTCTGTTGTCTCTTTTCATGGATGTGTGTGCAAGATCTTTACACGCGTGCAAAATTAGTTACAATGTAACAACCATTTATTGGCCAATGTTAAACAGATAGAACCAGCTTTTTTTTGCAGTGCACAATAGCCAACAGAAAAATTATTTCTCTATTTCCTTAGATCAAGTTTATCAAAGATGTCTTAACAGTATTTAGTACTGAGGATCTGCTTATGTATGATTCAGTCAAGCTTAAGCTCTTTGCAAAGGGTCCATATTGCATGATTTAGTGCATCGATCACCATCCAATTTAAAGATTAAAGGTAGTAAGTAGCCCACATTTGCAAAATACCGTTTTGGATTTTGAAAAGAAATAAGCTCATTTCAATTTGAAATCACAGATCATGATGTAAAACTATCACGTTATCAAAATCACAGCAATATTGCAAAGTCTAGTGAGAAATAATTTGCTTTTCTCTTAACCCTATTTTAACTGGGCTACTTCAGACCACGTAATTACTGGGGGGGGGGGGGAGGGGAGGGTCAATTTGACCCCCTTTCAGATCTCGGCCATGGATCTCGCGATAATTTGCACGCTAATAGAGTGGAATGTAATCTTCATGACTGCATAGTTATTTTTTCTGCAAATTTGTCCACATTAATTCAATATGCTAATTTATGCGTCAATATCAGCTAATTTATGCAAAAACAAATCATTTTTAGCTACAAATCCCAAAATAAAGCTTCTAGAGTTCTTATTTTTTGCATGTAAAGTCCCTTTGTAATCCAAAATGATTGTACACAAAAATATTTCAAAAAATGTTTTTTTTAATTTTTTTTATGTATTTTATTGTTTTTGTAATTTCTTATGTATTTCTTTGTTTTTTTACCAATTGTTTTCGTTGTTTTTTTGCACAAAATTTATCAAACATATTCTTCTTAGCATAATTTGGCTAAAATTAGTTAGATATTATTAGACGGGGGGCGGGGTCAATTTGACCCCCCCCCCCCCCCCCCCCAAGTTAAAATAGGGTTAAAGCCTCAGATGAGGCCTTGAGAAAATGAGGAAAATAAAATAAATTTGCCGTTAAATTTTTGCTTCTCAGCGCTAAATGGGGAATGTACTGGGGTCTAAAATTACAAGCATTTTTTTTAGGCCTAAACCTGTCGGCAGAAGAACATTTATGCAGTTTGGTAGCCCCTTGCTAATGTGTGCTATCACGGGTGTAGACATGACATTGATACTCATTCAAGTGGGGGGGGGGGGGATGAGCTATTCATCCATCGGATTACATCCCCCCACTTGAATGAGTATTACGTAACACGCTACGCCAGTGTGTGCTATTACCTTTAAGATACAAATATGTGTACAAAACAGAAGTACAAAAGTTAACCTATCATGCAAATCAAAAGGCATAATAATTTACTCACTATCCACATACTGCCACTAACTCTGCTGCCATGATGCTGATGACCTGCTTCCTAGTTGTGGGGGAGATGAGCCTGAGCCTATCATACTCCTCAAGTATGGATGCACCTCTGTTGTGACCCTCTAATATTTTCTTCATGTCAAAATCTAGCTGAAAATTTAAAGGAAGAAACATAGAAAATAATGATTACGTGTTTCTACATTCAGTACTGTACAAAGAGTAAAATTCAGCAATGGTCCAGATTCTGTTTTTGCCTCATTTATGGGATCCCCTGAAAACCGAATGAGGAATTGCCCTGCCCCAAACTCATTTGACTCCTAAGAGTTGACTGGGATGTCTCCACCTCTCTAAATAGTAAATACCGCCATGAGTAAAGGTGTTATTTGGCTCTCACAGTATCAACCAAAAACATAATACTTTCTGCACCCTATAGAGGGGGGGGGGGGGGGGTGTGGCATGAAAACAGAATAAGTAATCATACAGCCTCCCATTTACTTTAACTAAAATACTTAATATTGGGTTGTCATGGCAACAAACCAATCAACGATTATATGCCACCCCTATTGTATACTCTGCCTACCTTCTCTATAACTTTCATATCAAGTTTGATTAATATGCCTGCCTATAATGTGATGTGACCATGGCAAGGGGCCATCTACAGAGTACGTACGCACAGGGGGGAGGGGGGGGGTAAAATCTTATGCGTACCCTCCATTGAACCACGTGTATAAAAAGTGCGTACAGGGGGGGGGGGGAAGGGGGTCAATTTCGGACCACAAATTGCGTACGTACTTTGTAGATGGCCCCCAATTCAGTTTCCAACGTATTCAAGAAATATGGGCTTGCACATGTTCACTCCAAGACTAATTGATGCGTGTGTGCTAAATTTAATGAGCATTGCTTGCAATCTGGGGCAGTAGTTCGATCCGCAGAATTTGCAATGGCAAGACCAACTGCTTCGACAACAGACTGATTTGTGTATACCCCATTTTAACACTTTATTTAGCGGGGTAATCAGTGATATGCACATTCAGGGAAGAGCTGGGAACTTGATGGTTAAGAATAACATCAGCCTGGACTTATTTTTGCATAGCAATTGGTGGTACTGGTATTTTTTTCACTGTTGTACCACAAACATTTGGAATAATGCAAAAGTTTTATAAAACAAAAGTTGCAATATCAAACCCTATTAGTTTCAGATAATTCATGCAAAGATAATAATTTAGTTTGACTGAGTGAAACTGAATCCTGACCTTCTTATCGGAGGGGAGAGAAGATGGGTTCACCATGGATGATGTCCTGTGATGGGATGAGGACATCTGAAGCGGGACATCTGAGGAGCAACTCGGCAGCAGCACGCTGGAACTTGACAGTGATGTCCCTGGCATAGCTGAATTACTCTCTGGCACAATCTGCAGCATGAAGCAGTATCCAACAAAAGTGAATACATCCAACATGAACATTTCATAATTTGAATGTAACTGTTTACATTGTTTTTTTTTATGAGTTTCACAGAAGTTTCACAGAGATTGTAAAATGGCCATTGAAGGACATGAATTGAGACAAACAAATATTCTTAACTTATATTACAAAATATGGATAACTTAATAAAAAGTGGCAACAAAAGTGAGTACACCCTGTGTAATATCTGCACTGAAATAAGATCAAATAGCAATAGACCCGGGTGTCTCAATGCACACCAGTCACCAGTAATTCTGCACATTCGCTCAAATCACTATACAACTCTTGCCATTGAAAGCACTAACAGCGAAATTTCAAAAAATATCTTTTCTTAAAAGGAATGGGAGGTGGATTGTCACCCTCCTCCTGAATGTGCTCATTAACAGTTTGATGTTCATTGGATTATGCAATGACTTGAAGTCAATGTTTTCATTTGAAATAAAACAACGATAATAAACAGGAAGTGCAATTTGAGACTTTTCAATGGAACTTAAATTTCTATTTAATAACATCTTTGAAAACTCAACTTTTTCATGTAAACGGTATTTATTGCCTTGAAACTGAATCCTGACCTTAATTGAGGAGAGAGGAGATGGGTTCACCATGAATGATGTCTTGTGATGGGATGAGGACATCTGAGGCGAGGCATCTGAAGAACAGTCTGATAGCTAGCAGCATGCTGCAAGGTGGCGGCGATGGAGGAATCAACAAGGGAGAATCCCCAGACAGATCAGAATCGGTGTCAGCCACGAACTGCAATTTACACCATAAAACATCCATTAGGATAGAAAACAAACAAATATTCCTGTATATTTAAGAAAAAAAGAAAGATTGTCCCTGCTGCCAATCTAGACACCTGCATTAAAAATAAATGTTTTGTTAATCTCAGAGAGCTGGATGATTATAGGATTTACACACACTTCTTTTGAAGTTCATAATTTGTAATACTTGTTTGCACTTCTTAATTTGATACCTTTATTTCAAAACAAATGTTTAAATAAGTGAAATGAAATTAGATGGTGAAAAGTCAATAATTATCAAATTGATTATTTTGAGCACATGTATTGTTCTTACATAAAAAAATCTAAATAAATTGTTTTTCCACACGTAACAATCTATGTGTAGGCCTATGTGTTAGCCACTGCCAAAAAAAAGAAAGAAAAACAAAAGCAAATGAGAAGAAACGTTTAGGTTATGTGTTACTCATTGACATCCTGCTTGAAACAACACCACGGAATCTGGCATATTGACCAATAATGGATAACAAATCTTTTGGGGCAGTTCCCATCTGTTTGTTTCACACCTGAAAGCATCTTATGTATACAATGTTACATAAAAATATTTCACTTTTAAGTGTGCTGAATATTTGCAGAATATGAAGTAAAAATATTACAACAATTTTGTGTTTGCTGCTCAGCAAATACAATTCATTTTTATTACAGTCCCATTTAATATGCTTTTTACTTATTGTTTGTACTATGCCGACATTGTGATTTCAATATCTCTTTAGAATCTCTCCTATTCTCACTAACATTGTTATGCACAAGGATTTCATCTACTGAGAAATGAACAATAAAAGAATGGTTTATGGGCAGTTTCTTTCAAAATGAAATCACACTGCAAGTACTCCTGAGTACCTTCAACTGGACAGGAGATGAAAAGGACACCCCAGATGAGACATCTGATGAACATCCTTGCAGAAATATGTTGGAACACATCTCTATGTCAGAATCACTCTCTGGTACAATCTGCAATTCGTTATGTAAAATTGTGACTTGAAATACAGACTTGCTAAGCTCTATTCAATTCTGGTGTTCAAGGTAGTAGCACACATTTGCACAGGGCCACCAATCTGCATAAATGTCCTTCTGCAGATAGGTAATTCCAAGTTCATTTCCGTTAGGGGTGAGAAACAAAAATGCTTAATTTTCTTTTATTTTCTTCGTTTTCTAAAAGGGGTCATCCCAATGCTTTTAGAGAAAAAAACATTAATTTTCCCCTCTAACTTTGCAGTATTTGTTTGAATTTGATGACATGATAGTTTTACATCATGATCTGTCCTTTTAAATTGGAATGACCTTATTTCTTTTGAAAATAAAAAACGATGTTTTGCTTATGTGGGCTACTACCTTTAAAGAGATCTTTGTGTGATTTGATTTTCTTTAATTTCTGCATCATTTTGCTGGTGTTCATAGCAATAAAACAGTAATATGAACAACATGAATTATACAAAAGAGGGGATTTTAGAAAATGCCTAATTTATTTAAAGAGCTTGGTACATAGAAGGACAAGTGGAGGGTGGAGAGATGTACCAGAAAAGTAAAGAAAAAGTAGAAGTTGGGAAGAAAACTGCCAATGTATCCACTGCATAATCTCTATAGAGTCAATACTGTAGTATTATTAATCTTAAAAACATGTATTTTAATTAACATGATTTGTGCATACAGTAATTACAGTCCATCGCAGACAAATTCCTTCATTCTATGGTATTCTGCCAATATTCATTGCAGATATTTACACTTCAGTTATTATTTGGAAAAAAGCAAGTATTTCGGTACTTACAGGTACACCCCGAGAGGAACCTCCGCATCTGTTGAAGGAGACCTCGATTAACTCATCCAGGATTTCGCTGTCATGTTCATCCAGTTCAACGAGTGGTCCACTGGCTTCTACACGGCCGTGGAATGCATACTTTTCGTCCATTGGAAGGGCGAATGTTTGTTTGATTTTGAATGTCATGCTATCGAAATCAGTCGTGTCCAACTTTACTAGCTTTTTCCTATCACTGTTTTGGTCCCCATTGTACGTAACATACATTCTTTTGAGATCCATTATTTGGGTTCAATGCTGGTATAAAAACTGAACTAAGAAATTCACTAATTCTTCTTTTGTTATTACATTTTCTTTATATGCCTCGATAATCAGCAATAGAAAATTTACAGCACCCTCAATTTGTATAACATATAAATTGCTCTGATCTCCTGGCATTGATAATCCTGTAGGAAATGAGAATGAAATGAATAAAAAGAAATTCCATTCAAAAAATAAGATGGTGAGAAGTTGAGAACATTACATTTAATTTGCCTTTTTGCAAGAACAATTGATGTACCAGGTATAGGTTTTGACAACGAGCACCATTTATTCAGGTCTTACATAAGATGTGATTCCTTGGAATAATGGCCATCTTTTCCCCATACCTGTTTAAATGTAGGGTACGGAAACTCTTCAAACTACCTGGACGTGTAAAGAACATTTCATCAGTTTCATTCACAATGTAGCAATGGAGATGTTCATCAAAGTATTCAGCTTTCAACAAATATCCTGTTAAGAAGACAGTCTCTCTTACAATGACAGAGTTGGAAATTTGACCAAAGGTGGGCAATTCAGTGCCAATGTCTAACACAACTACTGAACTACACCTGTAGGTAGTTCCTAAATGTGTTATTCTTTGTGCCAAGAATGCATCAATTTACCTGTAATTTGATGAGCTGGATCAAGATGAATATCACTGGGTCCAGCATGATCAGATGGATTGTTGGCTCTATAGAAGCAAAGCACAAAGAAACATTATCATAACACAAATCTGTGATTGTCTTTGTCTCACACCGAGGTGACTTGCCTACATAGAAAAGTAAAAATTCATTACATGAGTGAAAAATGTGAAACAAAACTTTGCACTAATTTGACAATATTGACAGTGGGACAATATGTCTGTACCACAGTATCATTTTCACTGAGTAAATGTTACATAATCAGAAACATGGTCATATTTAGAATGCAAGAGAAATGGCTCCCAAGCCTCCCATATATTCAACAACATAAAGCAAAAATGCTGACAAAGACTGAGCAAGCACTTCTTCATTTGGGCCTGGGGTATTTTTATACTAAACTAAAGCAGTCACATGTAAATTGTATGCATGGGAAGCTGCACTTGGAAATGCATAAATTAACCAAAGCATCTTGGATACCTCAACTATTTTTTATATGAATAACCTCCATTACAGAATGTCTTAAATTTCGTAGAGGAATATGTGCATTACAGATAACAATAGTTTTCTGTTTTAATTGCGACCGTCAATTCAACGCTCTATCCACTTTGAACAAGATATACTGCTCTCAATTTAAATTATAAGTAATCAGCTTTCACTTGTAATGTAAAATGAACTCAAAAATTATTTCTCACATACCTGGTAATAATAATGTAGCTTAATTTACTGTCCAATTACTTACTTTCAAGGTCAGGTAATTTGACGTGTGTGGTGACGTCTTGAGAATCGTCCAGTAGGGAATCTTTAATAAATTCTCTGGAAATATGAACAAGCAAGAAATAAAAAAGTATTCACTATGAATGAAACAATCTGATCGAAGCCGTATATGCCTTTGATTCACGGGTGAAATAAGAATGTACAATTTGCATTATAATAATAATAATAATTCCGTTTTTATATAGCGCTTAATACATCTATGATGTCTCTATTAGCGCTTTGCCCCGGTCATTGGATTCAATACTCCACTCCCTGTTTGAAAACTCCCTGCTCAAAAACTGTTTGACCAACAATGACTGTCGCATCCTACCGGGTACCCATTTAACACCTGGGTGGAGAGTAGCAAGTGCAGGTAAATATCTTGCCAAAGGATATTAGTGATGTATCTGATGTACATAAAATATATTGATAAACAAAGAGCCAGAAATAATTCATCAAGATACTATTGCTTCCATCCACTCTATCATGTCCCACCAAATTGGTAAAAATAATTGTGTGGGTTCTCAAAATCATTTAAATTTTCTACTAAAATCGAAGTCCAGGGAGTTCATCAACAAGAGCAGGAAAGTAAGCTATCTCAGCAACGGAACATGCAACAACATCTTCAACTTCAGCTGTGGGATTTCCTTGACCCTGTTGAGACCATGCACTACAATGGCTAACCTGGTGTCTTGCTGCTGCAGTCAAACAGAAATCTTTGAAGCAACCGACTACCCCTGCTAGCCTCTTATTACAACTATGTTTTGCTTCAAATCTCATTGACCATAGATTGATAAGTGGTCCCATTTTTTTCATAGCCATAGGATAATGCACCATAAAATGGTGTTTGGGGAGAAGGTTCACATTGGGAAACACCTGTCGAAACAAAGTGTGATGTTCATGGATGAGGTGTTTCAAATATATAATCAGCCCTTCTGTGACTGAATCTGAAAATACAACATCTACAATGGTCCTCAACAATAAGATCAAGCTCCAATGCAAATTGCCGCGTGGGATGAATGAACCAATCAGGAGAGGCAAAACACGCAGGAGACACCACATCTGGCTTGCATGCTGCTTCAAGGAGTTGTCTTTATTTTTCAAGGTTGATTCAAGAATACAAGATGGTTTGTTTTTCTGATCACAAAACCCATAGGAGTGACTGGATATGTGTGAATTCAAAGTATCGAGAGTGAAAAAATTGTCCACATATATAAATTGATGTAAAACCAATTTCACCTCCATTGGACCAACACCCTCTAGCACATCATGCATGATGTCTGGCACAACATTTTGAGCGACATGATAAAACTGAAGTGAATTGAGAATGGAATTCCTCTTAACACCAGTCTGAGAGACAGCTGCTGCATTTTGCTGAGAAGCCTCAACATGTTCCCCATGACTCTCTCTATTTCTCAGCTCAAATTCTTCTCCAAGAAACCTTGTCTGAAATTCTTCCCTCTGACCTAAGCAGGTCCTGCAAGGCCTGTTGGCAGAAAAGCTTTCAACAAATCCTAGCAATCCGTTCAGGCCAAGATTATCCCCACAAACCTGAGCGAGTGTCCCTCGCACTGTTTTCACAGATTTGTCTGGCAGGACAATTTGTGCTCCTTCCTCTGTCTCCAACTTCTTAACTTCATCCACAAAGGGGGCCAAAACTGCATCAAAGCCATATTTCTTTAGGTCGATACAATTACAAAAAGCAAGTAGATGAACATTATCCAACGATGAATTCATCCATGGAGGCAGATTTTTCAGGGTGTAGTAAAATGCTGCAATCTTATGAATCCCCCTTTTAGACCCAAGAGGATTCACTACCTCGAATTCATCAAAGTAGAGGCAGATTTGAATTGCTTGCCCATTAGAGAACAGAGGATGATTTCTGTAGTGATCACCATCACAAAAGTCTCGCAATATTCCATCATTGCTGCAGTGTCCTACTTCAATTTCGTGACTTGCAACTTCACTTCCATGAATCATACCCAAGGTTGACAGAACAGGAATATACTGAAAAGTTTCTCGCACGAGCACTTCTTTTGTTTGCCCAGTTTGTTTATCTGTGCGAACATCATGACGAAATCCAAGAAATATACTCTGAGGCTGGACAATGTTTAGATGATCATGGATGAATTTTTCCTGACTATACCTAGAACTGAGACCCTCATACAAACGAGTCTCTCTATCAAACTCGGATATGATAGTCTCGTATTGTTCAGAACCTTTCTGTAATCCTACCCTACCGAGAGCATCAACAATTCTTCTCCTCAAATTGTTTACAACTTCCTGATTTAATTCTGAGGTACTAGAAACAATTCTTTGCATAGAAGCATAAGTCATATTAGTCTCTGAAAGAAGACCAGCAAGAAATCTTGCTGCACTCTTAGAAATGTCATCATTCATGTCATCCTCATTGTTTTCCACATTACGTCCAAACTCCACATCATCATCTACATCAGAATCTTCATCGTCTTCTCTATTGCCATACTTAATGGGTATATTTTCCTCATGGTCAGCCTCATCAAAGGGATGTGACCTAACAATATGTTTTCTAAATGAATTAAATGTTTTGAATGATGATGGGCATCCTCCTTGACTACACACTAGGTGGAGATTTTTCAGGTCAAATAAAGCATGTGCCATGTGCAAATGGCTGACTAAATTTGATACAGGTCCTGGTATCCTGATATTACATTTGAAGCATATGTAACCCATGCTTGTGCTTGTATTTTCATCTGTTTAGTTTATGTAACTTGGTGATAATTAGTTTAAGATTTATTTTAATAGACTTCGTATTTGTGCGTGTAATCTTTTGGACTTCTTCTGGAATGTAATTCTGTGATACTTACTCTAGCTGCCAATGCTCGTTTCTTGTACAACGTCAAGAATCTAAAATAAAGGAGCAAACATAGTGCAGTGACACATTGAACAAAAAAGTGTGCAAATCTTTGTTGAATGAATCAAGAGAGAATATAACATTGATTATAAAAGGCCGTGAGTAAAGACTGACTATATACGCAAAATTTAATTGGAGCGGACAAGATTCAAGAATTGAATCAAAACATGAATGTTAACATTTTGGAGTGAAGACCACGTTGTTTTGCATAAATTAGAACGGCGCTACTGTGCTTTCGTAGACTACTCCTTTTTAATTTTTTTCGTACCTATTTTTTTTTTCTTTTTTTTTCAACGCTTTATTTGTCTTTAAACTCAACTAAATTAGTTTGTATTACTCACTGCACTTTGTCTTTATCCCTCGATGGTCTGTTGAAATATTTTGATCAACATTTAAGCCCTCTTTGGAGAGTTTAATCGATGTCTTTGAGAGCGTCGCGGCACCAGCTTCGCGGCTATGGATGTAACCGGTACGGCGCGCACCTAGCACACGTTCAAGTCATGGGTAGCTAACGGCATGGCTGCTCGTGAAGTTCCGCTATTTCGATTGTTGCGACCCATTAGCTGCAGCTAGCTATACGTTTTATATATAGCCGGTCCGCTAGCCCAACTGTCCCGAAGCGACAGCGTATTACTGTTACATAGCGTTAATTGTGTATGGCTGGTCTTAAATTGCACACAATTTACTTCCCACTTTCTAGTTTATAAATCTGCATTTGTTGCTTTATAATCACAAGTATGAAATTAACTAAATTTCTACAATTAACGTACGTCTAACTTACCATGTTTTCTGCTATATAAAGGGCAGGCGAATGCAAAAGGAACGTGTAATAAAAACATGTACAGACAAGTCTTGATCTCGGGGCCGGTACCGGTACCGCATACATGCAGTCGGTCTACGTATAGGACAGTACATACAAGCCACGTGCGCTGCATGCTGGCTCCGACCGATCCCGGTTAAACTCGCACTACAGGTGCGTCCTTGTACATCCAGCTAACACCACTGGACCAACTCCTTTGCTGGTCAGCACTTCAAGTGCAAAACTAGCGTCTTTGATATTCAGCACTTAATTTCAGCACCAATTTGTTTGCACATCATCATTTCCCAGAAGTAAATGGCACTTGAGGTGCTAGAAATAACCCCCCAGGTGCTAACTCGTATTTAGCACTCGTTTTTTAGCACTTCTGTTTTTAGAGTGTACAGAGTTCTTAGAGCACCTGATGAAACAAAGACACTCCACTCATGTTGAACTCTCTCTCCAAATGCCTTTGCATGCCTGTACAACTGATCATCACCTGTCTCTCCACCTCTTCCCTGAAGAATTTTTGCGAACTTCTGCAGAGTGTGGCCTAGCTTAAGGGCTAGTGAGGGTGTCTTGTAGATCATTTTAGTATCGTCAAATCCTGCAACCTTTTGAACTCCTGCTATTACGGTCTTAAATTCTCCTGGGTGTATAAATTCACCCATCGATGCATTACACCTCTTTGTCAATGAGCGTAATTCAATCAACAGGCGGGCAGCCTCCCTCATTTTGGTTCTGATATCAGCATGTTGATCGGTGTCATGCCAACATTTCATGTAATGTCTCTCTGCATTTTCCATGATCAGTGAATCACTCTTCGCAACTCTACCAATATGGTCATTGGAAAGTTTTTGTGTCACTTGATGAAGTCCTTCTGATACCCCTTTGGGAGGTGGTAGCAGTAGCCGGCAGGTTGTAGCTGGCCTGTTCTGGTATCTGATCTTTTTTACTCTTGTTTGCGGATGGCATTCATGCTTCCACAGATCTGGATGTGCGTTCTCCTAAAAAAATCCGCATCTGGAAGCCGGGTTTCTGATTGCATTTGATCAATACGGAAATTGATATCCGTCTCTCAGGTTTCATAGGTACTGATTAAATTACAAAGTACACAACACATTATACCGTACTGAAAACCCACGACCTGCAGACAGAGACACAGAAAACAAGAAGATATGCATGAGACATAGACAAAAGGATGAAATGCTTTTTGAACCATCTGTATTGTTTGAGATATATATATACATTTATGTTATTTTGTTTTGATAATGAATATAAAAAAGGCCATTCAATTACGATGCATTCGCATAATGTAATAACCAATGACTACTTGTGTATTAATTGCAATTTTTCTCAAAACTTGCTATCAAACTCTGTAGAAAACATATCTGAAGGCTTGCATAAAAAAATTGCCTGCATGGTTTCCTATGAACTTTTAATTAGTAAGCGGTTTCGCGGCAAAATTTGTATCATCATGTATTAGTCAAACCTGATTGGTAATGAGAGCTTCCATTTCCTTTTTTTTTGGGGGGGGGGGGGGTTTCCAAAACTGGTGTTTAAGTATTTTGAATTTCTCGTACTATGGCTATGAATTGCACAATTTGATGTGAAATAATCTGGTAAAATGTTTTTCAAAATAATAATAATGAACTCTGATTAAGGTTCTTTATCTTGATCTCATTTCATGAATACTGTTATTTTACATGATGAACCTTTTGTACTGTTATAATACATGTTTGATATTATACTTTGTATATTTATGTGTCATATTTATGATTATGTCATAAAATCAATACTTAACGTTCCCGTAATTTTGGAGTGTATATATTATTATATTAAACATCAAAACATACAACTTTCGAGTCAACATTTCTTAGTAAACGTAAAGTTAATAGTGAGAAAATAACTGTTTATGGAGGAAAGAAGTCAGAGAGACGTGAGAGAGAGTCATTTATAATGAAAGAATGGAAGAAAGTCATAATGGTGAAACGTATGGAAGGAAAGTATAAAAAGGAGTCAAAGAGCCATTAAAGGGATATTTGAGTTTTGTTGCAGAGGGCGCTACACAAAATAATTATTCGTGAGATAATGAGAAACTGAGTGTCAAATTTGAAAGAACATACAATTTAGATGACAAAATCATCTTTGATCAAACTCGGTTGAGAGACGCCTGAAATATCCATAAATAAAACAATTTCTTATATTTGTGGTCCCCCACAAATATTCGATAATTTAAACCAACCATTGAAAAAACGAGATCAGATAGCGCCTGATACGTTTTATTCCAGCCAATGCCGATGTTGGCTTTGTGTTGACTTGTTGGTATTGGTTATAAAACCCACGACCAGCTGGGCTGTGTATTGTTATTATTAGTTAATTAATTATTTAATGGTCACCTTTTTTCAAAAGTGGAGCTGAATTAGTAGGAACGTTTTGGCTAAATTTCAAACATTTGGGGGTCTCAAATGACCTTCATAGCAATGTTAGGTCTTAAAAGAGCACTAGTAATGTCATAAATAAGAATAAGAGCAATAACCATGCCCTTTGAAGGAATTTGCGGTCTGAAACAACAACTCAACTATTCCTTAAATGATGACAGAATGGAAAAGAGTCGTAATGGTGAAACGTATGAAAGGAAAGTATGAAAAGGAAGTCAAAGAGTAATTTATGATGGATGTATGGAAAAGAGTCGTAATGATGAAAATGGTGAAAATGTGGAAAGAAGAGTCGAAAACCAATAAAAAAAAAGAAATGTAAAAAAAAAATCACTTCATTTCTCAGAGACGGATTCAGGGTGAGGGGCACAGGGGGCATGTACCCCCCCCCCCCCCGGCCCAAAAAAGTAAAAACAAGCATTAGAAATTAGAAACTCAAATTGGCCACAATGTGACGTATCATGTGAGCTCCTTTTCAATTTGCTCTGTACAGAAAATTTCAAGAACTTCGTTTTCTCAGTTATTGATGACGGAATAGACTTGATTAAAACATTCCCTGTTTTTAGCTAGAAGATTTCCGGGTTTCAACGCTCTTGATTCAAAGCTTTCAGACATTTAAAAAGTAAATAGTATGCATTGCTGTATTGTATGGTTAATTAGCTTTTGATAGATATATAATCAATAAAATCTTTATTGTAATTTAATTTGTTTTTCAATTTTTCATGTACATTTTGAAAACAAAGTATGACCGAATAAGAAGGATCAATGTCTATTTCATGTTTTAGATGGGACGGGGCATCTACAGATGTTCATGCGTGGATATATAAAGGACTTTTAGATTTGTACGTCGACATAGTGGACTGCTACGTGTAACGTCCTTTTAAGGCAGTGGCAGTGCCTTCAAAGGACATCATATTGTAGAGGACGTCACATAAAGCTGTCCAGTATATCGACGCACAAATCTAAAAGTCCCTATTGTCGTTCGTGAAGTAGGCAACTTGGCGATCACTACATGACACTGAGCCAACAGGTACTACGCTTCCGTGTGCCCTCTCTATACCCACGCATGAGCAAGTTTAACATATATGTTGCAATTTAAATGTAGATTTGAAAGTACAGAAGTCATGCCGCCATTGGTATGCCAATGTATCTTTCGTGTATTTGCAATACACTAGCAGTGTTGACTTCATGTCCGTGTTTTTTGTCTATATATTTTTTTATATTTATGGATGTATTCGAGAAATTGGAATGTATTTTATTTTAACGATAAGTTTGTAAATGATCCTCTTTGTAAGTTTTCCTGAATTGGACCCAATTCATGATTAGTCAATGTTTTGAAGAGCTCTGTGTAATTATGTCTGACATGTAGAATTTGTAAGAACATGATTTCACTTATTTGCATAGTGTAGGTAAAATGAATGTATTTTATTAAACAAACATTTTTAAGCAGAAAATTTCCATGTTATATTGTTTATTTGGTTTCTGTAGATGTCTAGTGAACTTCCGAATTCATGTTATTTATGCATGTTTTCTTGACAAGAAGAATATACCTAAATACATAGGGAGATGGGGGAACAGGCAGAGAACAAGGACGGAGCAAGAGTGACAGAGAGAGAGAGAGAGAGAGAGGTAGAGATTAGAGAGAGACTAGGTGTGCGAGTGAGTGTGTGTTCGATACAACTTTGAAGAGCGACATCTTGTGTTCAATTTGCTCACTCTGAACTTCTCTAATAGTGACAAGAGAGCTCTCTCTCTCTCTCTCCCCCTCTTCGAGATCGTCTGAATTTACCGAGGAGTGAGTAATGAAAGTCATGTCCAGACATCAATGAGCACAAGCAAGAAATCGTTTAAGTTTTTTGGGCGATAAATTAATTTTGTTAACATTTAAGACAAATAATATAAACCAAGCAGGTCTATCAGGTCAGCCAGGGCCTAGGAGAAAACAAACGACACCGTGTCCTTTCCTGAGAGGATCTATACAACATTGAGCTCTGTCTATTAATCTTCTTAATGTTAATGCGCAATATATATTTTTTTTTCTGTGAGGGGGGAGGGAGGGGTCGTAACAAGAGCAAACATAACTAGCTATTCGCCTCCATCTCACCTCACTTTGACTCTCTCTCTCTTTCTTTCTCCCATCTCTCTCTCTCTCTCTCTCTCTCTCTCTCTCACACACACACACACACACACACACGTGCTCACCTACATTGACGGAACTCTCGTGTGTATTAATGAATCTCTAATGGCGTAAATACACCGTTTTCATCGGTGGGGGAGGGGCTCTGAAAGATCCGCCGACAAATACATTAGCAAAAAAAAATTCAATTCAATTCAATTCTATCTCACAAGCAAAGCAATTACAAAAAATAACATACATACATAGAATTATACATTTTTAGAAAGAGTAGAATACATGCAATATACATTGATACAACAATATGCAAGTTTCTTGATAGCCAGCACCCAGGAAAGAAGTGACCATATGTGGCACACCTAAAGAAGATGTATAATCAAAAGATAGTTAATATTATAAGTACCAGATTACAAGGACATGTCAAAATACAGAGCAGACAAAAAGAGATAATTTTCAAACTTCCCGACAGCTATTTCCTTCTTCCCAACAAGCAGATTAAATGTTACCAATGTTAGCCGGCAAAAACACGAACAATTGAAATTGGAATGGGGGTGTCAACCCTCTACCTGACTCCCTTGAGCATCCCTCTAATATAATACGGTCGAGCAAACGCACTCGAGCTTCTTGCATGTATAGATTGATAGCGGCAAAACAATTAATCGACCTTTGTATCCCCGACGTATTTACATTTAGAGTTTAACGAAGGTGAAATTGGTCTTGACCGCAAATTACATCCCCATTTGTTGCCATAGGAAAGACGGTATCCATTAATGAGAGCAAAGTTTGCCGTCGTAATTTCGTAATACAAGAGGATATGTATTTATCACACTAATATGCAGAATGCACGGCAGAAGTGGGGCACGTTTTGTAAGAGAGTAAATGGTATAACGGTAATCAATCACCGGTAAATGATCCACTGCTATTAAAGGCACACATCTCGCTATTAAAGGCACACATCTCGCCATTAAAGGCACACATCTTGATATTAAAGGCACACATCTCGCCATTAAAGGCACACATCTTGATATTAAAGGCACATATCTCGCTTTTATCAATACACCTCTGTGTCTAGCCGCTATCGGATATGAACGGTACAAAGGTGTCAGGTTACAGCCCTATATGAACCACGGTCCAGGAAGGTATTACTTCTAGGGAACTGAAATATATTCTATTTTTTGTATAAATATTGTGTGTTTGTGGGGGGGGGGGGAGCGGAATCCAACTTGAGGGGGACAACTTCCCCTCTGTAGCCTCCATATAGAGAGATAGATATAGTGAGGGGAGAGACAGAGAGAGAGGGAGAGAGATAGAGATAGAGAGGGGGAGACAGAGAGAGGGAGGGGAGAGACAGAGAGAGATGGAGAGATAGAGATAGAGAGGGGAGAGACAGAGAGAGAGATAGAGATAGAGAGGGGGAGACAGAGAGAGGGAGGGGAGAGACAGAGAGAGATGGAGAGATAGAGATAGAGAGGGGAGAGACACAGAGAGAGAGATGGAGAGAGAGAGGGGGAGACAGAGAGAGGGAGGGGAGAGACAGAGAGAGATGGAGAGATAGAGATAGAGAGGGGAGAGACACAGAGAGAGAGATGGAGAGAGAGAGAGGGGGAGAGAGACAGACAAGCAGACGGAGAAGGGGGAGAACAGAAGACACTTGGGCAGATCTACATAGAAGAGCCAATCTAATGAAAATTATTCTCTCGAATATCATTCAGTTGTATACATTGTAATATGAATGGCATTTCTGTATGTTCAAACTCATCCATCTATACACTAATGTTATTTGGCTCACACGATCTGCCCATTTTAATCAGTCACACTCCAGAAAGTTTGATCAGCCGTGTTCTAGAAAATGCCATTATTAAAGCATTATTTCTCCCCATTTGTAATCATCATTAAGATCCCATTTATTGTGGAATTAATTAGATTCTCAATGATGAATGCTTTTACTTAACTGGACCATAATTGCAACTAATCAGACACAGACTCCAAGTGATAGGGAATATTATTATTTATACATGTATGCATTAATAAAGAGATCAACGGCACTGAAGTAACCATGACAAAGATGGATGCAAACTTTACTTGTCTCAAGAACGCCATAAATAGTTATTAAAGTTTTTAAAAAATACCCTTGCATACTCACATTTTTTTTTACATTTATGTTCTGATATCGAATCGGGTGCCATTGGCAGGAAACGAAGGCAACAGAGGGCATTCATTTTTGTTTGCAAATATTTTATTGATTTTTTAATTTAAAGGTAAAGACACTATAAACATGACGGACAAAGAAAGAAGACAACATATACAGTTCCTCAGGTAGACAAAGGAACATTCCTTCACTGCTATTATGTACAAATGAGTAAAAATGTGAATATGCATGTGACACCTGTTCTACACATTTTTACATAATAGCAGTGAAGGGATGTTCCTTTGTCTACCTGAGGAACTGTATATTTTGTCCTCTTTCTTTGTCCGTCATTGTCATAGTGAGACCAGTTCTGGCATGCGATTGCATTGTGAAAGAAACGTTGTAGAATCGTTCAAAAAAGGTTGATCACCTATTATTGTAGGATATAAGTATTGGTGTGTACTGCAAGGTTCTGGAATCATCAACATGATAAGGAATTTGGCCCAGTCTTGGTAAAGTTACAAGCACTCTACATAGAAAGATGTATATGGGACTACCCTATATCTATCCAGTCTGGATTTACCAAATATATCAATTAGTAGGCGGTTTCCCGGCAAAATTTTTATCATCACATATTAGTCAAAAACTATTCTTTCACACGATTGGTAATAAGAGCTTCCATTTCATTTTTTTGAGAGGGAGGGGGGGGGGTGTTTTTCAAAACTGGTCTTCACCTTTAAGATACCGTACTCATAAGTTAATGGTATATAATATATAACATCCAGTGTGGTTTTAGAATTATGACCAGGGAGGTGTTTCACAAAACTTGTCATTAGTGACAAATGACAGTTTTTGTTACAAGCTACTGAAATCCTTGCTTCTGATTGGTTATCAGCAGATTTGTTACTGATTTCCGTCATTGAAAAAATTGATGACAGAGAAGTGACCTACACATTATAGTAAGGATTGTGTTATACTGCAGGTAATTATTTATAATAGCAAAATTTGAGGATTGCATGCTATGAAATAAGTAGATTGATACATAATTAATATTTTATGAATTAATCATCGTCAAGTTAAGTATACAGAATTGATTGGGGAGACATTAAAGATAAAGTTGAGTTCTGGTCATGCGACTCTGTTTTTCTACACTTGCATACTACAATGATAACGCTCACAATTTATTGTTCACCTCTTCCCAGAACTCAACCTTCTCTTTAAGTTGTATCCACCACATTATTTGAAATGTATATTGTTGATGAATTACACAATACCATTCTATTCATGACGTTAAAGGCATTTGATGATTATGGTGCAGGGAAAAATAATCTGTTTTCAGAAGTTATACCGGTAATCAGATGCGTGAGAGATATATAAGAAATGAAGAGAGAGAGAGAGAGAGAGAGAGAGAGTGGAGGGGTGAGGGATGAGTCAGGCGAAGAGAGTATGTGTGAAGTTTTTTTAAAGTCGAAACGAAAGAGAGAGAGAGAGAGAGAGAGCAATACTAAATATGTTCCACATGCTGTATGTTTTGGATGTCAGTTATATGCATTACCCATGGTGTATAATATACTGACTATCTTATGACGTCATTTTGCACACTCAATAGAGGGTCTCGATATGAATAGGCGAGATAACGAACTCAATTGAATAACAATAGACTCCGCATACACACTTGATGGCAAAATAAACATTATACTCTGTTATTACAACCTTCTACAGTATAACAGGGGCAGCCACTATGTGAAATAATCATTCAGTCAGGCAGAGGTAATTCTCTCAGGACATCCTCACTTTTTTTTATGTTTGTTTCAAAGTGAACTTCCTTGTTTTTCACAAGCATATGAATATTCGACAATTTTGGCACGGCAACTATAGGAATAAATCATACACAACATTGTGGCATCTTTGGTAAACCTTCCTTTCGTATTTCGACATGAAAGGGATCGTTTTTCTGGAAATGAGATAGTATATTTGTAAAGCGCTTAGAGACATTTGTATTAAGCGCTAAATAAAAATTAAATATTATTATTATTATTATTATAACAACAATCACACAAAAAACTTATTCCAGAAGTTTGCTTTTGTAACCATTTTACATTACTCTGTCAAAAGAGATGTGTATGCATGTATGTATTAAAGTAATGAGAGTATACTATGCTTCAAGGAACAGATTAAAAGAGAGTGGTTAGAACATTAATGAGAGAAAAGTGCACATTTTCCTTTGTAGTAGAGAAGATGATAATGAGCATTGGGTTAATCAAGGATTTGAAATATTAATTGAGTGGTTACAAAAGGGATAAAGAGACATATACATATATATGTAGTGAGAGGCTCGATTATCAGATGAAAGGACAACCTCATGACGATGGATTAATAATAATAATAGTCCACAAATAATGACCTCAAGTATTATATTGGCCAAGGCTTTACAGTCACAATTCACCTCGCAAATACAACGCGCACCCACTATCAAACACACTCACAAACTTTCTCTCTCCCACACACACACACACACACACTCATACACCTCCACTAATAAACTTCTCTCCGCCAAGACAACGCGCACCCACTATCAAACACACTCACAAACTTTCTCTCTCCCACACACACACACACACACACACACACACATACACCTCCATTAATAAACTTCTCTCCGCTAAGACAACGCGCACCCACTATCACACACACTCACATACTTTCTCTCCCACACACACACACACATCCTCCTCCATAAATAAACTTGTCTTTGCTAATAATACAACACGCACCCACTATACACACATATACAAACACGCACAAATACCCACACAGCTCCATTAATAAACTTCTCTCCGCCACCATAGATAAAGTGTGCATTCTCTACAGAGAGTAAATAACGTGCCTCCGTATCTCGTCCCAAACATTTTCCGTGCTGCGAAGGGTCCGAGCTCGCTCGCATTCGACACGGTCGCGTACTTTTCTCGTCGCTGCCCTCGGTATCACGGAACGAGAAGTCTTCTCTCTATGTGAACTCTGTACCTGCACCATTCGACTTTGAACAGTCGATGGGACGACAAGCGAGCAACTTTATCTCTTGTTTGTTTGGATATATATCATGACCTCATGTAAACGTGTACGGATATCTCCAACGTGTTTATAGTATTTGACTATATCTGTACATGATTATATGGTATAGATACATTGTTGTAGAGCTAACACCTAGGACATACATCTAGTATACTGGACCAAAATTCTACAAAACTTTACTTAATTTCACTGAAATTTGCAAGAAATTTCTAAAACCGTTTGCGTGTTGGTGAGTTAGTGATCTTCTTTTTAGAGGAATATTCCATGATCATCGGTTACATGTAACGGTGTTTAATGGTCGACTATATGCGTCTTAAATGGAAGTACTTGACACATGCCGATGAATGAACGATTGCTATGGGATCATGATTAGTAGCTGTACTTTGAAACCGAGTTTGCATGGCTGATTTAACGTGCTGCATTGCATTGAAATATATCACACATCGACCATCTTCTGCTGAGCTACTAAAGAAATAATGAGAACGAATAAGTGTTTTGTATTTTCTTTGTCGTACTGAGAACTCCTCATATGGAATAAAAACGAACAGGCGAAATAACAAGGAAATAGCCTCGAAGAAATATCGATTCTGGTGTATTTGTTTACAAAATGAATAGTTTGAATTGAATAGCTTCCTACGCAAATAGTGGAAATCCCGCTGTTACTATTCAGAAAGAAAATAATTTGTCCATACACTCCAATTGATATGTGAACATTTTAACTTTTATATTTGCAGCTGTTGGTTTCCTCGCAGTCAGGAGCACCCTTCAAAGCTGTTGGATGTTTGCTTTTGTCAATGAATGTAAATAAGAAGGACAGTACATTCGTGAACTTTCTGCTGCGATGCGTGACGAAACATATTCAAGATTCAACCTGCACTTGTGATTGCGGACAAGGATTCCTTACACGCTGCATTCGTTAATTGCTTGTTTTTCAATTGAGTATCGTTCTTCTAACATGATTCCCGAACGTGCTTAAATTCATACGTAGTGCGAAACCTGATCGTTTATCAAGATATTCACCGGTTGATGATAAGTCAATCTTAAAGTGGAGCAGTTTTGACTACTCATTGTATCGCTTACACCAAGTCGTCATTTGCCGTAAACGGGTGTCTGTTCATTTACTATTTGCATAGACCATTGATTGATGAATTTGAACTATCACAGTCTTTGCTATTTGATCCTTCATTAACATTCAAACAACATCAGGAAAACGATACAAACATAATGGCTGCAATACACGGAGCCAAAGCGACCGTAACTATTCTAATTCTCCTCTTGACAATCACTTCGAATATGTCGCACTCGCAGGACATCGAAGCGACATCGGAAGATTTTCGCGAGGGATACACGGCGACGGAGCTGGGCTCGACGGCGACCACGGAAAGCAACCCGGATGGTAGTAACGTTGTGAGTGAGAAGCCGGGTGTTCGTGATATCCATGTGGTGGGATTGTTCCCTTTGAGCGGTGAAGGGGAGGAGAAGTCGCTTGGGAAAGGAGTCTTACCTGCTGTTAAGCTTGCATTAGAACATGTGAGACAAAGCAAGGATGTTCTTAATGGATATAATCTTCAGACCACACTTAATGACACAATGGTAAGACTGACAATCTATGTATTTTTCCATTTTATTTTTAAAACAAAGAATTTCATTCTTCATTTCCCTTGCATTTATACAATTCAGAACCTTGCGCGCGTTGAGCCTTAAGGTTTATAAATTATGCCAAGTTAACAACAACAACATATGAAAACGGTTTCGGAAACTTTATTTAGTCTTATAAGTTTAAAAATAATTCTAAGAGTGGGGTATGTACAACTATATCATCCTTTAAAATTCTATTGAAGACACAATTGGTCTCTTCTTATTTCCCTTAACTCTTTCTTTTAACTTGTTCTACCTTGCAATGTACCATGCATGTGGGTGTGTGTGTGTGTGTGTGTTCATCGGTGTGTATCTATAATGTGCAGAATCTTATTTATATATTGTTATTATTGTTGTAACGTGTACAAACATGTAATCTCGTTATTTATTATTTATGCCAGGGGACTATTATACTTAAAAGTTTTTCAAACTTCCTTTTCAGTCTCCGATTTCTTAATTCCAGAATTGTAAGATTATGATTGTTTCATGTTACTTTTGTATATATATTATTTTATGATTTTATGATTGAAATAAATGAACTGAACTGAACTAGATAGGAAAGAGAGTAAGAGAGAGAGAGAGATAGAGAGGGGGAGACAGAAAAGACGGATTTATATGAGTATAAACGTAGAGAAAAGAAAGAGAGAGAGAGAGAGGAAGAAAGAGATAGAACAAGAGTGAATGAATTAAAATGATATATAAGGATGGAGAGAGAGAAAGAGAGAGAGAGAGAGAGAAAAGGGCCAAGTCAAAATTTGATAGAGGCATGGAAAGAAGGTGACAAAGATGAAGAAAACAAAGGAATTTTGAAATTTAAAAAGGCCTTGGCTAGAATAAGTAGAAGTCAAACTTGATATTGATAGATGCAATTTGATGCAGTTAATTCAGTCCAGCATGTGTTGCGGATGACACATGCAGGTCTAATGTCTTATGAATGTTACTCCCCCGATACTTCCGATCGCTCACTGTCGTGTAAGGTGTAAGGAAATACAATCACACTGTCTGCCTTTGAAACGAAGAAATCGAATTATTTTACTCTGGTTGTTGTCTGCTTGCATATAGACTCACCGTTATTATAGTTAAACCCGCATCTGGGGTTAATGGGTAAGATGGTAAGGGCACACATTCCAAAAATCTAGGAGGAGCAACAAACACAGAAACACAACACCAACAAACGAAAGAATAAAACAAGCAAACCATCATTTAACATTTAGCAAAGCTTTTACAAAGAGGGATATTAGGCACGTGCCTTGAGTGGGTCACCCTATCAGTATCAAGGTTGTATAGGTGCATAGACGTAATAGATAGGTGGTTGCGGGTTGTGGGTGCGGGGGGGGGGGGGGTCGAGGTAAGCCTAGTCAACATAAAATAGTCGGGAAACGGTTAGAACATAAAAAAACTGCATGAAAAGTGTTTGTTCTAACTTTTTCTCACTTTGAATGTATTTTAAGTCATCTTTTGTCCTAAATCCTTAGCATAGAAATGTGTTTTCTGTCAATATTTTCCATTTTCCCCGTAACATAATAGACGAAGCATAGTTTAGTTTTCGAGGAATACCATAATTTTGTATTCAGCGCTAAATAAACCCAGATCATAATTATTCATATTTTCATTATTATGATCATTGTTATTATTTGTTATCATTAGCAAACATAACGAGAAAATAGCCCCCAACACATATTTTCGCATGTGAAAAGTGAACAGGCGATTGTCGTCGGGAAATCCGATCTAAAAGGGAAGCGGAAATATAAAAATTATAATAATAATACAGCATTTATTATGCGCAATCGTTCTAGTAAACTATTCTGAGGCGCAGAGGGATACAATTGGAATGAGATACAAGGAGAAATGAGAAGGAAAAAAATAGTGAATGCTAGAGTTCACCATCGGACAGTGTAGGGAATTATTGTGCAAAGATGTGTCAGTAATAATATATTCGTGAATTTTTTTTCTGTGGATAATTCATTATTTTTCTCAATCACTTTATCCTAACAATTATCAGAAGTTGAAAGACAGACCTAATGCAACTTTATTAATACTACTATACACACGCACGCCCATGCAGACGTATTCACATCCGCAAAGGGGAAAACCCCTGCCTTACCTCTGATATTTGAATGAATGCACTGTTTTGTGTAATATGAGGAAGCGTAAAGTCAAAAGAAAGGGCAGCGGTTTAGACCTGTTTCTATCGATATCGTCTTCATCATTAATCCTGTGTCGATTTGGAGTAGTTGCCTTGTTCATTGATCGAATATATTATCCAATTAATTCGCGACAGTGTTTATGAGTTATGAATTTAAGTGGGTCGCGACTTGCGTCAAAATCAAATAAGCGTACAACATACTCACCCATTGAGGGGTGGCACCAGGGTATCGTTTCACCAAACCGTCGTAAGTACATGTTCACCGATATCCCATTGAAATACGTGCTAAATTTAACACACGCAGTTCAATGGGTTGTTGGTGAACTTGTACTTATGACGGTTTCGTTAAACGCTGCCCTGGAGACTAAGTATAGGGGGGGGGGGAGGGGGGAGGGGGGGGGGGGGGTGGCTGAGATTGAAAAGTAATCGTCAACATTGCCAGGGACATGTTTAGCAAGTTATAGGGTACTACTACCTCTGATCTTCGTTAAACCGTCCCATTTTCTTATCAAATAATTATAATGTCTAATTTGTTATTTTATGTTTAGTTAACTCGTCGCACGGCTGGCAGAAGGGCGTTAGCGCGCGATCGACTCGAAAACTACTTTTCGAGTTATTCGCATTTAAAGATTTGTTTTATATTTAAACTGCTTTCCGTCCCGAAATTTGGTTTAAAACTTATAAGACTAATAGAAATGTTAAAGCAGAACACGACAAGACATTTTTTCCCGGAAATAAGTCAGTTTTATAAAAGTTTGAGGCGATTTAGTGCTAACGCCCTTCTGCTTAACGCATTATTGCGCATCTTCTTTCATGCTAAAGGGCGCAAGCCGCGTAACGCCCTTCCATCCATTTGTGTAACTTCGGAGAATAAAGAAGTTGTTTACCAGATTGTGTACAGTCGTCTATGGATAAGTGATATTAGAAGGTGCATTTTTTTTCATAATTGCTCCCAAAATGTAGGTAAATAATTTTGTTGAAAGACGGGTAATTTAGTGAACAATGCTCCGTTGTCAATAACTCAATTGTCATCAAAAGTGGATTTAGCTCCTTTTGGAATTGAACTCTTCAAAAATATAGGTATGGAGCCATTATTCACGTGTTCATCGCGGTGGCAAAATATAAATGGGAAAGACACGCTTTCTGTAAGTTGAGATGGGTTTAATTATCACCGTGAAATGATATCTACTATGTACGATGTTTTAGATGAATAATTAAACAAATATTAGCATTTATTTTCGTCATGTGCATATGGTATATGTTTCATTTCAGCTACGTGTCTACTCCCTGTGTATAAAATATGCACGTCCATAGAAGCAGGTATCATGTTCACCCATAGACCTGTCAACCAATCTAATACGTACCATATAAACCATTTAGACGAGAGGTTCTCATGACAATTAAAAAGCTTATTAGAGGCATGTCCGACAAAGCACCAACCAATGCATGTAAATTGAAAAGAGATGGCATTATTCATATCGGCTGTATGGCGTGTCTGGTAACCAATGGTGAGGAAGAGAAACATGCATACATAGTAGACTGGGACCCTTTTCACAAAGCTTGGTTTCAATGATAAATGACAAAAATCAGTGACAAATCTGCTGATAATCAATCAGCAGCAAGGACTTCAGTAGCTTTTAACAAAAACTGTCATTTGTCACTGATGACAAGTATTGTGAAATGGGGTCGGGATCTCTTCCCTTCGATAATAACGCAACTTGATATGCATGCCATACAGTGCTTCAAAAGTGTTTCGTGTAAACATAAATACCGTTTGTCCATTGAATATGAAGTTTTTGTAATACGTTAAAGATATAAAGCGTTGCACTGTGAACAATAAAATATGTATAAACCAAGCTGCAGTGGTAAATAAAGAGATGACCCGATTTATTACCTAAGGCCAAATCTCTTGATATATCAAAGGTCTCCCAATATGTATGTCTACTATTTTGGTAAAAATTAAAACCGCTCCTTGTAGATGAATGTGTTTCATTTTTCGATATGAGAACAATATGGGAAATAAATGTCATGTCTTGTCTTGCGGAATAGAGCTTATCTCGATCGTCAGTGTATTTATACAAAACGTTTGCCTGAGGAGGTTCTCGCGGTTTTTCTCTATCCATGCTCTATCCATCCACCAAAAAGAAGAAAAATGGAGAGCAGAAGCAAAACAAGATAAGCGACTCGCACATCATCGATGCCTAACAATACCTGCAATAAGAAATGCCAGATCCTTTCCGCTAGATTACACTTGTTATATTACAACCATGTCTCTTACCTGTATATTAGATAGCAGATATTAAAGGCACACTGCTAGTGTTTTGTATTGGGGTATAACACTGAGCGCCGTGAGTGATGCTTATATGAATCTCGACCCCCGAGCCATGGATATGTTCCAGTGGGCTGGAGCCCCATGAAATACGAGCAGGGTTCGTGTTATTACTCGGAGAAACGTCTAAGAGAAAGAAAGAGATGGTGAAAAAAATAGACGCGGACGACTTGCCGGGGGAGATCTAAATTCATAATTATAAAAAACGATCGATATACCGCTGAGTTTCGATCTTCTTCCTCATCTCAGGCAGGTGAAGTATGGGCGTAGTCAGCTGCATTCCCACTGCACTGGAATGTAGGGGAGGGGTACGATGGCCCGAATTCACAAAGGAGGTTTAGATTTAACCCATGGTTTAAAACCTAATTTACATAACCCCTGGTTTAAAATAAGCGCAAAACAAGCGCGGCACAAGTCAAGTCCATTATTAGACGCGCGCAAGGCAAGGTACGGTTATTTTGCGCTAATTGTTTAAACCATGGGTTATGTAAATGAGGGTTTAAACCATGGGTTAAATCTTATCATCCTTTGTAACTACACCAGTTTACGGTTGTGGGCGCCATCTTAATTTACACATGACCTGGAGGTCAGTGGTTTATGCGTAAATTAAGATTGCGCCCATGCAAATTATGATGACATCACTGTCTGCGCGCTGCGTTGTGCGCTCAAATCATAATTTGCATTGGCGCAATCTTAATTTACGCATAAACCACTGACCTCTAGGTCATTGGCTTTGTTTAAAAGCCAATTAAAATGGCGCCCATGTCTGCGCATGCGCACTGATGTAACCGTAAACTGGTGTATAAGGGAGTTTACAGATAGCACATGGTACAAATGACCCCAAATATCCACAGATCTTTTATACATGGAGAAGTTCCACTTTGAGCATATTAGAATAATAACTGCCAAAGTCCTAGATGTGCTTCATGAATACCTTTTGTTTGCCCTCTTAAAAAGAATACTTCCTGCGTATCATACAATGTACCGTTGGTGCATAAATGAATAATGTTACATAACTTCCATGATATCCAGTATTCATCTCTGTGGGTTTTACCTTTTTGGTACAAATGACCTAATCTGCCCATGCGCAGATTGTATCTGTAAACTCCCTTATTCGGGCCAATGGGTCCATGTGTGATAAAAGGGGCGTCGATTGGGTTTCCACGGGGCGGGCTGGGTGCTATAAAGGGCAAAAAAACAACAACTATTCAAATGTAGAATACACTATTTTTTGTCTTAAAAAAATGAATCGATATGAAAGACATAATTATACACAATTCACCGCCACTGGCTAAGTGCCAATATTTGACGAACTTATAATATCAACATGTTATGATAGCATTAAAAAAGGAATATTAAAAAAAAAGAGGATATTTTGTTTAATTGTTTTATTAGGAAATTTGTTGGTATTTTGTTTCTTTGAACATTTTCTGTGATAATCATGATATGCCTTCCACATGGCAGGTCTTCTAGTGTAGGTCTACAGATCGAACGAGAAAATTAGCAAAGAAAAGTAAATAAAACGAGGTGAAAAGACAACAACAATCCACTAATAGACATGCAATGTGGAACATGTACAGCACAATAACTTAGAGGAAATGCACTGATGGAAAAGCTGGAAGGCTCCCATATGAAATCATACATACTCGTCTGTCTGTTAATGAAATAGACTCGCTGTATAATCCTCCGATTACAATTCATGTAATATCCTGACGACTGTCTTCGATTTATAGCCTGACCTTTAACGTTATGGAGACGATGGCCCGAATTCACAAAGGAGGTTTAGATTTAACCCATGGTTAAACCCTCATTTACATAACCCATTGTTTAAAAAAAAAAAACGCAAAATAAGCGCGAAATAAGCGCGAATCAAGTCAGAGGCCCAATATTTGACGCGCGCAAGGCAAGGTGCGCTTATTTTGCGCTAATTCTAAACCTCCTTTGTGAATTCGGGGCATATACATATCAGTCTGTCTGTTAATCAAATAGACTTGCTGTATAATCCTCAGATTACAATTCATGTTTTCCTGCCGACTGTCTTCGATCCATAGCCTGACCTTTAACGTTATCAGTCTGTCATGGATGTTCATTTTATCGTTGACAAGTTGATACCTATTTTGCGCATTTTTGACCGCTAAATTATACGGGAGAGTGAGCGTAATTTGGAATGATACAACGGGGCCCGTCCCCCGAGGGTTGCTAATTTTGTCTCGGTAGCGTATCGTGTCAGAGATGTCATATAGGGCTGTTGTTGAACTTTGATGTAATGACTTTGAGATTCTTTGATGTCAAAACAAGAATGCCGGGGTATGCATCAGGAAATGAACTCTGTTTCCGTCACCCTTGGCTGCTATTACATTATAGGCTTGACACCGCCATTAATTGGTTTGATTTGAGAGGGAGAGAGGCTCAATAAAAGGCTTAGATCCCTCTCCTAGCATCCCTGAACAAGGGTTGAATGAAAACCAATGCATGTACAATCAGTAGGCTACAGTTTAAGAAGACGTTCAAAGAAAGCCACCAATACGGAGTGGTTTTTAGAAGCTTAAAGAGAAGGTTGAGTTCTGGGAAGAGGTGAAAAATAATTTGTGAGCGTTAACATTGTATTATGCAAATGTGGAAGAACATCAGATACAAAATATTCCCTGAAAAGCATGGCTTTTCAAATGCCTTAATATTCTAAATATGGCAATAAACATTATAACAATCGGGACAGATTTTTATTCCACATATACATCTTTCTGTGTACAGTGCTTGTAACTTTATCAAGACTGGGCCAAAATTCTTATTATTTTTAGGATTCCAAAACCTTGCAGTACACACCAATACTTATATGCTAGATGATCACGCTTTCTGATTTATTCCACACTGTTTCTTTCACAATGCAATCGCATGACTACAACTCAACTTTATATGTAAAGAAGACGTTTAACGAAAGTCACCAATACGGTCAATACTGTATCACTATACACCAGATGACTATCTTGTAAGATTTAGGTCAACTGCGTAGCGGATAATTATTAAAGAAATCACACAAATAAAAGCACCTCTCAGAATCTGGTATATACGAGCACTTAATATTGAGCGATTAATAAAAGGATGTCGTCATTGGGACCACTCCTACGTTATGAGACGACTTTTATAACAAATAAATACACTTTTAGTACAATTATTTCCCAATCAAAAGAATTTGATTCCTTGTAAATATGAACGAATTTCACAACATGTTAAAAGGAAAGTGACGTTGATTCTGATGATTACACTATTTTGCTTAAAAACATTCGGGGCAAGGATTATTGATTGATTAAAGAAACCACTGAAATATGAGCCCTCTTTCGACTTGAAAAGACAGCCAAGTAATAGAATATACCGTGTTAGCTGCATACCTTGGTATGTAGCTGAATGTACGATGGCAGCGTTCTTACCCGGTTCTTACAAGCCATGTCAAAGCTCCAACTGATTCCATTATTTGTTTGGTAATGCTGCATTTTCCATCAAAATAAAACCACTATATCCGAAATTCAGAATGAGGCAGCAGATCAAACAGTTCGAATAACACCGATAAAAAAAATGAGAAACAAGTTAGTGAAGAGAAAACGACAAAACAGGCACTGAAAAAGTGTGCATTGTTATGGGCCATTGTCTGCTTATGCTTTAATTTCATAACTTTGGTTGATAACCGTTGCCGCTGCCGCTTTACCATCCCGTTAATTCGACGCCCTGACAACATGTTTGCCGTTGTCCATACTTCCAGATTAATAAAAAAAAAAAAAAAAAAAAAAAAAAATCCCTGATTTATTTTCTTCTTTTCTTTTGTGTAAATTACGCAGTTGTACAAAGTCTAATACAATAACAAGATTGTTGGACATCCTTATGCTACACATCGGAAGTCAAAGATACCTTTCTGCGAAATTCACTTAGGCGTAATAAATTATGAGCGATACTATACCCTTAAGCAATATGTTTGGCCCCACGCGAACAGAAGTCACCATGCAGTATTGTGTTTTTATTTAATAATATATACTCAGTACTCATAGATGAAATATGGAATCTTCATCTTACTTTAAAACACAAGATACTCTAATTGATTGGAAGTTCTCTTTCTGTCACTTCTCTTTTGTTATCCAGACTTTTGGTTTCAACAAAGTCTGCACAGGCTATCCGTGTTGCTCACTGGTTATATGGGGACCTGGATGGACGGAGGGGGGGGGGGGGGGGGGGGGGGGGGGGTCGTCACATTTCCGTCCAGTTGCATTGAATATACATAATTCATAACTATATTCTTGCCAATTTTGAAAGGCTTTGTTTTACACTTTCAGAAGAAGGCATTAAAAAAATAAAGTCCCCACTTTCAGAACAGTACAATACTTTTTCATATAAATTCAAGTTCAAGTTCAGTATTTATTTAATTCCATAGTAAAAAACACTAACATCAAAATTTTACTTTTACATAAATATTATTAATATGATACAATATTGACAGTAAAAACAAACAAATAGGAATTAGGTTGCTGTATAAAAACCATAGAGGGTTTGTCTGGACAGCCACCAGAAAAAAAACTAGTATAGGAATCATACAAAATGATATATGGTATTTGAATAAACAATAACAAAAAAACAAAAAAACAAAACAAAGTAGAACATAAGCAAAAACAAAAACATACATGTAGACCGCACAACCCTAAACAGATTTGCACTGTGGAGTAAGTGAGTGTTTTTACGATGTAAGATTATTAGAAAAAAGATATAATTTAAGCTTTCTTTTAAATGAGTTCAAACTATTAATAGAAGTAATATCTGACGGTAAAGAATTAAAGCCTAAGACAATCATGAACTAACTATCCGGACAGAACATCAATCATATGACAGAAACGATGGGTGTAAGAAGAAAAGGAACAAGCCTACACCTGATCAGATGATGTGGGCTCATATTATTTACTGACCTCTAATTGCAAAATTGTCTAAGGAAGAGTTAAGTAAATTAACTATTCATCTTGTTTGTCAGTGAATCATTAAAAGAACACAAACAGTATATGTAGGTCACTTTAAGAACGAACTTCACTAACGGGAATCGGAAAGCAATTGGAAAACCTTCGCATCCTTAAATCCCGTCTGTACCAGTTTGGTCAGGGGGATTAAACCTCCCTGCAAGGTCACTGACAGGTGGTTATCTCATCAAATCAGCTCTCAATTAACATAAGAAAAATAAGATCATAGGGAACCAACAGGCACCGATTAGGCATTGTTTGCTATATAGAGGGCGCAGGAAGATACAAGTAGTGCAGTGTGGCTTTAAATATGCAGATGTATCCTGAACCAGCCAAAAGGCGATATACGGGTACGTATCACAGCAGCTATTTACCACCGAGTATTACCGTCTACCCATTTAGTCAATTCGATTATCGTGTCTTGAACACGTGTTCAGCCTCGTAGTGGTAGGGCCAATTAGACTGTCCTCTACCTCTATCACTCTGGCCCTAATTCAATTACATGGATCTATTCCCTTATGTTCGTCTTCCTCATCCCTCCATCCATACAGGCCTTGACTATCATGGTATGACTGAAGGTACCAAGTCCCACATGCTTCAAATGTTAAATTCTATTTGAAACATGTAAACACTTGAAATTAATTTCAAATATACATATAATAGTTAGCAACTTAATTATTAATACCTCTCATGAATTTGATTTTGTTTAAACGTAACTCATGAATTAAAGATGAACTGGTTGAATTAGGGAATTTGATAAATACGTTGTCACATTCTCAAGAATCATAAATGGGGACAAATCAATTATTCACTTAATTAAAAGAATGCAAAACTTGGTAAGGTAATTAATAATTTAATTGTTAATTGTTCATCAATTTGTTTTTATATAACTGTAAAACGTATTAAAAATGTTAACATTGCCATTTAACAAGGTGTTCTACACAATCATTATCATTTTTATTCTTGCACCTTAAATCCCAGGACACAAGGCTGCACACATCATTTATATCTTATTTCCTAGTATTCAATCGCACCTGGGTGTAGAATATTAGCCGAAGCGAGAAGATCTTCTCCCCTGTTATTTTCTTTTATTTTCTAATCACCGGCTCTGGCACCCACCTACCGGCATGGATTTAATCACCATGAGCATTACAATTATTCATAGGAAGAAAGTCACATTATCCTGGTTATCCTCGTCTATTCTTGTTCTCCCAATACGTCAGTACGCCCAGCTCATTTAAACCTGGAAGCGATGCCTTGTTAACTACACCCCCTTCCATGTAATATATAGCTGTTTGTCTTGTATAGCGCCATTCTAATGGACTCATGTACATACCCTAAAATATCTCACTACCGCGTAAAAGAAAAAGATTTGGGAATCAGAAGTTTAAGATTATCATTTATTATTAAACACTATCTCAACGGCAATGTATATTTAGGTTTCTGACGTTAGGTTCTCTTATCTTATTTATTTTAAGTTTCAATTATCAACCAGGAAGCTGTCCCATACATTAATGTAGTTTCCTCTGACAACATTCAATATTCAGTGTTTTCTTTTGTACCATTTTATTTGTAATCATTATAAATCGCTCAATCAAAAGTAGACTCACTCTCTTTGAAATACAATTATATCATCCATTATAATATAAACCAGTAATGAATGAAAAACATGTTGTTGTGTAGAATACTGTTTGGAAGTTAGGCGCAAAGTGTATCTCTTCGCTAATTTCCTTCGGGACGATTGTTCTAAAAAAGAATACAGTAGATGTAAATGTTATGGAGCAGGTGATCTGTTTCTGGAGTGATAGATTGATTCTGTTAGAGAAGTTGAACACAAGCGAAGAAGGTTTCGATTTCGCTGCAGATTCATCAGGTGCATTATGGGTATTTAGTGCTCTTAGCGAAGCGATATGACGCAATCAAAAACAAACTATGTTAGTAGAGATGTCGTAATAGGTGAGGTAATAGGTGAGGTAATTGGGTATACCTGGTAAGATTATTCCTTGAAATGGACTGTGTGCTGATAACGGATGCCGGAGCTAAAGCTAGGGTAATGTTTATGTAAAGCGCACTAATATGTCTTAGGACAGGAATTGCAGTGGTACATATTTTAAAAAATTATAATTTGTATTCTCTGTGTACTTCCTTCTTTGCATTTTGTGTTAATCAGAACGAATACAAATTAAGCAATGGCCCTTATATTCAATATTGTTTTATGACTGCTATGCAGGAGTTACACAGTCAGCATGCCAATGACGATAAAATAATCAATAATCAATTATCAAAAACATAAATCTGCTGGGTGAATTCGGCGCTGGCTGCTGACCACAAAAATATGATTAACCCTCACCGCATCCACCGGGCGGATCCTCTTCCAGTACCCAATCCGCCGGGGAACTATAACCAGCGGAACAACCGCTCTAAGGATGCATTTGAAGATGAATTTCCAGCTAAATACGACTATACAGCACCCAAAGAGCCGCGGGATAAACCAAGATGGTATGCATTTACGAGGATTGATCTGAATGAGGCCATAACGCTAATGATTATTCTGTGCCAGCTATGGTTGTATCGCCGATGCCAGCTGATGGTTGATGAATGTTAAAGAGAAGGTTGAGTTCTGGGAAGAGATGAAAAATGAGTTGTGAGCGTTATCATTGTATGATGCAAGTGTGGAAGAACATCAGATAAAACATCTTCTCTGTAAAGCATGGCTCTTCAAATGCCTTAATATTCTAAATATGGAATGTAACATCATGAAAATCGGGACGGATCTTTTCGCCACGTGTTCGTTTAGTCCCATAAACATCTTTCTGTGTACAGTGCTTGTAACTTTACAAAGACTGGGCCAAATTTCTTATCATTTTGATGATTCCAGAACCTTGCAATACACATCTCGTAACCGGAAGCTCCCGTGTTCAATGAAACCGAGTCGATGCGCTAGTGCCCTTTGGTAAGGCATTATTCCTCATTACCAAGTCCATCGGAGAGGACTTAACCATGCTTTCTTAGCAGTCAGGTAAAACATACCGTTAAACTAAACGTCTATACTGTCACTGAAAGAGGAGGCTATATAGTCAGACAATAGGAACAGATGTACATTCGAAGTAAAACAAATATCAAATTAGGCTCAAAATAAAAAATACTATTAGGTCTACTTGACACCCTGTAATTCAGAATAGAGAATGATTTCCCCCTACTTAGCGGGTACAATCCCGGATGGGAGGTTGCTATTATCACCACCTCAATTATCACGTGATATCCAATGTTGAAACAAAATGGGTGCAGACAGTAATGTGAACAGATAAGAACCTGTTAAAACATAATATTAATTCTTATCACATTTTTATGATGATTTTTATCGGGCAGAGATCCCTTTGATCATGATGACAAACAGACGAGATTGCGAGTGCTGTCTATTTCCGATTCACTGTACATACATGAGGTGCAGTTACGTGCGGACATGACGAAAATAAGCAATTTTGGAAAGAGCAAACATGAAAGTGACGAGAGAGAGCGAGGTAGTTAGACAACTAGCTAGAGAGACAGATGGATGAAGAGAGACAGTGAGGGAGAAAGACAGGGAGAGAGAGAGAGAGAGAGAGAGAGGTAGAGACAGAGCGAGAGAGAGAGAGAGAGAGAGTGAGAGAGAGAGACTGACAGACAAAGAGTAGGCTGATCCAATATGAAATACATTATTTAGTTGATGCAGTGAGGAATGCAAACGCCATTCAGAGGCAGAAGAAAGAGAGAGAAAGAGAGAGAGAGAGAGAGAGAGAGAGAGAGAGAGGGGGGGGGGGGGGGGGAGCGACTTCATCGATAATGGAAAAACAAAGATGGAGCTGGGAAGGGTATATTTTAAAATACATTTTAATTCTCCGCAATACAGAAAGCAATTATATGATTAGGCTCAATTGTATACTTTTACTGCAGTGCACGTTTCATATGTATTTCTCTTTTGTTAATATTTTAATTAGAATGCTTTTGTAAAACGAAAAGCTTAGTCATTTTTATTTGCTGTATTTGTGGAAATAAATTAAAGGAACAAATTAACAAAGGGACATACATAGTGGTGCGGGGGGGGGGGTGATATGAAAGGACTCTTTTTTGTGGATAAAAACTATATACGTGTGCGCATGTATATGTTTGTGTGAGAGGGGAGAACATTATTCCTAACACGTATCCATCCATAGATCTTCTCTGATTATTCCTGACAGTGAAAGTAAGATTCATGTCGTCTGCTTATTATGACAGAAATACATTTGTGCGCCATAATAGACGCACCAAGCAAGACTATCACCTGACCAGCTAGAGTATCACCTGACTACCAAATAGATCTGCTATTTGCATGGCATTGTTAACATAAGTTTCAATGGGTTATTGCTTGAATAAAATATAAACAGTCGAGTATTGTATATTAGATGTATTTAAAGGCAAAAGTTTGCTCAAAATTCATGTCTTTTAAAAAAAGGAAAGAAGGAAAACCGTTCATAATGAAGATGGCTTCATTTGACTTCAGAATCACTGACAGTAGTATCGTCAAAACATAATCTGATTTCATACAGGGTCATTTTACATGACGAAATACAAACAATAAACATCGATTGCAAGTTCTCCAATCAATCAACTTACAATTCCCTGTATAAAGTTATGCTTGATTGACTCGAATCAATCTCAGATCTTTATAATCCATCTCTAATAAGTACCCCCTTCTAGTAACTTGCTCGGCAACTAAAAATGAGAAGTATGCCAAAGAAACATTGATTTATGTGAATATGTCCTAAACCTAGCTGTATCGGAGCGTGTAACGAAATCTGAGCCTGCATGTATATACACCACGACCTCGATTCCGATGACGTACCGCCTGTCATATGACAGCGTACGGGAGGAAGGGTCGGAGAGCTTACGAAGATGATTCGTATAATACAAGGCAATGCGGGTAAGAGGATGAAACATAAACACATACATGACTGAGTTCAAGGCCAGATTTGTAATGTTGATCGTAATGACATTAATTTGATCGCGATGATTGGATGAGCGGTATTTGGATCAACCGCTGCGCACATGCGACTGCTTTATGGATTGAGGGAATGTGGGAAAGAAAGAGAGAGAGAGAGAGAGAGAGAGAGAGCAAGGGCGACTGCTTTATGGATTGAGGGATGTGGGAAAGAGAAAGAGAGAGAGAGAGAGAAAGAGAGAAAAAACACTGAAAGAGAGTAAGGGCGACTACTTTATGGATTGGGGGAATGTGGGAAAGAGAGAGAGGGAGAGAAGAAAAAAAGAGAGAGAAAGTGAGAGAAAGAGTGAAAGAGAGAGAGAGTGAAATAAAGAAAGGGCGACTGCTTTATGGATTGAGGGATCTGGGAAAGAGAAAGAAAGAGAGAGAGAGAGAGAGAGAGAGAGAGATAAAGAAAGAGTGAAATGGAGAAAGGGGAGAGCGCGTGCGAGATATATAGAGAGAGGAAGAGATATATATACAGAGAGAGAGAGAGAAAGAGAGAAGGAGAAGTTTTCTTATTTTTACCATTTTTGAGCTGGATGAGAAGAAAGTTAAAGACCTGCTATCATGAGTAGATGTCAAACTATGATCTCATTGTTTTGTGTCTCATTCTAACTTTCAAAGTAATCATCAATTTTGTTTACGATCACACTTGGACGTCATACAAATTTTCCTTCAGTCAAACATGCTTAATTTAAATGAGCTCAAACCAATCATACTTCTTAGACATAAAGATATTTAAGAAAATTAATGAAAAAGTGGAGCATTTCATGATCGCATGTTTAATAAAGATCTGATTATTCAATAAACCCCATTTTTCTTTTTATTTACGTCTCCTTAACATCCATCACCTTCGCCTCTCTCTCTCTTTCTTTCTTTCTCTCTCTCTCTCTCTCTCTCTCTCTCTCTCTCTCTCTCTATCTCTCTCTCTCTCTCTCTCTCTCTCTATATATATATATATATATCTCCTACGTTTACTATTGATCCCTTTCTATTCTGGCTATATATTTCTCTCAACATACCCCGATTTATCTCTATATCCCAATGCATATTCTCTCTCTCTCTCTCTGTCTCTCTTTCTCCCCCTCTCTCTCTTCTTTCTTTATCTTTCTTTCTACATACCCTGATTTTTTTTTCTATACTTACGTTTTATCTCTCTTTCCCTCTCTTTCCCTATCTCATCATCGATCCCCCTCTCTCTACCCTTACCCATCGCTATAAACCCATTTTGTCAGGCGGATTAAAGACCTTTGTCGGTTTGATTAGATAAGAGCTCTCGCTCGATACACTCGTATATTAAAGATACTCTCAAGGATTCTGGAAGGGTGGTCAGAGATTATCATTTGAGAAAATATCTTCTTCCTTGTTAATGAAGATTAGAATCATTTTTATCATGACTATCAGCCGAGCTCCATGCCAGACATTTTGTATTTAAACATGTTCAAACTGTCTATGAACATCTCTCAGATTCAGATTCAAATTCCAAGACATTTTGTAATCTTCAAATCAAAGGAATCTAAAAACGAAATTTACATTTTTATACCCGGTGGAAAGAAACGTTGAATAATCATTATTGTTGGTGTAAATAGGATAATTTGTATAAACTGATAAAGGTAATACATAAGACATTAACATGTTCACAGTTTCCCTACTGGAACCGGATGGCTCTTGTAGTAAACATATAGTGGGGGGGGGGGGGGTATGGTAATTCGGTAGTCAACGGGTAAATAAATTAATATTCCTAGATTGAAACGATGCAGGCGATCACTGTAGACAGGTGGCCTTTATACAGAGGTGGTCATTTTGACCGTTCTTACGCGGTCAGTAGATACCGGCGAAGGGTTGGTCCTCCTGTAAGAGTCCCTTTAAAGCTAATAATTCAGATCGCTTTATGAGATTATCTGATTTACTTTGAGTACTTCTTTCCTCGCGTATCTAGCTTGTTCACAACCATATCATCATCACGATCAAATCGTAAACCACCACCACCCCCCCCCCCCCCCCGAAAAAAATGTCTCGACAGAAACGAGCGAGAAAAAAATCAACACCAACAATAATACAAATTGATTAACATCTGTAATCAAATGGCAAGTACGTATTAAAATGGTGCTGCGTGCAATAAAGGCGAATAAATATGTTCACTGTTATATTATATCAGATGTTTAAATTACACAACGCTTAAATTATTTATAGTCACACTATATGTGAACGTAGCTTAAGGTTATACGCATGTGTAAACATTTCTCAAAGATCATACATAATTTATCAGGGAGACGGTTGACGCGGACGAGTGGTGGGGGAAAAGAACAAAAACAAACGATATGTAAAAGGATCGCATATTATTTCATGTTTAAAATCTCCTCTCTGCTCTGTAGAGAATGGTATTGAACAAAGTAAATGGATGTTTTTTGTTTGTTTTCAATATTGAAATAATATAAGACAGGAGAGACCTTAAAGTGCTTCCCTTTCTGTATCGCTCAATGATAAATAAAGTGACCGGGGCGCACTTAAGATTTAGAAGTTGTCGTAACAGGGAGTGAAGATACCCGCCCTATAAACTTTCTATTGACTATGTCATTCCCAATAAGTCTCTTCTCCTTAAGTCATCCCAACACCCCAATATTCTTCTAAACCTTTTCTGACCTTGGTAGTAACAGGAGAGAAAAGGGACTTTCCCCACACTCCCCTTGAGTCAGCGATTTCGAGATCGGAGAATGGACCAAATCTTATTTTCAGGAAACATTACAGTTTGACGTAGACAGCCGGAAGGATGAGGAGTAGGAAATGAGATGGAATACTTTAATTGAAAGAAAATGAGATAAAAAAGGGAAGGCGGAGGAGTGCACGAAAGTAATTGCGAAGCGGAAATATATGCTTGAAAGAAATTTGATTTTTACAAGTATTTTTTCAATCGATTAGAAGTGCATTTTCTACGTGTAGTACACCAGAACAGAATCAACAAAAAACACAAAATAATTCAGTGTTTTATTGTAATAACTATTTACTACTTATTAAGGGATAAAAGTGTTGAACTATAACTCATTGTACACAAAGACCGAATGGGTCTTGGACATGGGGCTTTGAAAACTGTATTCGAGCTAACCATCGTGATATTTGGCAGAGGGTATCAGGCAGTCGGTTTCGGTTCCCAGCTTCCGATGCAATTTCCTATCTTTATATGCATTAAAAAGGATACCTAATCAGATTAACGTTTCAAATCGTCAGAAGCGGTTAATGCTATATCAATGTTATTGCTTTTCAGATGTTTCATATATTTACATGTATTAACAAGTATATATAATCAGATCACTATTTTAAATCGACGAAAGCGTTTAATGCTATATCAATGTAATTGCTTTTTATTTGAAAAAAAAAATATCGAAGGAAGTTATTACCATTTGATGCATACAACTTTGGGAGTGATCATAGTGATACCAACACTCATTTATAATCTGCTTAGTCTAAACGAGAGAACTTGCAATGCGATGATACTATCACTCAATTAACCTTCTCCCTTTGGCGGTTGAGAGTTTGATATGAAATCAAGTTGGGAACTGTAATGGTATTCAATCAATGGAAACAATATAAATCCATTTTCTGTGTTTGTTTTCATAACAGAGAGCTCCTGTAATGTAATTCAAGTATCACTGCTTTTTAATTACACATACTTTGAAGATGATTAATAAATCAGTTATGTTATTGCAAATACTTCCAATTACTTGTTCAGTTAACATGAATTATTGTATTTGAAAATTTACTTTGGAATTCAAAGCGATGAAATAAGCAATGATGTCGTGTCATTAGGGCCTAAAATTGACACATTTTTCGAGATAGCCTACACTTGAAACTATTGAAGTTGAACAAAATGCCCAGCTCGAATTAACTTGTTTGATGACTTTAAACGCATCAGCTATAAACTCTTTTATAAAGGAATGGTAGTCACTACAGACAAAAGCAAGAAAGGAAAAGTCGTTTTCAGGAAATTTAAGCAGTTGAAAATTAAAAAGAAAAAACCCATCAAAGCAATTCAACTGATGATGACGAAACAAAACGAAATAAAATTTCGACAACAAGTAGTCGTATTCCATTTCTAATGCTATTTTCAATTTATGTTTAAGCAATAACATCCTTGATGGAAACCTATTACTCGCATCGCATGCACGGAGTCAATCAGGTTTTTATCTCTGGACGGGGAGGGGTGGAGGCGGGGTCCATCATAAACTGTATGTCACTGAAAGGGGGAGGGGAAGGACAGTATTCTGAAGCCTATGACGCATTTTATTTCATTATAAGGGGACTTCAAAATCAAATCTAAGCGTGAACAAGTATTCATCAGCCGTAAGGGGGGGGGGGGGGAGAAATCTCCCCCATGGTATCCGTGTCATCAGTGTAAGGGGGGGGGGGATGCCCCCATGGTACCCGTGTCCCTACGCCATTGATCCTATCCTCCTACTCATCTAAATTGAATGTGGTGACATTTTTACGATTGACAAAGTTTCTGTATTATTATACCTGCACTGGCCGTGAAATTGCCATCATTGAGTTGCGATAGGTCGTTGATATTTTTATTGCAAAGGCAATGATGATAAAGATTGCGTTTTATTACGACGATTTCAATTTCATTGCGATGATAAGGCTAGAGAATCCTCAAAGATAAAGAAGAGAGAAGGATGAGATAGAGAAGAGGAGAAGGGCAAACTCAATATAGGAAATCCATTATTGTGAGAATGTATGGCAGCAGCTTTTATCGATACTCATCAATGGTAGAGGGTGGGTGTGTGGGTGAGGGTGGGTTTGTGGGTGAGGGTGAAGATGCGCGTGAGGGTGGATGTGTGGGTGAGCGTGATGATGCGCGTGAGGGTGGATGTGTGGGTGAGCGTGATGATGCGCGTTTGTAGGTGAGGGTGAAGATGCGAGTTTGTGTTTAAATAGCTGTGGTGGGATATATGAGTTCAAATGAACCCCCCAAAAGTTAACGATATGAAAAATAGTAATTGTAATGCAGACATGCTGGAGACTGCGATATGAGTGAAAACAAAGTACATTTGCATTCAAGGTTAATGAATATTTATTAATGTTTGGAAGAACTGGGATTGGCTGAATCATTTTGTTTTCATATTGAGTAGAAATAATGCATCAAATTACAAGACGTCTGGCGGCAGAATTAATTCAGTAATACAAATCTTCTCTTATAATTGCCAGGCTTTTTTTTATCGCGCAAATAAATAGTGATGTAAAAATTATAATCTGTATTGTTACTACTTTTCTTTGTAGACTTTTAGTGCAGCCTATTAAAGATACTATGTCCCTTTTGCAGCCAACCTCAAATTCTGTAGGACTTTGCAGGAATTATGAATATGTCATGTATGTCCTATCTGTGAAATTTAAACCTTAGCAGTGTCCTAATATTCAAATTATGCAAGGAAACCCGTTTACTTGCTAGACTTCACTGTCAGACACTATTGTCAGTATTGAGTGACTGACTGGCTTGTTTTCTTCTTTGGTAATAACATACATAAAATGAGCTGTAAAGGATTTGTCTACATCAATAACCCACTTCTTTTAATGGTCAAAATCAAATTGATTGAATCTTTGCTCAGCGTAAAACGTACGACCATGCGGTACAATGGTCTAAAAATCAAGACTATTACTTATTGGCTCTATAGCTCCTAAGTCGATTTGACAACTAATAGTCATTAGTTTCCCACTTAAAGACATTTTCAAGCCCCCTATTTTTCAGGGGAGTTCTAAATTAGTATTATCTTTCAAATGCCATTGGAATTTAACCTTTTCATTTTTTTGGCCTGCAAATGGGAGATAGTACCTTTAATATGATATAAATGCATTTGTAGTAAATTAACGTTTTGTAATGGCTAATAGCATATCTAACATACCGTTTTGATTTGTAAAAACAACACTGTTTAAATCTAAAACTTGTATTCACACAATTTAGTCTCACTGTAAACAAAACGATATGAAAAGGTCATCTTTTCTGGCATCACCATTTATATACCTCTTTGAGATACACATGCACAGTGAAAGACGATTTGCTTCGTATTGTATTATTTTGCTTATTTTGCGCACGCTGTCATGAATTGAGTACTGCATCCATACGTCTCTTCAGCCTAGCTAGAGGCTACAATTATTGTCAGTATTCAATTTGCTACAGGATATACCTCTCTACTTGAGAACCTCTTAACCTCTTTTTGGTGAAGTCTTCTTTTCATGATAGATATCATGTAAGTCAGAGAGGTGTGCGTTCTAACCTACGTTTGTTGAGATCAGTTGGAGACGATCTCACACCCTGTTTCGAGTCATTCAAGCACCGAAACCGAAATACCCCTGCGGCGAGTCCTTATACCCTGGTGTAAACCCATCATACCCCTGCGTCAAGTCCTTCAATCATGTGTCAGTCCCTTATAATCGTGCGTCAAGCCACTATACCCTTGCGTTAATCCATTATATCTATGCGTCAAACATTTATAATACTGCGTCAATCCATCATATCCCTGCGTCAGTACTTCAAACCCCTGCGTCAAGCCCCATGCACTTACGTTAAGCCCTTCAATCATGCTTCGATCCTTTTTATCATGCGTCAATCCCTAAGTCTCCTGCGTCAAACCTTCATACCCCTGCGTTAAGATTTCATACCCCCGCGTCAAAAAGTTGAGTCGACATGGGATTTCATCTGGGACTACCCAGTGCATGTTGAATGGTGAAATTGCACGTAGATTGGAAACTTGAAGGTGTGCTTGTAAATGGGTGCGTGAGCGCGTTTGTGTTTTGGAAATAGTATAAGAATGTACAATACTTTAACTAGAAACTTTGCAAGGGATATACTCATCTCTAGTAAAGATTGCATGCAGCAATATTTCATGTTTCTAGGTTGATTAACTATCCCCTCTGTCTGGGACCCTTCAAGTAGCCGATTTTGACACCCTTTCTCCACGGTAGGATGAACAGAGTCAGGAGTCCGAGACAGACTTTACCGTCCCACTTGACCTGGGTGATATTTTGTTGCAGGATTGGTCCAGAAATCAGACAGATTGGGGTCAATTGCGATCTTTATGCCAGCGTTGGTCAACATTGAATATTGATGAGATAAGGTCCTCTAAATTAATCCTGGGAGAGGGGATTTTAACTCTTTGGAAGCCTTACAATATGCTGTAGTTTACTAGTGTACAACTGTTTTATATATTTAAAACGGATTCACACCGTTTCCATATTACTATAATGGACTCATAATTTCTTTACATTGTGTGGCGCTGTTACGAAGGCACTGCGACCAGAGAGCTAATGTGAGATTACAATAAACAAAGTCTGAACACAGTCTGGAAAACCTTTCTTACATCGACGATAAAATTCAAGTATCTTTACTTTTGTATATGTCGTGTTCACAAGATGCAATACTGATTGTACACTTTGGTACGCCGTGTTCACTATATATTTGAAGTTTGAAGTTTTATTCAACATTTTACATAGATACACAGTTTATATTATTTTCATAATTTTTTTTTAACAGGCGTATATTATTTAAAGAAGTGATTTCACACAAAAAATTCTTCTTTTTTTAATTAAAGATTTCAAATCAAATATAATGTACGGAAAATAAGTACGAAATTTCGAAATATGTAGATATAACAGGCAAGGTAGAACAATGTTAAATATGGGGAGCAAAAAAAAATATTGCTCCCCATAGTGCATATACCCTGGTGTAGATAAGGCGCCATGTGAACACATCCATGAAGTGTTTATCTGTTACTACAATACTATCAGAATACTTCGATGTCGCCATGTGAACACATCAATAACGTGTTTATCTGTTACTTCAATACTATCAGAAGTACTTCGATGTCGCCAGGAGATGACCTCCCTTGTGGACAGAGAGGTGACATCATTTCATTAAGAGCCGTTTATCATCTTAACACGGGATCGTTCACACAATGATAGATTTCTGGACATCGGAGTCCTATGCATGATATTTCTGGACATCGGAGTCCTATGTATGGTATTTCTGGACATCGGAGTCCTATGCATGGTATTTCTGGACATCGGAGTCCTATGCATGGTTTTTCTGGACATCGGAGTCCTATGCATGGTTTTTCTGGACATCGGAGTCCTATGCATGGTTTTTCTGGACATCGGAGTCCTATGCATGGTTTTTCTGGACATCGGAGTCCTATGCACGGTATTTCTGGACATCGGAGTCCTATGCATGGTATTTCTGGACATCGGAGTCCTATGCATGGTATTTCTGGACATCGGAGTCCTATGGTATCATGGTATTTTTTTACACATATTCCCTTATCAATATTTGTGTATACTGAACTGGTTTCATATTGATAAATGTGTAAACAATGATTATACACAATGGTATGTTTCTAGAATGATATCAAACGTTGGTGGAAACATTTTTCTTCTTCATTCTTGGGTCGTATAATTGTCGGGCAATATTTTAATATATAATTGATATATCAAAGGTAAATGACCATGACAAAAAAATCTTCACAATTAATAGTCTGCTACCTGATTCTGCATTCTGAATGAAATCATTTTGATATTAGTTCTACAGATTTGAACAAACGGTTCATCATAATATTAAACTACAAGACAAAACAATATATGACAGGTGATTAAAGAAAATAAAATCCACTAGGAGGATTTTCTTTAAAATCGGGAACGGGCTGGGAAAGTTGTTTTTTCTCAAGAATTGTGTTTATCATAAGAATGTTTAAAGCTTCTCCCTAAAGAATGTTTTAATATAACGTTTATGCCTGTGATGAGATGAAGGCGACAGTGCAGATTATAATAGTGTATAGATTTAATCCATTGAATACCGGTCACTGGACACTATCATTAATACTTCACGTTTATTATAGGGGGTTGTTTGCATCAAGCGAAACTAATACGCATCCATGGGATTCGAAGGCATTTTAATAATTTGATTCTCCTTTTCAATCAATAACGTTTACTTTAGAAATAAAACACAAGGGCTTCTACAAAGTGGATTGAAGTGAATGCAGGGAGCCGTCATGCTTCGGTAGATAATCAGAATGAAACGTACATTATTATATCTACCGCAGCTCTACTGTTGAAATAATAATCATAATGATGCTTGGATTAATACAGCGCATTTTCAAGAGGATAGAGGGCGCTGTCTCGTAGACTCAAGGACACATTAAGAATTGTAAAGATATGTTTGAGATGTTTTTAGGAAATCAAGCAAAGTACCATTTCTCAGAAATGCCGGGAGTCTGTTTCATACGCTTGGGGAAACGGATTGAAAGCATTAGCCTGTTTTCAGGATTCTAGAATGAGAATGGAAGCAAATACAAACCCAGAATTTTGAGGGTGTGGATGATTCCCAAGTTATAGGAAAAAGAAAGCTTATCAGATTAATATAATGTCTTTGGGGTCTAAACTTGGGAAAAAGCTGGGATATATGTTTTAGTTTGTATACCATATTGGTTCTGAAAGGAGCGCATGGCTGTCGGGTGACACACCTCCCAATCATATGACTGTTGGTGCCCCCCCCCCCCCTCCCCATCGCAGGACTGTTGAGTGCCGCCCCTATCTATTAGAGGATTTAAATATCAGTTTACCATCTCACCATGATAGCAAGTTCTCACCTTGGATAGAAACGGATGTGCAAACAGTCGTATAATAGCTGTGAGCCCCACCCCCCCCCATCCTCTCTCAAATTAAATTCCCCCAGTTACTATAGCAGAACTAAACTGATTAAGATCTTAATAATCCTTGAGAAATAGATAGCCCCTCAATAAATTTTCTTCAAGCGATGTATTTCAAAAGCAAAATAGAGTGTATGACTTGTTTGATTCAGAAGAATACACACAACTGACTAAAACCGAACATAATCATTCCTTGTATTCTTTTCAAAAGTGGATTTAATCCTTTAACATAAAAGGTTAAGACATCCGTTATATTAAAAATTCATGTAATCAACCTCAATTTTCATTTGAACACTCCGAATAATAACTGCACACTTTCTGTAGCCTCGTGGTTATTCTAATTCCCACGGTGATCTTGTCTGTATTCAAGTACTGTCGTCAGGAGTAGTACGTGTAAGCCTGCAGAGGTCTTGTCTCGGTAGGACTCTCGTCTTCAATCGATTATGATAACATCGCCAAGTTTTCATAAGATAATCAAGACAAAATTTTCCTTGCCAAACTTGTTCGCGTGAGCGCGCAGACTACACTATGAACCGGAAATTAATCTAACATCCGCTTTCACGCTTACGCGCGCATCGCGTTTCGCTGCATCCGCGCTGACGTTTGACTGCTGCAGGCGGTGGACCGATGTACTTACCACTTGGTAGGAGCAGCGAAATAGACAGGTGTTGTTAACTGACGAGGCTTTCGCGTTTCTAATTTCCGGTATTTTTCTCGCGCTTGTGGCGAATTTTCGCGTGATTGCGCTTCTTTATGATGTTGAAGCCTTGACAATTCTGGGACATGACATCTAAATCTAAACTTTAAAAAAAATCAGGTTATGAAAATATGTGAAATAAGCTGATGATTATGATTATGATTATGAATCCTGGGAAAGAATTCTTAATCGCTGCTCTTTCAGAAATGCATTTACAAGGCGGCCCTTATAAAATCGGTATATTAAAGTCAACTTTGTTTTGGTGATTGGCACTGCATTCAAGGGAGAAGTTTCCACTCTCTTTAATTGATAAGGAAACATCAGAAACAACGTCGGAAAATGTCAAGTGTGTTTTGACTTACTGAAATTCTTAACATGCTGAAAGAATACAGTCCACTGATCTTTTAATGAATTCGTGTTTCGGAGAATAAAGATTGAATAAATAAAATGTAAGCCGCATAAGTTGTTATTGTATTCAAAATAGGCACGGGCAACCAAAGCGACTTGGTATTAGAATGATTATTATTCAAACCATGCATGGGAGCGATGAATCCTCTTTCAAACCTATCTACTAAGAATCTCTTATTCTGCTCACTCTCCGAGATAACTGTCAGATTCGGTTGGATGAGTGGAATGATCTAAAAACCATCAAATATTCATTGAAAGAGAATCACTTTCATTGGAAGCGTCTGGATTATATTATCCTTTCCAATAAATATTAATGTCTCCCAAACGGGCCATAACTCACTAAGGCGTCTGCCTCAACGCAGCAAAGCTATACCACGTCATATCATAGTCATTCCGCTTTCTTAAACCTTGCAGGATTGTGTTAATAATTCTCCAAATGGTATAAGAATTCATGTTATCTATTAATTTTACTATAATGTGCCTGTTTTTTTATTCGATTATGCTACATTTTCACTTTTGTCTACTTGTCAGTGAATTTCCGGAAGGCTCAAGAAATTGTTTATTTAGAAATTAGTCTTTTTGGTAAAGGTAATGTAGATTCTCATAATTGTGTTTAGTGATTCAGTCTAAAACCATCAAAGATTTTGTGCTAAAAAACATCGTCTTATTCGCGTAACTAAACGGTACTTTATTTTTCTCGTTGACCCATAATACACTATACACGAAAAAGAAAGCGTAAACTGACAGAATACTACAGCTTAAACAAATCACTACTCTGGGCCTACCTAACGATCTAAAGGGAAAACTGATGATATGTTGAATGCATTATTTTTGTCGAAGGAGAAGATTTGCATACACGCAAATTGGTGAAGCGTTCCATATTTTGTTCTTTCTTAAACACATTTAGAAAGATTCTTTATTTGATCCAATTCAATAAGGAAAAGAAGATTGGCCTCCACTGGCAGCAATAAACAAAATACAATGTAGTTACAAGATAATTGATACACACTTGGGTATATACGTCACATAAATGAACATAAATTCACACAAGAGTCATGACATAAAAAAAGCATACATTTACATGTATCACGTACTAATAAGGAATATAGGAGTTTCCCCCGAGACAAGAAGCTTTAGTAGCACCATGCCCAGCCAGCGAGTGTTCAACTAAGATTGAAAACCTTCTACCATACATGTCTAACGTGGGGAGAGGTAGCAGGTGAATTTGAAAGGCCAATATTTGCCAGGTTAGTGAGGGAAAAGTAGTCTATAAACCTGGAATATATTCATTCATTAATACAACCCTAGTGAACCATACGGTCTAGCATCGTGTGATCGACACAGCTGTATGTTAGCGATCGATAGCTTTAGTATCCAATTAAAATTTAATCGACGCCATGTAACTGGTAAGAGGCTGGTCCACTATTAGGGCTGAATGCGTCGTAAAGATCTATTAGTTATCGTGTCCATTAGTATGGCTAGATGGACATTCATTACACATTAGAAAGAGGAAGGGAGAGAGAGGGAGAGAGAGAGAAAGAGAAAGAGAGAGAGAGAGAGAGAGAAAAAAAAGAAGTGTAGTGAGAAAACAAAAATAGAGGGGGAGAGAGAGATGGGGGGTGAAGAAGAGGACAGGTGGGAGGGGGGCAGATACATTTTGTCTAAAAGTATGCCCTTTTTTTCATAATTACAAACTGAAAAATTTCCCTTTGAAAAACTGTTTTAATATTGTATATCAATCCGAATCGATAGCTGTCATAATCTGATTAAAACCAGTCAAAAATGAATGCAAGTCGTTATGGTAGTGTGAACATTATGAAGTAAAATAGATTACTTTAAAAAAAAAAAAAATTTGTGGCACATTTTGAAAACAGCTGGATATAGCCTATATGCATTACAAGAAATGTCAATAACAAGAGCAAATTATTATTCATTATAATTATACAATAGAGGGATATATGAAAAGGGGCGCCATAGTATCGCACTCTTTAATTCCCTTTACAATTGTTTTTTACTTCATTTCACGCTCCAAATGAGCAGGTCAGTTATAATTTATATTGTCTCTTTCTCTCTCTCCCTCATTCCCACTCTCTCCTCCTTCCATTATAACCCATACCTCTCCTTGTTATTCCTACTCACTCTCTTTCTCTCTATCACTTTCTCTTTCTATTTTCTCTCTTTGTATTTCTGTCTCTCTTCTCTCTCTCTCTCTCTATGTATTTCTTTCTCCTTTTCTGTCTCTTTTCTCTCAGTCTCTCTATCACTTTTTCTTTCTCTTTTCTCTCTTTGTATTTCTGTCTCTCTTCTCTCTATCTATGTATTTCTTTGTCCTTTTATGTCTCTTTTCTCTCAGTCTCTCTCTCTCTCTCTCTTTCTCTCTCTCTATCACTTTCTCTCTCTCTCTTTTCTATCTTTGTATTTCTCTCTCTCTCTTCTTTCTCGGTCTCTCTCTCTCTCTCTCTCTCCGCTCTCTCTCTCTCTCTCTCTCTCTTTGTATTTCTCTATCCCTTTCTGTCTCTTTTCTCTCAGTCTCGCTCTCTCCCCATTTCTCTCCCTCTCTCTCTCTCTCTCTTTCTCTCTCTCTCTCTACCGGTCTCTTTCTATCTCTTTCTCTCTCTTCCCGTTCAGTCTCTCACTTTCTCTTCCCAATTTTACACTTCTATCGCGATTTTGTTTCATAACCATCCCTCTAGTTAGTCTATAGATGTCAAACCTCATTACTCTCCATCCTCCATATAGCCATCATTCTACCCTTCCATCTGGGACCCGTTTCACAAAGCCTTTTTCAATGACAAATGAAAAATATCAATGACAAATCTGCTGATAACCAATCAGAAGCAAGGATTTCAGTAGATTATAACAACAACTCTCATTTATCGCTGATGACAAGTTTTGTGAAACGGGTCCTTGGTTTAATTTTCTAGATATATTTCCTAGCTGTCATACCGAGCGTGATGATTTAATTAACAGCCTATTAATAAAGCTTGTGTTGCACCTGTCAATAGAATCGTGTATGAAAAGAGGTTATTGATTCAAAATTAATTACTCCAGGCAAAACGCACTGAGGTTGAAGGTCAAATATATACGAACGCTATACCTTAAAATCTAGGTCTACGTCTGAAGACGCATTCACTAAGACATTGAGGGAATTCCCACGTCTACGTTTCTTTTCCTAAGAAAGAAAGAAAATCAAGAACACCAATTTCAAATGAAAGCATAGATTTTGCTCTTGAAAAAACTTTAAATACTAAATTGTTTAGACGCATTTTATAGTTTTATAGTTTTTATAGTTCTTATAGTTTTTATCGATTTTTGTCACTTGTGTGAGGTTCCAAATATTTGTGCTTTACATAATAATCATTGAGTTAAATAAATGACACTTTGATGGTTCGAAAAGCTCACACTACGTTATTGATGACATTAACCAGAAACTTGTTATATAAATGTAGTTATGGTTATGTATTTGCCGTTTTTCATATTAAGCAATATATTTATAAGGTATACCTTCTAAATTTCTTAACAATACTCAATAACAATTAGTGGATAACTAGGTGTCATGAACTTCCCCGGATTTAACAAATAATTTTTTCTAACAATAAAAATCAATCAACACGCCAAATCAATAAAGTTTTCAATAAACTAGCAACTATTCGGGTACCCCTGTATTTTAAAATAATTGGTACCTGGTTTGGCAGAGCGCTACGTTAATTGGCTGCCATATGACCGGGGTAATCCTGGAGGAGCGCCAGGAGTGTCACGATGTGACGGACATGTGTGCTATCATAAGAAGCCACCATTATTTTTTGGCGAAAATCATCCAACGACGATGGAAAACGCCATAAAAACCCAAACAACAACAACAACATTATTATTATGTGAAAGACAAGGTTTTTTTTTTTTGCTTTACAGTATAATACTATGTCTGTGTCTCTCTGTGTCTCTGTCTCTCTGTGTCTCTGTGTCTCTGTGTCTCTGTGTCTCTCTCTCCCTCTCGGGATGAAGCTGTTTATATTAGCATTGCCCTCTGGGACGTGTTATTGATCGATTAGGCCGAGTGCTATAGTAATGGCGATTGTTAAGTGAAAATTAACTGACATACAATGACTGTTTGCATTAAATGCCATTATTACCAAACCATCTTTAGGCCAGAGAACGACAAACATATTTCCAAATGCATGAATCAATTACTTTGACTTTCCTAGCAATCAGATTAGACCATGGATTAGACACAGGCTTTTATTGAATCCCGGAAGTCATTAATATATAGCTTTCTCTTCCAGCAGTAACATTAACACATTGAACATACTTTATCTCGTCTGTCTGGTGTGTTCAAACTCTCTCTCTCTCTCTCACCCCAATTTACTCTCCCATCGAAATGACCCCTGACCCCTCGTCTCGTATGTGACACATACCTGTCAATCATGTTAAATGTATTGCATTCTTCTTTTGAGTAGTATCGGCTGAAAGACACATAATGAGGCGTGTATAGAAGCGGTTGCAAGCAGTTGCCAGGTTTGCGGAGATCATTGCGAAGTTATACACCTATTTTAGAAAGCGATTGTTTCCTTATAATCCGTCGCTTTCCGTCGCGTTCCTCTTTTTCTGAGTGAATAACCACTCTTTTTCCCTTTCTCTCTCTCTTCCTCTCTCTCTCTCTCTCTCTCTCTCTCCTCTCTCTCTCTCTCTCCCATCCCCTATCTCTGTTTTTGTCTGTCTGTATGTCTGTCTGACTCTCTCTCTCTCTCTCTCTCTACACGCATTTTCTTCATTTCCATCTCTAACTCCTTATTGTTTCTCTCTCTACCTCTCTCTTCCATCCCCTATATCTCTCTGTCTCTCTCTCTCTCTTTCTGTCTCTCTCCCTCTCTCCCTCTCTCTCTCTCTCTCTCTCTCACCCTCACTTGTTTTATCGCTTCTCTCTTGCGTTCATTCACTATCCTACGTGCATTTTCCTCATTTCAAGGAAATTTAGTGGCGTGATTTCATCGCGGTGTTTGGTTTCAATCTCAAGTGCTTCTAGCCTGTCTATTTTTATTATTCACGCTTTTCAAATTGTCCAGTCCATTAAGAAAACCTCATTTGTACGTAATTTCACCTCTAAGTCTTCAAAACTAAGACGTTCCTTTTCCTTAAGATTAGAAGAAAATCTAATTTGTCCGTAATTTCACCCCATAGTCTTCAAGACTAAGAGAAAGACGTTCATTTCCCTTAAGATTTGTATAAACTGCTGCAAGCATCATTTGTCTTGAAGCCTACCAATGGCTCGCCTGGTCAAATGGCATTTATACTCAAGTCGACATAAGGAGCCAATCAAACATGAGTGATGAACAATGAACAACCATCTGAATGGTCATCTAAATCATCTAAAATCAGTAGAGTTTGAGAGAAATAAAGCTTTATAATAATAATAATAATAATGTAACTTATATCGCGCCAAATCCACTCTGTGGAGTGCTCAAGGCGCGTGTAAACAGGAAAAACGATCAAGACTTGAAAAGGAATGTTTTAAGATGAGTTTTGAAAGAATCAGAAGATAAACATTTTTTGATGTCTTCAGGAAGGCCATTCCATAATTTAGGACTAGAGTATGCAAATGATCTTTCCCCCCACGTTTTGGTAATTTTGGGGGTCACAAGAAAATTGGAAGTGGATGAGCGTAGAGGTCTTGCAGGAGTGTAGTTTTGGATTAGAGAGATAAGGTATTGAGGAGCAGAGCCGTGAACGCAATGAAAGGTAAGCAACAAAATGTTGAAAACAATGCGATCTTTTACTGGGAGCCAGTGTAGCGACTGCAAAACTGGGGAAATGTGGGTACGCTTGGTGGTCAGAGAAACAATACGAGCTGCAGCGTTTTGAAGCTTCTGGAGTTTGGACAGTAGATTCTTTATGTTCATATCTATTCATTAGTAGTATGCTTCTGGAGTTTGGACAGTAGATTCTTTATGTTCATATCTATTCATTAGTAGTATGCCTTTCATAATGACAAGAATTTAGCATTAAACGAAAACAAAACTATGAACATTCAAACCTGTTTTAGTGACCACCTATATAGAAAGACCACCGGTCTGTCTACAAAGACTACATTTTTTAATTCCATTGAATTCTCATTGAGACATGCACTATTAAAAGGAACCTGTGAATCAAGACCACCTGCATATAAAGACCACCTTTCTTGTCTCCCTTGGGTGGTTTTTATAGACAAGTTTCACTGTACGAACTAATGTGACGAAAAATGTCATCAGTTGAAGAAGGAGAAATGACTTCCCTTTAACCAATTCCCGATTTGATATATATATATATATATATTCTGAATCCGTATTGGATATACCTGACTTTCCGAGATAGTGTTGCAATTCTACCTCCAAATTGCCACAGTCTAGAGAATGACACTGTGTTCAGTTATATATATTGATTTCAATGTAACTTGGGCGGTAAATCAACATATAATATATCTTCTGAACAAAAAATATCGATATGGAATCAATTGAGAATCCCATTTCTCTATCGTACATAAAACACGAGTGCATGGTGATCCACGTTACTCCAATGTCTATACAATTCTTGAAACATTTTTTTGGCGGCAAAACCCATTAGCATGGGTGAGTCCTGGCGCATCGCAAATCAAATTTCTGGTTTCTTATTGGAGAAGGCGCACCACATTCGGGTAAAGTAATTTGAATGAATAAAAATGAATTATTCACTTTCCTCCTCCACTTTTTTGATGCAAAAAGAAGGACGAAATTATGGAAATATAGTGGGTGAAAAGGGTCATGTAATCTTCGCGAGAGGGAGAAACAACGTAGTATGTTTGAAGACGAGTTTGTGACGACACACCGAATGATACAAAGGGGAACCAAGATAAATGAGAGTATGGAACGAGAAAGAAAACGCTAGAAAAAGAGGGAGAGATGGAGATGGAGAGAGAGAGAGAGAGAGAGAGAGAGGTGGGGGCCAGGGAAAGGAAGGGGGGAGGCGGAACTCTTTACCTCTCTCTCTCTCTCTTTTTTCTCTCTCTCTTAACCTACATGAATCCCTCTAAATCTTCTTAATCTTCTAATGCCTTTTCTGTTGCATGATTCTGTTCTCAATGGACATCAGTCAGATATGTGTTCATAGTGAAACAGTGGCGTGTGCTAGGTGGAGTCACGAGGACGAACGCTCTGGCCTTCGATCTGTATAGCGCTTGTATACTACGTTATACATTGTATACCCCGTCTGTGCATTATGTTGCTACCCCACACGGTCCACTCCATGGGGAGTACTCCGGTCTGGCGCCAGTTGACAAGCGCACACACGCCAATCCAACCACATTGACGGTTACATCCTACCTCATAGCAATTCAGCACGTGAGTGAAATGTGGCAATGTCTTGCCAAGGGAAATTAGGGACTTTTAGATTTGCACGTCCACATAGTGAAGGCATTGCCTTAAAATGACGTCACATGTAGTAGTCCACTGTGTCGACGTGCAAATCTAAAAGTCCCTAGTAATTCCGTGGCGGGACTTGAAACGTGAACCATGTGATCCACAGTCCGGTGACATATCCACTAGACAATTACACCTCCACGGAGTAGAGTAGCGGGATACTTAAGGAGGCATGCAGTGTCTCAGAAAGCGATCTATCATCATTCTCACGTTGCTTTCCTCTTCCAACCCTCTCTTAGTTTTCATTCTAACTCTCCACTCACCCTCTCTCCCTCTCTCCCTCTCTCCCTTCTTCGTCATCACATGTTCCTTATACTGAAGTGGTCTACCTTATGAATGTGTAATTGCAAAACGATATCGATCGGTCGGTACAAGTGGTTCGTTCTATATGTAAGTGGGATACTCCACCGGTAGTATCGGATGACTTAAACGTTTGGTATCGATCGCAGGGAAACGTTTCCTCTGATCATGAGCCTTCTACGATGCTCTGATACATGTTTAACATGGTTTACTCGGACCGCTCAATCGTCTCCTCTCCCACTCTACATGAAGTCCACTTTCTCCGTTCTACGCAACCCCTTCTCTCTCTCTCTCTCTCTCTCTCTCTCTCTCTCTCTCTTTCTTTCTCTCTCCCCCTCTCTCTATCTCTCTCCCCCTCTCTCTCTTTCTCTCTCTCTCTCTCTCTCTCTCTCTCTCTCTCTCCCTCTCTCTATCTTATTGCATGTCTGATTTTAACCAGAGCTGAATCAAGAAATGGATTTTCAATATGGGTGGAGCGGTTCAATCCTGGTATAGGGTGCGATAGCTGCTTTAGTTCAGTAGAACAGTTGTATGTACCAATTATTTAATTTGGAGAATTTAATTGTGGAGGGGCGTACCCTTAACGTTCTCATATTACTATGTAACACATGCAGAGTGTATAATGTATTCATTCATGTGTGTAATCATTTTGTTTCTTTACGTTCCCCTTACTGCTGCGTCAGAGACCAGACAGAAACACAAACATTACCCCTCTCAATTGTTCAGACCCCCCCCCTCCCCCTCTCATCTACTCTGATAAAAGGTGGGTAGTCATAGTTCGGACCCCCCTCTCATCTTCTCTGATAATAGGTGTTCAGACCCCCCCCCCCCTCTCATCTTCTCTGATAATAGGTGTTCAGACTCCCTCCCCTCCCCCCTCATCTTCTCTGATAATAGGTGTTCAGACCCCCCCCCCCCCTCTCATCTTCTCTGATAATAGGTGTTCAGACTCCCTCCCCTCCCCCCTCATCTTCTCTGATAATAGGTGTTCAGACCCCCCCTCCCCTCTCATCTACTCTGATAATAGGTGTTCAGACCCCCCCCCCCTCTCATCTTCTCTGATAATAGGTGTTCAGACTCCCTCCCCTCCCCCCTCATCTTCTCTGATAATAGGTGGATAGTCATAGTTCAGACTCCCTCCCCTCCCCTCTCATCTTCTCTGATAATAGGTGGATAGTCCTTGTTCAGACTCCCCTCCCCCTCCCCCTCCCCTCTCATCTTCTCTGATAATAGGTGGGTAGTCATAGTTCAGACTCCCTCCCCTCCCGTCTCATCTTCTCTGATAATGGGTGTTCAGACCCCCCCCCCCCCTCTCATCTTCTCTGATAATAGGTGTTCAGACTCCCTCCCCTCCCCCCTCATCTTCTCTGATAATAGGTGTTCAGACCCCCCCTCCCCTCTCATCTACTCTGATAATAGGTGTTCAGACCCCCCCCCCCTCTCATCTTCTCTGATAATAGGTGTTCAGACTCCCTCCCCTCCCCCCTCATCTTCTCTGATAATAGGTGGATAGTCATAGTTCAGACTCCCTCCCCTCCCCTCTCATCTTCTCTGATAATAGGTGGATAGTCCTTGTTCAGACTCCCCTCCCCCTCCCCCTCCCCTCTCATCTTCTCTGATAATAGGTGGGTAGTCATAGTTCAGACTCCCTCCCCTCCCGTCTCATCTTCTCTGATAATGGGTGGATAGTCATAGTTCAGACTCCCTCCCCTCCCCTCTCATCTTCTCTGATAATAGGTGGATAGTCATAGTTCAGACTCCCTCCCCTCCCGTCTCATCTTCTCTGATAATGGGTGTTCAGACTCCCTCCCCTCCCCCCTCATCTTCTCTGATAATAGGTGTTCAGACCCCCCCCCCCTCTCATCTTCTCTGATAATAGGTGTTCAGACTCCCTCCCCTCCCCCCTCATCTTCTCTGATAATAGGTGTTCAGACCCCCCCTCCCCTCTCATCTACTCTGATAATAGGTGTTCAGACCCCCCCCCCCTCTCATCTTCTCTGATAATAGGTGTTCAGACTCCCTCCCCTCCCCCCTCATCTTCTCTGATAATAGGTGGATAGTCATAGTTCAGACTCCCTCCCCTCCCCTCTCATCTTCTCTGATAATAGGTGGATAGTCCTTGTTCAGACTCCCCTCCCCCTCCCCCTCCCCTCTCATCTTCTCTGATAATAGGTGGGTAGTCATAGTTCAGACTCCCTCCCCTCCCGTCTCATCTTCTCTGATAATGGGTGGATAGTCATAGTTCAGACTCCCTCCCCTCCCCTCTCATCTTCTCTGATAATAGGTGGATAGTCATAGTTCAGACTCCCTCCCCTCCCGTCTCATCTTCTCTGATAATGGGTGGATAGTCATAGTTCAGACTCCCTCCCCTCCCCTCTCATCTTCTCTGATAATAGGTGGGTAGTCATAGTTCAGACTCCCTCCCCTCCCGTCTCATCTTCTCTGATAATAGGTGGATAGTCATAGTTCAGACTCCCTCCCCTCCCCTCTCATCTTCTCTGATAATAGGTGGGTAGTCATAGTTCAGACTCCCTCCCCTCCCCTCTCATCTTCTCTGATAATGGGTGGATAGTCATAGTTCAGACTCCCTCCCCTCCCCTCTCATCTTCTCTGATAATAGGTGGGTAGTCATTTTCCGATAAGCTTGGTATTATTCTCTCCCTGCAGGAATAGAAATCTCAATTCCTCGTCTTGATCCTTTCAAAGTTCAGAGGTATTTAGCTTGTCCGGGAAAAGTGCCGCTTCTCTCGCCAAAAACGGTTTAGCAATTTGGAAATAAATCCCAGACATTGTTCATGCAAATGTGCTTCCCTGAAATGTAATGGAATCGAGAGTTGTTTTGGAAGTAGGAGGTTGTAATAACAGAAAGCATATCCTGCTGAACAACACGTGTTAAATATAAATAATAATATTCAGTTTGTGTATAGCGCATATCACGTTAAATACGTCCATATGTGCTTCCAAAGAGCTTTGTGAATTATTACCCTAGCTTTAGCTCCGGCAGCCGTTATCAGCGCACAGTGCATTTCAAGGGATAATCCTACCAGGTATCAATTTACCTCAACTGGGTCGAGTGTGGCAAATATAGATTAATGTCTTGCTAAAGGACACTAGTGCCTCGGCGAAGCTCGAACCGCGGACCTTGTGATCCACAGTCCGGTGACAAAGCCACTCGACCACGACACCTTAATGGTAATACACGGTTTCCAGAAGAAAATAATACAGTTCAGGGGCATTTCTATTGCATAGCAAAAGCATATTTATCAAAATATTGTGAGATTGAAGGTGATGGTCTCAGAACAGTTGATCAATTATGAT